>NC_041383.1:735034782-735097518 GCF_002162155.2 Triticum dicoccoides | reverse complement strand
CCAAACCGTAAAATTACGGTACATAATCGGGCCGTCATGCAATCACGATGTAGGTTGGGCCTGAAACGTGCCAAACAGCTAACGGGCCGGCACCAGCCCGAAATGAACCCCGACCCAAGATTGTGCGAATCAAATCACGGGCTTTTAACAGGCCAAAATTGTCTTGGTCCTTGTTTGGCCCAATCAGATATCGACTACAAGCAGGCCGGATGCAAACCGGGCCGTAGTTAGGCCCAACTATATGACTGGCTTTTAACAGGCCGAAATTAATATAGGGACAAAATGTTAAATGGGCCCTTAACAGGCCAAAACTAATATGAGGCTGAAATACTAAGTGGGCCTTTAGCAAGTGGGCCCAAAAGCATAGTGTCCAGTTGACGGGTCAAATTTGATATGGGCAACAATTGAGCCCAAAGCCTCTTAAAGGGCCGGACCTGATCTGGGCCGTAATTTGGCCCAGAACGTGGTAGGCTTTTAATGGTCCGGATCTCATATGGGCCACTATTAGGCCCGGAACATGGCAGACCAGTAATGGATCAGATCAAATATGGGCCGGCATTTGGCCCAAAACATGGCAGCCAGTTAATGGGTCGGCCTACTAGGGTCCTCAAAATCTTGTCGGCCTACAGCTGGGCCGACCCATTAATGTCGGCGAAATCTCATGGGCCTTTAGCTTTGCCGGCCGATTATGATCCGCAAGAATCTTATGGGCCTTTACCTGGGCCGGCCCATTATGGCACACAAAAATCTTGTGGGCCTTTACCTAGGCCGGCCCATCATGGCTCGTAAAATCTTGTGGGCCTTTAGCTGGGCCAGCCCATTATGGTCCACAAAATCTCGTGGGCCTTTAGCTGGGCCGGCCCATTATGGTCCGCAAAATCTTATGGGCCTTTAGTTGGGCCGGCCCATTTAAACTTGATGGGCCGGTCCACGTGTCAATATATCATAGGCGCGTCTTGCCCATTGGATGAGTGACACATGTGCCAACGCGGACCTGACACGTGTCTCCTCTAGCCAATGATGATTTTACACGTGGAAAATCCCCATTGGTCGGGGCTGTTAACGGGTTATTGGATCCAAAACCCGACCCGATAGCTTAACGGTGTTCCGTTACGGTGGATGCCACGTGTCGGACACCCTTGATGAAAGCACTTCTGTGACGCACGATTTATCGTCATGGAAGTGGACACTTCCGTGATGATAATTTTGGTAATGTCATGGAGCACTTCTACAACAGCACATGTATGACTATCTTGATTCTGTCATAAATTTGTCATGGATGTACATGCATGACCAAAAACACGACCTACTGTAACAAACACATATCATCACAGAAGTGTATTTTTTTGTAGTGACTGTGATGGGTTGGATGAGATTTACCATGTAATCAAGTTAGTTTTGTTAGGGTTTGATCCCTAGTATCCACTATGTTCTTAGATTGATGTTGCTATGACTTTGCTATGCTTAATGCTTGTCACTCGGGCCCGAGTGCCATGATTTCAGATCTGAACCTATTATGTTTTCATGAATATATGTGAGTTCTTGATCCTATCTTGCAAGTCTATAGTCACCTATTATGTGTTATGATCCGACAACCCCGAAGTGACAATAATCGGGATACTTCTCGGTGATGACCATAGTTTGAGGAGTTCATGTATTCACTATGTGATAATGCTTTGTTCGGGTTCTCTATTAAAAGGAGGCCTTAATATCCCTTAGTTTCCACTAGGACCCCGCTGCCATGGGAGGGTAGGACAAAAGTGAAGGAAATATGCCCTAGAGGCAATAATAAAGTTATTATTTATTTCCTTATAATCATGATAAATGTTTATTATTCATGCTAGAATTGTATTAACCGGAAACATAATACATGTGTGAATACATAAACAAACAAAGTGTCACTAGTATGCCTCTACTTGACTAGCTCGTTAATCAAAGATGGTTATGTTTCCTGACCATGAACAATGAGTTGTTATTTGAGTAACGAGATCACATCATTAGTTGAATGATCTGATTGACATGACCCATTCCATTAGCTTAGCACCTGATCGTTTAGTATGTTGCTATTGCTTTCTTCATGACTTATACATGTTCCTATGACTATGAGATTATGCAACTCCCGTTTGCCAGAGGAACACTTTGGGTGCTACCAAACGTCACAACGTAACTGGGTGATTATAAAGGAGCATTACAGGTGTCTCCAAAAGTAGATGTTGGGTTGGCGTATTTCGAGATTAGGATTTGTCACTCCGATTGTCGGAGAGGTATGTCTGGGCCCTCTCGGTAATGCACATCACATAAGCCTTGCAAGCACTGCAACTAATATGTTAGTTGTGAGATGATGTATTACGGAACGAGTAAAGAGACTTGCCAGTAATGAGATTGAACTAGGTATTGGATACCGACGATCGAATCTCGGGCAAGTAACATACCGATGACAAAGGGAACAGCATATGTTGTTATGCGGTCTGACCGATAAAGATCTTCGTAGAATATGTAGGAGCCAATATGGGCATCCAGGTCCCGCTATTGGTTATTGACCGGAGACGTGTCTTGGTCATGTCTACATTGTTCTCGAACCCGTAGGGTCCGCACGCTTAAGGTTACGATGACAGTTATATTATGAGTTTACATGTTTTGATGAACCGAAGGAGTTCGGAGTCCCGGATGAGATCGGGGACATGACGAGGAGTCTCGAAATGGTCGAGACGTAAAGATTCATATATTGGATGATATGGTTAGGCCAAGGGGTCAAGCCCATGAGGCTTTAGATCGGTGCAAAAAGGAGTTTTGCGGAGGCCAGGGGCCCAAACGCCGGAGACCCTGGCGTCTGGCCCTGGGCCAGACGCCGAGGCCCATGGCGTCTGGGCCAGACGCCAAGGATTGTGGCGTTTGGTCCTGGAGTCCGAGTGGGACTCTTGCCTTTCGGGCAAAACCGACTTTGAGGAGGCTTTTGCTCCAAGTTTCGACCCCGGGGCTCAACATATAAATAGAGGGGCAGGGCTAGCACCAAAGACACAACAAGTTGATCCACGTGATCTATTCCTTAGCCGTGTGCGGTGCCCCCTGCCACCATATACCTCGATAATACTGTAGCGGAGTTTAGGCGAAGCCCTGCTGCTGTAGTTCATCAAGATCGTCACCACGCCGTCGTGCTGACGGAACTCTTCCCCGACACTTTGCTGGATCGGAGTCCGGGGATCGTCATCGAGCTGAACGTGTGCTCGAACTCGGAGGTGCCGTAGTTTCGGTGCTTGATCGGTTGGATCGTGAAGACATACGACTACTTCCTCTACGTCGTGTCATCGCTTCCGCAGTCGGTCTGCGTTGGGTACGTAGACAACACTCTCCCCTCGTTGCTATGCATCACATGATCTTGCGTGTGCGTAGGAATTTTTTTGAAATTACTACGAAACCCAACAGTGGCATCCGAGCCTAGGTTATTTATGTTGATGTTATATGCACGAGTAGGACACAGGTGAGTTGTGGACGATACAAGTCATACTGCCTACCAGCATGTCATACTTTGGTTCGGCGGTATTGTTGGACGAGACGACCCGGACCAACCTTACGCGTACGCTTACGTGAGACCGGTTCCCTCGACGTGCTTTGCACATAGATGGCTTGCGGGCGACTGTCTCTCCAACTTTAGTTGAACCGAGTATGGCTATGCCCGGTCATTGAGAAGGTTAAAACGGAGTCTATTTGACAAACTATCGTTGTGGTTTTGATGTGTAGGTGAGATTGGTTCTTACTTAAGCCCGTAGCAGCCACGTAAAACATGCAACAACAAAGTAGAGGACGTCTAACTTGTTTTTGCAGGGCATGTTGTGATGTGATATGGTCAAGGCATGATGCTGAATTTTATTGTATGAGATGATCATGTTTTGTAACCGAGTTATCGGCAACTGGCAGGAGCCATATGGTTGTCGCTTTATTGTATGCAATGCAATCGCGATGTAATGCTTTACTTTATTACTAAACGGTAGTGATAGTCGTGGAAGCATAAGATTGGCGAGACGACAACGATGCTACGATGGAGATCAAGGTGTCGCGCCGGTGACGATGGTGATCATGACGGTGCTTCGGAGATGGAGATCACAAGCACAAGATGATGATGACCATATCATATCACTTATATTGATTGCATGTGATGTTTATCTTTTTATGCATCTTATCTTGCTTTGATTGACGGTAGCATTATAAGATGATCTGTCACTAAATTATCAAGAAGTGTTCTCCCTGAGTATGCACCGTTGCCAAAGTTCGTCGTGCCCAGACACCACGTGATGATCGGGTGTGATAAGCTCTACGTCCATCTACAACGGGTGCAAGCCAGTTTTGCACACGCAGAATACTCAGGTTAAACTTGACGAGCCTAGCATATGCAGATATGGCCTCGGAACATGGAGACCGAAAGGTCGAGCTTGAATCATATAGTAGATATGATCAACATAACGATGTTCACCATTGAAAACTACTCCATCTCACGTGATGATCGGTCATGGTTTAGTTGATTTGGATCACGTAATCACTTAGAGGATTAGAGGGATGTCTATCTAAGTGGGAGTTCTTAAATAATATGATTAATTGAACTTAAATTTATCATGAACTTAGTACCTGATAGTATCTTGCTTGTTTATGTTGATTGTAGATAGATGGCTCGTGCTGTTGTTCCGTTGAATTTTAATGCGTTCCTTGAGAAAGCAAAGTTGAAAGATGATGGTAGCAATTACACGGACTGGGTCCGTAACTTGAGGATTATCCTCATTGCTGCACAGAAAAATTACGTCCTGGAAGCACCGCTGGGTGCCAGGCCTGCTGCTGGAGCAACACCAGATGTTATGAACGTCTGGCAGAGCAAAGCTGATGACTACTCGATAGTTCAGTGTGCCATGCTTTACGGCTTAGAATCGGGACTTCAACGATGTTTTGAACATCATGGAGCATATGAGATGTTCCAGGAATTGAAGTTAATATTTCAAGCAAATGCCCGAATTGAGAGATATGAAGTCTCCAATAAGTTCTATAGCTGCAAGATGGAGGAGAACAGTTATGTCAGTGAGCATATACTCAAAATGTCTGGGTATAATAATCACTTGATTCAATTGGGAGTTAATCTTCCGGATGATTGCGTTATTGACAGAATTCTCCAATCACTGCCACCAAGCTACAAGAGATTCGTGATGAACTATAATATGCAAGGGATGAACAAGACTATTCCCGAGCTCTTCGCAATGCTGAAAGCTGCGGAGGTAGAAATCAAGAAGGAGCATCAAGTGTTGATGGTTAAAAAGACCACTAGTTTCAAGAAAAAGGGCAAAGGGAAGAAAAAGGGGAACTTCAAGAAGAACGGCAAGCAAGTTGCTGCTCAAGAGAAGAAACCCAAGTCTGGACCTAAGCCTGAAACTGAGTGCTTCTACTGCAAGCAGACTGGTCACTGGAAGCGGAACTGCCCCAAGTATTTGGCGGATAAGAAGGATGGCAAGGTGAACAAAGGTATATGTGATATACATGTTATTGATGTGTACCTTACTAGAGCTCGCAGTAGCACCTGGGTATTTGATACTGGTTCTGTTGCTAATATTTGCAACTCGAAACAGGGACTACGGAATAAGCGGGCACTGGCAAAGGACGAGGTGACGATGCGCGTGGGAAATGGTTCCAAAGTTGATGTGATCGCGGTCGGCACGCTACCTCTACATCTACCTTCGGGATTAATATTAGACCTAAATAATTGTTATTTGGTGCCAGCGTTGAGCATGAACATTATATCTGGATCTTGTTTAATGCGAGGCGGTTATTCATTTAAATCAGAGAATAATGGTTGTTCTATTTATATGAGTAATATCTTTTATGGTCATGCACCCTTGAAGAGTGGTCTATTCTTATTGAATCTCGATAGTAGTAATACACATATTCATAATGTTGAAGCCAAAAGATGCAGAGTTGATAATCAAAGTGCAACTTATTTGTGGCACTGTCGTTTAGGTCATATCGGTATAAAGCGCATGAAGAAACTCCATACTGATGGACTTTTGGAACCACTTGATTATGAATCACTTGGTACTTGCGAACCGTGCCTCATGGGCAAGATGACTAAAACACCGTTCTCCGGTACTATGGAGAGAGCAACAGATTTGTTGGAAATCATACATACCGATGTATGTGGCCCGATGAATATTGAGGCTCGTGGCGGATATCGTTATTTTCTCACCTTCACAGATGATTTAAGCAGATATGGGTATATCTACTTAATGAAACATAAGTCTGAAACATTTGAAAAGTTCAAAGAATTTCAGAGTGAAGTTGAAAATCATCGTAACAAGAAAATAAAGTTTCTACGATCTGATCGCGGAGGAGAATATTTGAGTTACGAGTTTGGTGTACATTTGAAAAACTGTGGAATAGTTTCGCAACTCACGCCACCCGGAACACCACAGCGTAATGGTGTGTCCGAACGTCGTAATCGTACTTTACTAGATATGGTGCGATCTATGATGTCTCTTACTGATTTACCGCTATCATTTTGGGGATATGCTTTAGAGACGGCCGCATTCACGTTAAATAGGGCACCATCAAAATCCGTTGAGACGACGCCTTATGAACTGTGGTTTGGCAAGAAACCAAAGTTGTCGTTTCTTAAAGTTTGGGGCTGCGATGCTTATGTGAAAAAGCTTCAACCTGATAAGCTCGAACCCAAATCGGAGAAATGTGTCTTCATAGGATACCCAAAGGAGACTATTGGGTACACCTTCTATCACAGATCCGAAGGCAAGACATTCGTTGCTAAGAATGGATCCTTTCTAGAGAAGGAGTTTCTCTCGAAAGAAGTGAGTGGGAGGAAAGTAGAACTTGACGAGGTAACTGTACCTGCTCCCTTACTGGAAAGTAGTTCATCACAGAAAACTGTTTCAGTGACACCTACACCAGTTAGTGAGGAAGCCAATGATAATGATCATGAAACTTCAGATCAAGATACTGCTGAACCTCGTAGATCAACCAGAGTAAGATCCGCACCAGAATGGTACGGTAATCCTATTCTGGAAGTCATGATACTAGATCATGATGAACCTACGAACTATGAAGAAGCGATGGTGAGCCCAGATTCCGCAAAGTGGCTTGAAGCCATGAAATCTGAGATGGGATCCATGTATGAGAACAAAGTATGGACTTTGGTTGACTTGCCCGATGATCGGCAAGCAATTGAGAATAAATGGATTTTTAAGAAGAAGACTGACGCTGATGGTAATGTTACTGTCTACAAAGCTCGACTTGTCGCAAAAGGTTTTCGGCAAGTTCAAGGGATTGACTACGATGAGACCTTCTCACCTGTAGCGATGCTTAAGTCCGTCCGAATCATGTTAGCAATTGCCGCATTTTATGATTATGAAATTTGGCAGATGGATGTCAAAACTGCATTCCAGAATGGATTTCTGGAAGAAGAGTTGTATATGATGCAACCGGAAGGTTTTGTCGATCCAAAGGGAGCTAACAAAGTGTGCAAGCTCCAGCGATCCATTTATGGACTGGTGCAAGCCTCTCGGAGTTGGAATAAACGTTTTGATAGTGTGATCAAAGCATTTGGTTTTATACAGGCTTTCGGAGAAGCCTGTATTTACAAGAAAGTGAGTGGGAGCTCTGTAGCATTTCTGATATTATATGTGGATGACATATTGCTGATTGGAAATGATATAGAATTTCTGGATAGCATAAAGGGATACTTGAATAAAAGTTTTTCAATGAAAGACCTCGGTGAAGCTGCTTACAAATTAGGCATTAAGATCTATAGAGATAGATCAAGACGCTTAATTGGACTTTCACAAAGCACATACCTTGACAAGATTTTGAAGAAATTCAAAATGGATCAAGCAAAGAAAGGATTCTTGCCTGTATTACAAGGTGTGAAGTTGAGTAAGACTCAATGCCCGACCACTTCAGAAGATAGAGAGAATATGAAAGATGTTCCCTATGCATCAGCCATAGGCTCTATCATGTATGCAATGCTGTGTACCAGACCTGATGTGTGCCTTGCTATAAGTTTAGCAGGGAGGTACCAAAGTAATCCAGGAGTGGATCACTGGACAGCGGTCAAGAACATCCTGAAATACCTGAAAAGGACTAAGGATATGTTTCTCGTATATGGAGGTGACAAAGAGCTCACCGTAAAAGGTTACGTTGATGCAAGCTTTGACACTGATCCGGACGATTCTAAATCGCAAACCGGATACGTGTTTACTTTAAACGGTGGAGCTGTCAGTTGGTGCAGTTCTAAACAAAGCGTCGTAGCGGGATCTACATGTGAAGCGGAGTACATAGCTGCTTCAGAAGCAGCAAACAAAGGAGTCTGGATGAAGGAGTTCATATCCGATCTAGGTGTCATACCTAATGCATCGGGTCCAATGAAAATCTTTTGTGACAATACTGGTGCAATTGCCTTGGCAAAGGAATCCAGATTTCACAAAAGGACCAAACACATCAAGAGACGCTTCAACTCCATCCGGGATCTGGTCCAGGTGGGAGACATAGAGATTTGCAAGATACATACGGATCTGAATGTTGCAGACCCATTGACTAAGCCTCTTCCACGAGCAAAACATGATCAGCACCAAAGCTCCATGGGTGTTAGAATCATTACAATGTAATCTAGATTATTGACTCTAGTGCAAGTGGGAGACTGAAGGAAATATGCCCTAGAGGCAATAATAAAGTTATTATTTATTTCCTTATAATCATGATAAATGTTTATTATTCATGCTAGAATTGTATTAACCGGAAACATAATACATGTGTGAATACATAGACAAACAAAGTGTCACTAGTATGCCTCTACTTGACTAGCTCGTTAATCAAAGATGGTTATGTTTCCTGACCATGAACAATGAGTTGTTATTTGAGTAACGAGATCACATCATTAGTTGAATGATCTGATTGACATGACCCATTCCATTAGCTTAGCACCTGATCGTTTAGTATGTTGCTATTGCTTTCTTCATGACTTATACATGTTCCTATGACTATGAGATTATGCAACTCCCGTTTGCCGGAGGAACACTTTGGGTGCTACCAAACGTCACAACGTAACTGGGTGATTATAAAGGAGCATTACAGGTGTCTCCAAAAGTAGATGTTGGGTTGGCGTATTTCGAGATTAGGATTTGTCACTCCGATTGTCGAAGAGGTATCTCTGGGCCCTCTCGGTAATGCACATCACATAAGCCTTGCAAGCACTGCAACTAATATGTTAGTTGTGAGATGATGTATTACGGAACGAGTAAAGAGACTTGCCAGTAACGAGATTGAACTAGGTATTGGATACCGACGATCGAATCTCGGGCAAGTAACATACCGATGACAAAGGGAACAGCGTATGTTGTTATGCGGTCTGACCGATAAAGATCTTCGTAGAATATGTAGGAGCCAATATGGGCATCCAGGTCCCGCTATTGGTTATTGACCGGAGACGTGTCTCGGTCATGTCTACATTGTTCTCGAACCCGTAGGGTCCGCACGCTTAAGGTTACGATGACAGTTATATTATGAGTTTACATGTTTTGATGAACCGAAGGAGTTCGGAGTCCCGGATGAGATCGGGGACATGATGAGGAGTCTCGAAATGGTCGAGACGTAAAGATTCATATATTGGATGATATGGTTAGGCCAAGGGGTCAAGCCCATGAGGCTTTAGATCGGTGCAAAAAGGAGTTTTGCGGAGGCCAGGGGGCCAAACGCCGGAGACCCTAGCGTCTGGCCCTGGGCCAGACGCCGAGGCCCATGGCGTCTGGGCCAGACGCCAAGGATTGTGGCGTTTGGTCCTGGAGTCCGAGTGGGACTCTTGCCTTTCGGGCAAAACCGACTTTGAGGAGGCTTTTGCTCCAAGTTTCGACCCCGGGGCTCAACATATAAATAGAGGGGCAGGGCTAGCACCAAAGACACAACAAGTTGATCCACGTGATCTATTCCTTAGCCGTGTGCGGTGCCCCCTGCCACCATATACCTCGATAATACTGTAGCGGAGTTTAGGCGAAGCCCTGCTGCTGTAGTTCATCAAGATCGTCACCACGCCGTCGTGCTGACGGAACTCTTCCCCGACACTTTGCTGGATCGGAGTCCGGGGATCGTCATCGAGCTGAACGTGTGCTCGAACTCGGAGGTGCCGTAGTTTCGGTGCTTGTTCGGTTGGATCGTGAAGACGTACGACTACTTCCTCTACGTCGTGTCATCGCTTCCGCAGTCGGTCTGCGTTGGGTACGTAGACAACACTCTCCCCTCGTTGCTATGCATCACATGATCTTGCGTGTGCGTAGGAATTTTTTTGAAATTACTACGAAACCCAACAAAAAGATGTCATGCAAGTTCTTTTCCATAAGCACGTATATGACTATATTCGGAATACATGCCTACATTACATTGATGAATTGGAGCTAGTTCTATGTCACCCTATGTTATAGCTATTACATGAGGAATCGCATCCGACATAATTATCCATCACTGATCCAATGCCTATGAGCGTTTCACATCTTGTGCTTTGCTTATTTACTTTTCCGTTGCTACTGTTACAACTACTACAAAACTGCTATCTTTACTTTTGCTACTGTTACCATTACTATCATACTACTTTGCTACTAAATAATACTTTGCTGCAGATACTAAGTTATCCATGTGTGGTTGAATTGACAACTCAACTGCTCATACTTAAGAATATTCTTTGGCTCCCCTTGTGTCGAATCAATAATTTTGGGTTGAATACTCTACCCTCGAAAGCTGTTGCGATCCCCTACACTTGTGGGTTATCAAGACTAATTTCTGGCGTCGTTGCTGGGGAGCATAGCTCTATTCTTTGAGTCACTTGGGATTTATATCTGCTGATCACTATGAGGAACTTGAAAGACGAAAGGACCAAGATTTTTCCCTCAACTACGAGGGGAGGTAAGGAACTGCCATCTAGCTCTGCATTAGATTCTCCTTCTGTTTTGAGTAAGCTTGCGACACCTAAACCTACTACTGCTTTGAATTTCGATATGTCGCATGTTATTGATGATGCCACTTCTGCTATGCATGATACTTATGATGAAACTACTTCTGTGCGTGATACTACATTGCCATTAGGTGAATTTCTTGATGAACAACTTGCTAGGGTTAGAGAGAATGAAATTGTTGAAGATGCTATTATTGATGATAGTGATGATGAAAGTTCTCCCCCTGATTATGAATTGCCTATTGTTCCTGAGGGTTATGTTATGGATGAGGAAGCTGCTAAAGCTATCTTTGCTTGCAAAGATAGATATGATCTTAAGAAGTTGTTAGCTAAATGGAAGCAGCAATCTCTTAATACTAAAATGAAACCTGACCCCGCTTTTGCTACTTCACCTATTTGTGTTACTGATAAGGATTATGAATTCTCTGTTGATCCTGAAATAATTACTTTGGTTGAATCTGGTCCTTTTTATGGCTATGAACCTGAAACTGTTGTGGCTCATCTTACCAAGTTAAATGATATAGCCACCCTATTTACTAATGATGAGAAGTCTCGCTATTATTATATCCTTAAGATTCCCGTTCTCATTAGGGTGATGCTAAGACTTGGTTTAATTCTCCTGATCCTGGTTGTGTGTGTAGTCCCCAGGATATGATTTATTACTTCTGTGCTAAATATTTCCCTGCTCATAAGAAACAAGCTGCCTTGCGGGAAATATATAATTTTGTGCAAATCAAAGAAGAGAGTCTCCCACAAGCTTGGGGGAGGCTTCTACGGTTACTTAATTCTTTGCCTGATCATCCTCTTAAGAAAAATGAAATACTTGATATCTTTTATAATGGACTAACCGGTTCTTCCAAGGACTACTTGGATAGTTGTGCTGGTTGTGTTTTCAGGGAAAGAACAATCGACCAAGCTGAATTACTATTGAATAATATGTTGACTAATGAAAATAATTGGACTCTTCCTGAGCCAATTCCTGAGGCAATCCCTGAGCCAATTGAGCCAACTCCTGAGCTTATTCCTAAACCAACTCCAAAGAAGAGGGGTGTTCTATTTCTCAGTCCTGAGGATATGCAAGAGGCAAAGAAATCAATGAAACAAAAAAGTATTAAAGCTGAAGATGTTAAGAATTTACCACATATTGAAGAAATACATGGTCTTAATATACCGCCTGTCGAGGAAACACATTGTCTTGATAACCCGACACATGTAGTAAAGGTAAATTCTCTCAATAGATATGATACAGTTGAAATTCCCTCTACTAAATTTCATAGCCCATGCTTAGATGAATTTGATGACTTTATGGCTAAACAAGAAAGTTTTAATGCTTATGTTGGTAGAGAATTAAAGAATAATGCTTTGGAAATAGGACGCTTGAGTGACTATATGGCTAGAGTTAAAGGTGAACTTAAACTCATTAGCAAATATGCTTCTATGGTTACCACTCAAGCTAAGCAAGTACTTAAGGCTCAAAGTGATTTGCTCGATGAATTAAATAATAAACATGATTTTGCTGTTAAAGTGGCTACTAGAACTGGTAGAATGACTCATGAACCTTTGTATCCTGAAGGCCACCCTAAGAGAATCGAGCAGGATTCTTAGAGAAATAATTTAGAGGCTTTGCATGCTTCTAATGAACCTGTTGTAGACAAACCTGAGAATCCCAATGATATTTCTATTTCTGATGCTGAAACACAATCAGGTGATGAACATGAACCTAGTGATAATGTTAATGATAATGTTCATGTTGATGCTCAACCTAGCAAAAATAATGAAGTAGAGATTGAACCTGTTGTTGATCTTGATAACCCACAATCAAAGAATCAACGCTATGATAAGAGAGACTTTGTTGCTAGGAAGCACGGTAGAGAAAGAGAACCATGGGTTCAGAAACCCATGCCCTTTCCTCCTAAACCATCCAAGACAAAGGATGATGAGGATTTTGAGCGCTTTGCTGAAATGATTAGACCTATCTTCTTATGTATGCGCTTAACTGATATGCTTAAATTAAATCCTTATGCTAAATATATGAAGGATATCATTACAAATAAAAGAAAGATACCGGAAGCTGAAATTTCCACCATGCTTGCTAATTACACTTTTAAAGGTGCAATACCAAAGAAACTTGGAGATCCATGGGTACCCACCATACCATGCTCCATTAAAAGAAACTATGTTAAAACTGCCTTATGTGATCTTGGAGCCGGTGTTAGTGTTATGCCTCTCTCTTTATATCATAGACTTGAATTGAATAAGTTGACACCTACTGAAATATCTTTGCAAATGGCTGATAAATCAACTGCTATACCTGTCAGTATTTGTGAAGATGTGCCTGTTGTGGTTGCAAATGTCACTATCTTAACGGACTTTGTTATTATTGATATTCCCGAGGACGATAGTATGTCGATTATCCTTGGTAGTCCCTTTTTGAATACTGTAGGGGCTGTTATTGATTGCAACAAAGGCAATGTCACTTTTTATGTTAATGGTAATGAGCATATGGTACACTTTCCGAGGAAACAACCTCAAGTTCATAGCATTAAATTTATTGGAAAAGTTCCAACTATCATTATTGGAGGTTTTGAATTTCCTCTTCCTACTGTCAAGAAAAAGTATGATATTCTTATTGTTGGGGATGTTCATATCCCCGTTGAGGTAACTTAGTGTTATTCGAAATTTCTCCGGTTCTGTGTTATTCGGAATGAGTTATTTAACAAGACTCGATCAACCTTCTTAGTGGATTCATTTTGATGATCATGAGATGGACGAAATTAGAAGGCACAGCCTTCTGTACCCACTTTTTTACTTTCTGTTATTTAGAATAAATAAAGCAAAAATAGTATTATTTGTCTGTTTTCTGAATTTTCCGTGCAATAAAAAATATTCCAAAAATAAAAGTGCTCCAAATGCCTTGTAAATTTAGTATGATTTTTTATGGAATATTTGAGGATTTTAGGCACTGAAAACACTGCAGGAGGGGCAAGCACCTGTCCACGAGGGTGGAGGGCGCGCCCACACCCCCTGGACGCGCCCCCCTATCTCGTGGGCCCATGGTGTCCCCCCTCCACTTATTCCTGCACCCACACACTCCATCTTCTTCCCAAAAAATCCCCATCCAGCTCATGCATGAGTTCTAGCTCATTTTGCTGCGATTTTCGATCTCCTTGCTCAAAGCTCCATTCACAAAGCTGCTTAGGGAGATTGTTGCTTGGTATGTGACTCCTCCATTGATCCAATTAGTTTTTGTTCTAGTGCTTTATTCATTGCAATTTTTGTTGCATAGGTGACCCTGTTCTTGAGCTTGCATGTCAAATTTACGAGGTCCCAAGTAGTTCTAATGCATGATATAGGCTCTAGGCACTTGTAGGAGACGTTGCTACCAATCTTGTTTGGTTTTATTCAATTTTATTTTGAAGTTACTAAAATTTCATAAATTTTTCAGAAAAAGAAATATATCTAGGAGAATGTACCAAGGTGGTTCCTCTACAAAGAAAGGACCCAGGCGTGCTATGCGTGAGCAAGACAAAGAACCATCAAGGGATGCCGAAGTGCGAGCTTGTGAGTGTCCATCAGACGAGTTTATGGTCAAAGCAGGCATCAAGGATGAATTTGACGCATATGTGCGTAATGTCGATCTTGAGGACTTCTTACAAGATAAGTGTCCTCAGTACTATCAATTGACTGATTCATTCGTAAGAAGGTTTAAATATAAATGTTCACGTAATTCTCAGAGTGTCATGTTTGATATTTATGATAAATCTTACACCATGGACTTAGAAGATTTTACAACTGCCTGCAAACTCCCGCAGTGGGGCAATGTTAATGACCCCCACAGATCTGAATATAAAGACTTTCTAGCTAGTATTACTGTGGGAGAATCTAGGGAGCATTCATTTTCCTGCTATACATTATTTTGCTCTCTTCATTGGTAGATGCATTAACGGTAAAGATGAAGCTTGTCACATGTGTGTCCCTGATCTTTGTGTCCTCAAGAGTGTTGTGTTAGGTAATAAAGATTACAACTTGGGGGCAATAGTCGCACGTAGGTTGCATAATAATGGCATGTCTGGAGACTTATTTGGAGGGATTTATGCGACCCGTCTTGCTAATTATCTTGGTATAGCGCCAAGAGAGGGGGATTTGGAGTTGCTTCATGCTTATTTAGATTATGACGCGATGGTCAAACATCATTTTCTTTTGAATAACGAACAATTCCTCCAGTATCGACTAATCTTTGACAGACGTAGCGCTGTCCATGTTACTCTCCCGGCTCCTTCCCTTTTTGATTACAAGGCAAAACGAAGATATGTTGTTACCAGGGAGGAGGCAGATGAACACAAGGGGAGAGCGGAGGCGGCTCGCCAACACGCCGCAGCTCAGGATGCATTTGCTGCTGCATCTCACTACGACTCCAGTTATAACTACGGATATCAGCCAGGCTATCCTTGGCATTAGACCAACTTAGGCCAAAAGCCTAAGCTTGGGGGAGTACGTATTTCCCACCGACTTTACATTCATGTTCACACATTATTCTAGTTGTCGGAGCTCATACTCTTTCACTGTATTATCCATGGCAGTTTAATTTTCTTTTTCTAGCTTTATTCTTGTGTGTTTGATAAACCTTAAGAAAACCAACAAAAAAATTAGTTAGTTTAATTTCCATGCTTGTAGTAGAAATTAAAATGAAAACCCAAAAAGATTTCTCGATCTTCTTCTTGCTTGTTGGGAGCTTTCCCGTGTAAATAGTTTTATTTCTTTTCTTTCCTTTGGGGGTCGAGAGTAGAAGACCATATTGAAAATGTTTAGTGGCTCTCATATGCATGATTGTTTATTTAACTTAGAGCCCATATTACTTTGTCTTCTCTCTTGAGTTGAATGCTTGCAGATTCCAGCTTAGTCCAAATGCACGTGCACTATTATTATTATACACATCGTTCGGTCGTGCAAGTGAAAGGCAATAATGATGATATATGATGGACTGATTGAGATGAGAAAAGCTGGTATGAACTCGACCTCTTTTGTTTTCGTAAATATGATGAGTTCATCATTCCTGATTCAGCTTATTATGAAGTAAACATATTTGCAATGACATTTAGAGATTATAGTTGCTTGTGCCATGCTTAATTAGCTATGAGTTATAATGGTTTACCTTGCGTGCCAACATGCTATTAAAATGATTATGATGTGGTATGATGGGATGGTATCCTCCTTTGAATAAATTGAGTGACTCGACTTGGCACATGTTCACGCATGTAGTTGAAACAAATCAACATAGCCTTCATGATATTTATGTTCATGGTGGATTATATCCTACTCATGTTTGTACTTGGTGTAAATTAATTTTAATGCATGTTCATGACTGTTGTCACTCTCTCAGTTGGTCGCTTCCCAGTCTTTTGCTAGCCTTCACCTGTACTAAGCGGGAATACTGCTTGTGCATCCAAACTCCATAAACCCCAAAGTTGTTCCTTATGAGTCCACCATACCTTCCTATATGTGGTATCTACCTACCGTTCCAAGTAAATTTGTATGTGCCAAACCCCAAACCTTTAAATGAAATTCTGTTTTGTATGCTCGAGCAGCTCATGTTTCAACTAGGGCTATCTGTATCTTCCATGCTAGGTGGGTTATTCTCAAGAGGAGTTGACTCCGCTCCTCATTCACGAGAAATTGGCTGGTAACCGGGATGCCCAGTCCCATGATCCAAAAAGATCAAAGCAAATCAAAATAATTAAACAAAACTCCCCAGGGCTGTTGTTAGTTGGAGGCACTCGTTGTTTCAAGCAAGCCATGGATTGATGCTTGTTGGTGGTGGGGGAGTATAAACTTTTACCATTCTGTTTGGGAATCGACTATAATGCATGTAGTATGGAAGATATCGCCATCTCATAGTTGTTGCGTTGACAGTGAAAGTATGCCGCTCAAAATGTTATTCATCTCTATTTTAAAATCGAGCTCTGGCACCTCTACAAATCCCTACTTCCCTCTGCGAAGGGCCTATCTATTTACTTTTATGTTGAGTCATCACCTTCTTATTAAAAAGCACCCGTTGGAGAGCACACTGTCATTTGCATTCATTACTATTAGTTTATATTGGGTATGACTTGACTGGATCTCTTTTACCATGAATTACAATGTTTAGTCAGTCCTTGATCTTTAAGGGTGCTCTGCATTTATGTTTTGCGGTCTCAGAAAGGGCTAGCGAGATACCATCTTGTTATATCATATTATGATTGTTTTGAGAAAGTGTTGTCATCCGAGTTTTATTATTATTGCTCGCTAGTTGATTATGCCATTGATATGAGTAAATGTGAGACCTAAGTGTTATTGTGAGTATGGTTAGTTCGTAATCTTTTGCTGTAAACTTGAATGCTGGCTTTACATATTTACAACAACAAGAGCAAATAGAGTTTGTAAAGGTTTTTTGTTTATCACTTTCAGTTTATCAACTGAATTGCTTGAGGACAAGCAAATGTTTAAGCTTGGGGGAGTTGATACGCTCCAACGTATCTACTTTTCCAAACACTTTTGCCCTTGTTTTGGACTCTAACTTGCATGATTTGAATGAAACTAGCCCGGACTGACGCTGTTTTCAGCAGAACTGCCATGGTGTTGTTTATTATGCAGAAAACAAAATTTCTCGGAATGACCTAAAAATCTATGGAGATAACTTTTTGAAAATATGAAAAATACTGGCGAAAGAATCAAGGCCACGGGGGCCACACCCTGTCCACGAGGGTGGGGGGCGCGCCCTCCCCCCTGGGCGTGCCCCCTGTCTCGTGGGCCCCCTGATGCTCCACCGACCTCAACTCCAACTCCATATATTCTGTTTCACGGAGAAAAAAATCAAAGAGAAATTTTCATCGCGTTTTACGGTATGGAGCCGCTGCCAAGCCCTAATCTCTCTCGGGAGGGCTGATTTGGAGTCTGTTCGGGGCTCCGAAGAGGGGGATTCGTCGCGTCGTCATCATCAACCATCCTCCATCACCAATTTCATGATGCTCACCGCCGTGCATGAGTAATTCCATCGTAGGCTTGCTGGACGGTGATGGGTTGGATGAGATTTACCATGTAATCAAGTTAGTTTTGTTAGGGTTTGATTCCTAGTATCCACTATGTTCTGAGATTGATGTTGCTATGACTTTGCTATGCTTAATGCTTGTCACTAGAGCCCGAGTGCCATGATTTCAGATCTGAACCTATTATGTTTTCATGAATGTATGTGAGTTCTTGATCCTATCTTGCAAGTCTATAGTCACCTATTATGTGTTATGATCCGACAACCCCGAAGTGACAATAATCGGGATACTTCTCGGTGATGACCATAGTTTGAGGAGTTCATGTATTCACTATGTGATAATGCTTTGTTCCGGTTCTCTATTAAAAGGAGGCCTTTATATCCTTTAGTTTCCACTAGGACCCCGTTGCCACGGGAGCATAGGACAAAAGATGTCATGCAAGTTCTTTTCCATAAGCACGTATATGACTATATTCAGAATACATGCCTACATTACATTGATGAATTGGAGCTAGTTCCGCGTCACCCTATGTTATAGCTATTACATGAGGAATCACATCCGACATATTATCCATCACTGATCCAATGCCTACGAGCTTTTCACATCTTGTGCTTTGCTTATTTACTTTTCCGTTGCTACTGTTACAATTACTACAAAACTGCTATCTTTACTTTTGCTACTGTTACCATTACTATCATACTACTTTGCTACTAAATACTTTGCTGCAGATACTAAGTTATCCAGGTGTGGTTGAATTGACAACTCAACTCCTAATACTTAAGAATATTCTTTGGCTCCTCTTGTGTTGAATCAACAAATTTGGGTTGAATATTCTACCCTCGAAAGCTGTTGTGATCCCCTACACTTGTGGGTTATCAGAAAGCATGTCACTTACCTCTAGAACTTGAACATAAAGCATATTGGGCTATTAAAGAGCTCAATTATGACTTCAAACTTGCCAGTGAGAAGAGGTTGTTTACCATTAGCTCACTTGATGAATGGATAACCCAAGCCTATGAGAATGCTAAGCTGTTCAAAGAAAAAGTTAAACGATGGCATGACAAAAGGATACAAAAGCGTGAGTTTAACGTAGGTGATTATGTGTTGCTATTCAACTCTCGTTTAAGATTTTTTGCAGGAAAACTTCTCTCTAAATGGGAAGGTCCTTACGTTATCGAGGAGGTCTATTGTTCCGGTGCCATAAAAATCAACAACTTCGAAGGCACAAGTCCGAGGGTGGTGAACGGTCAAAGAATCAAACATTATATCTCAGGTAATCCTATCAATGTTGAAACTAATATTATTGAAACCATAACCCCGGAGGAATACATAAGGAACACTTTCCAGAATGTTTCAGACTCCAAAAAGGAATAGGTATGTGGTACGGTAAGTAAACCGACTCCAAAACAATTCTACTGGCAATTTTCCTCCGTTTTGGAATATTTAAGAATTTTAGAAAGCAAGAAGTAATCCGGGAAGGACACGAGGCCTCCACGAGGGTGGAGGGCGCGCCCACCCTTACTGGGCGCCCCCCTGTCTCGTGGGCACCTCGTGTGCCTCCTGGACTCTGTTTTCTTGCACGTTACGTATTTTGGTCGGTAGAAATTCATTATATAATCTCCCGAAGGTTTTGACCATCGTATCACGCAAAACTCCTCAGTTTTCGTTTCGAGCTGTTTCTGTTACAGACTTAGAGCAATATGTCGTCTCAGGATTTGGAAGGGGAAAGCTATGTGGCTGATTACCTTGCAGACCCTAAGGTCTATGGGGACTTGGAGCATGGTGGCCACTGAAGAAGAGGAAGACTATGAGCCTTAGGGAAAGGAGGAGACGAGTTCAGATGAAGACGAAACCCCATTACCTCAACCTGGGGATATGCATGTGGAGTTTAAAAAGTCAAGCCTCCCTGATAGAGAAAAGAAGCCAAAGATCGAGTTTATCCCTTTTCGTATCTTGCAGGAAAATAAACAGGAACTATGCAAAATAATATTAAGTCTTGAGCAGGAGATTGATAACCTAAAGGAGCAAAATACTATCCTCAAGCGTAAATGGAGGAAAAAGCCTACATCATCAACAACTCCTACTTCACCACCTCCAAGGACATAATCACATGGGTATGGGCACTCCCCCTTGGCAACTGCCAAGCTTGGGGGAGGTGCCCTGGTATTGTATCACTATCACACTCCTATCTTTACCATTTTACTTAGTTTGATCCTTTTAGTAATATCTTGATCTAGTAGATTGAAGTTTTGACATGAATTAGTTTTGAGTTTTGCGTTGTGATCCCTTTTATGTAATCGAGTCCGTGAGCTATCTATAATAAAGATTAGTGTTGAGTCAAGGGCTTTGCTATTTTGCTATGATCTTGAGAAAGTAGAAATAATAAAAAGAATAAAAGAGTTCATATTGATCTTATGGATAGTAATGACTTCACATATAAAAAGTATGAGGCATAAAAGTTGTTGAGAGTTGACAAACATAGTTTTGGTCATCGTTGCAATTAATAGGAAGTAATAAAGAAAGAGAGGTTCTCACATACAAATATACTATCTTGGACATCTTTTATGATTGTGAGCACTCATTAAGTATGACATGCTAAAGAGTTGAAGTTGGACAAGGAAGACAACGTAATGGTTGATGTTTTCTCACATCTCAGTTAAAGTATATTGTCATTGATCTTCCCAACATGTTGAGCTTGCCTTTCCCCTCATGCTAGCCGAAATTCCTTGCACCAAGTAGAGACACTACTTGTGCTTCCAAATATCCTTAAACCCAGTTTTGCCATAAGAGTCCACC
Organism: Triticum dicoccoides; assembly: GCF_002162155.2. Lineage (NCBI taxonomy): Eukaryota > Viridiplantae > Streptophyta > Magnoliopsida > Poales > Poaceae > Triticum > Triticum dicoccoides. The sequence continues at coordinate 735,076,722 of NC_041383.1, read as the reverse complement.
ATACCTACCTATGGATTGAGTAAGATCCTTCAAGTAAGTTGTCATGTTGCAAGCAATAAAAATTGCTCTCTAAATATGTATGACTTATTAGTGCGAAGAAAATAAGCTTTATACAATCGTGTGATATGGAAATAATAAAAGCGACGGACTGCATAATAAAGGTTCATATCACAAGTGGCAATATAAAGTGACGTTCTATTGCATTAAGATTTTGTGCATCCAACCCTAAAAGCACATGACAACCTCTGCTTCCCTCTGCGAAGGGCCTATCTTTTACTTTATATTTTTACTTTATGCTTGAGTCAAGGTGATCTTCACCTTTCCCTTTTTCATTTTATCCTTTGGCAAGCACCTCGTGTTGGTAAGATCTTGATATATATATCCAATTGGATGTAAGTTAGCATGAACTATTATTGTTGACATCACCCAAAGGTGAATACATTGGGAGGCGAAACAATAAGCCCCTATCTTTCTCAGTGTCCGATTAAAACTCCTTAACCACAAGTATTGCGTGAGTGTTAGCAATTGTAGAAGACTATATGATTAGTTGAGTATGTGGACTTGCTGAAAAGCTCTATTCTTGACTCTTTCTGATGTTATGATAAATTGCAATTGCTTCAATGACTGAGATTATAGTTTGTTAGTTCTCAATGAAGTTTCTGAACCATACTTGACATTGTGAATTGGTTGTTACTTGAGCATAAGAAACCATATGACAAAAATCTATATATGTTGTTGTTATAAGAATGATCATGATGCCCTCATGTCCATATTTTATTTTTATCGACACCTCTATCTCTAAACATGTGGACATATTTTTTGATTTCGGCTTCTGCTTGAGGACAAGCGAGGTCTAAGCTTGGGGGAGTTGATACGTCCATTTTGCATCATGTTTTTATATCAATATTTACTGCATTATAGGCTGTTATTACACATTATGTCTCAATACTTATGGCTATTCTCTCTTATTTTACAAGGTTTACCATGAAGAGGGGGAATGCCGGCAACTGGAATTCTGGCTGAAAAAGGAGCAAATATTGGAAACCTATTCTACACAGCTCAAAAAATCCTGAAACTCCACGGAACTTATTTTTGGAATTAATAAGAATTATTGAGCGAAGAAAATAACAGAGGGAGCCCACACCCTGGCCAGGAGGGTGGGGGCGCGCCCACCCCTACTGGGCGCGCCCCTGTCTCCTGGGCCCCTTGGTGGCCCTCTGGTGCCCATCTTCTGCTATATGAAGGCTTTTACCCTGGGAAAAAAATCATAAGCAAGCTTACGGGACGAAACTCCGCCGCCACGAGGCGGAACCTTGGTGGAACCAATCTAGGGCTCCGACGGAGCTGTTCTGCCGGGGAAACTTCCCTCCGGGAGGGGGAAATCATCACCATCAGCATCACCAATGATCCTCTCATCGGGAGGGGGTCAATCTCCATCAACATCTTCACCACCACCATCTCCTCTCAAAACACTAGCTCATCTCTTGTATCCAATCTTGTATCAAAACCACAAATTGGTACCTGTGGGTTGCTAGTAGTGTTGATTACTCCTTGTAGTTGATGCTAATTGGTTTACTTGGTGGAAGATCATATGTTCAGATCCTTAATGCATATTAATACTCCTCTGATCATGAACATGGATATGCTTTGTGAGTAGTTACGTTTGTTCCTGAGGACATGGGTGAAGTCTTGCTATTAGTAGTCATGTGAATTTGGTATTCGTTCGATATTTTGATGAGATGTATGTTGTCTCTCCTCTAGTGGTGTTATGTGAACGTCGACTACATGACACTTCACCATTATTTGGGCCTAGAGGAAGGCATGGGGAAGTAATAAGTAGATGATGGGTTGCTAGAGTGACAGAAGCTTAAACCCTAGTTTATGCGTTGCTTTGTAAGGGGCTGATTTGGATCCATTAGTTTCATGTTATGGTTAGGTTTACCTTAATACTTCTTTTGTAGTTGCGGATGCTTGCAATAGGGGTTAATCATAAGTGGGATGCTTGTCCAAGTAAGGGCAGTACCCAAGCACCGGTCCACCCACATATCAAATTATCAAAGTACCGAACGCGAATCATATGAGCGTGATGAAAACTAGCTTGACGATAATTCCCATGTGTCCTCGGGAGCGCTTTTCTCATTATAAGAAATTGTCCAGGCTTGTCCTTTGCTACAAAAAGGATTGGGCCACCTTGCTGCACTTTATTTACTTTCATTGCTTGTTACCCGTTACAATTTATCTTATCTCAAAACTATCTGTTACCTATAATTTCAGTGCTTGCAGAGAATACCTTACTGAAAACCGCTTGTCATTTCCTCCTGCTCCTCTTGGGTTCGACACTCTTACTTATCAAAAGGACTACGATAGATCCCCTATACTTGTGGGTCATCAAGTACCAGACCAAAGCATTAATACATAGTTAATACATGAACTCCTCAAACTACGGTGATCACCGAGAGTATCCCGATTATTGTCACTTCGGGGTTGTCGGATCATAACACATAATAGGTGACTATAGACTTGCAAGATAGGATCAAGAACTCACATATATTCATGAAAACATAATAGGTTCAGATCTAAAATCATGGCACTCAGGCCATAGTGACAAGCATTAAGCATAGCAAAGTCATAGTAACATCAATCTCAGAACATAGTGGATACTAGGGATCAAAGCCTAACAAAACTAACTTGATTACATGGTAAATCTCATCCAACCCATCACCGTCCAGCAAGCCTACGATGGAATTACTCACGCACGGCGGTGAGCATCATGAAATTGGTGATGGAGGATGGTTGATGATGATGACGGCGAAGAATCCCCCTCTCCGGAGCCCCGAACGGACTCCAGACCAGCCCTCCCAAGAGAGATTAGGGCTTGGCAGCGGCTCCATATCATAAAACACGATGAATATTTCTCTCTTATTTTTTTCTCCGCGAAAGCTAATATATGGAGTTGGAGTTGAGGTCGGTGGATGTCCAGGGGGCCCACGAAGCAGGGGGCACGCCCCCGCACCCTCATGGACAGGGTGTGGCCCCCCTGGCCTTGATTATTTCGCCAGTATTTTTTATATATTCCAAAAATATCTCTGAGGAGTTTCAGGTCATTCCGAGAACTTCTGTTTCTACACAAAAATAACACCATGGCATTTCTGCTGAAAACAACGTCAGTCCGGGTTAGTTTCATTCAAATCATGCAAGTTAGAGTCCAAAACAAGGGCAAAAGTGTTTGGAAAAGTAGATATGACAGAGACGTTTCAGCATTGAGCATGAACATTATATTTGGATCTTGTTTGATGCGAGACGGTTATTCATTTAAATCAGAGAATAATGGTTGTTCTATTTATATAAGTAATATCTTTGTGGTCATGCACCCTTGAAGAGTGGTCTATTTATGTTGGATCTCGATAGTAGTGATACACGTATTCATAATATTGAAGCCAAAAGATGCAGAGTTGATAATGATAGTGCAACTTATTTGTGGCACTGCCGTTTAGGTCATATTAGTGTAAAGCGCATGAAGAAACTCCATTCTGATGGACTTTTGGAATCACTTGATTATGAATCACTTGCTACTTGCAAACCATGCCTCATGGGCAAGATGACTAAAACACCGTTCTCCAGAATAATGGAGCGAGCAACAGATTTGTTGGAAATCATGCATATAGATGTATGTGGTCCAATGAATGTTGAGGCTCACGGTGGGTATCATTATTTTCTCACCTTCACAGATGATTTGAGCAGATATGGGCATATCTACTTGATGAAACATAAGTCTGAAACATTTGAAAAGTTCAAAGAATTTCAGAGTGAAGTGGAAAATCATCGTAACAAGAAAATAAAGTTTCTACGATCTGATCATGGAGGAGAATATTTGAGTTACGAGTTTGGTCTTTATTTGAAACAATGCGGAATAGTTTCACAACTCACGCCACCCGAAACACCACAATGCAATGGTGTGTCTGAATGTCGTAATCGTACTTTACTAGATATGGTGCGAACTATGATGTCTCTTACTGATTTACCGCTACCATTTTGGGGTTATGCTTTAGAGACGGCTGCATTCACGTTAAATAGGGCACCATCTAAATCCGTTGAGACGACGCCTTATGAACTATGGTTTGGCAAGAAACCAAGTTGTCATTTCTTAAAGTTTGGTGTTGCGATGCTTATGTGAAAAAGCTTCAACCTGATAAGCTCGAACCCAAATCGGAGAAATGTGTCTTCATAAGATCTGCACCAGAGTGGTACGGTAATCCTATTCTGGAAGTCATGTTACTTGACCCTAAATTGGACTTTACAAAAGCACATACCTTGATAAAGTTTTGAAAAAGTTCAAAATGGATCAAACAAATAAAGGGTTCTTGCCTATGTTACAAGGTGTAAAATTGAGTCAGACTCAATGCCCGACCACTGCAGAAGATAGAGAGAAAATGAAAGATGTTCCCTATGCTTCAGCCATAGGCTCTATCATGTATGCAATGCTATGTACCAGACCTGATGTGTGCCTTGTTATTAGTTTAGCAGGGAGGTACCAAAGTAATCCGGGAGTGGATCACTGGAAAATGGTCAAGAACATCTTGAAATACCTAAAAAGGACTAAGGATATGTTTCTTGTTTATGGAGGTGACAAAGAGCTCGTCGTAAATGGTTACGTCGACGCAAGCTTTGACACTGACCGGGACGATTATAAATCGCAAACCGGATACGTATTTTTATTGAACGGTGGAGCTGTCAGTTGGTGCAGTTCTAAGCAAAGCATCATGGAGGGATATACGTGTGAAGCGGAGTACATAGCTGCTTCAGAAGCAGCAAATGAAGGAGTCTGGATGAAGGAGTTCATATCTGATCTAGGTGTCATACCTAGTACATCAGGTCCAATGAAAATCTTTTGTGATAATACTGGTACAATTGCCTTGGCAAAGGAATCCAGATTTCACAAGAGAACCAAGCACATCAAGAGACGCTTCAATTCCATCCGAGATCTAGTCAAGCAGGGAGACATAGAGATTTGCAAGATACATACGGATCTGAGTGTTGCAGATCCGTTGACTAAGCCTCTTCCATGAGCAAAACTTGATCAGCAAGAAGACTCCATGGGTGTTAGAATCATTACTGTGTAATCTAGATTCTTGACTCTAGTGCAAGTGGAAGACTGAAGGAAATATGCCCTGGAGGCAATAATAAAGTAATTATTTATTTCCTCATATCATGATAAATGTTTATTATTCATGCTAGAATTGTATTAACCGGAAACATAATACCTGTGTGAATATATAGACAAACATAATGTCACTAGTATGCCTCTACTTGACTAGCTCGTTAAATCAAAGATGGGTGAGTTTCCTAGCCATAGACATGAGTTGTCATTTGATTAACGGGATCGCATTATTAGAGAATGATGTGATTGACTTGACCCATTCCGTTAAGCTTAGCACTTGATCGTTTTAGTATACTGCTATTGCTTTCTTCATGACTTATACATGTTCGTATGACTATGAGACTATGCAACTCCCGATTACCGGAGGAACACTTTGTGTGCTACCAAATGTCACAATGTAACTGGGTAATTATAAAGGTGCTCTACAGGTGTCTCCAATGGTACTTGTTGAGTTGGCATAGATCGAGATTAGGATTTGTCAATCTGATTGTCGGAGAGGTATCTCTGGGCCCTCTCGGTAATGCACATCACTATAAGCCTTGCAAGCAATGTGACTAATGAGTTAGTTGAAGGAAATATGCCCTAGAGGCAATAATAAAGTTATTATTTATTTCCTTATTTCATGATAAATGTTTATTATTCATGCTAGAATTGTATTAACCGGAAACATAATACATGTGTGAATACATAGACAAACATAGTGTCACTAGTATGCCTCTACTTGAGTAGCTCGTTAATAAAAGATGGTTAAGTTTCCTAACCATAGACATGAGTTGTCATTTGATTAACGAGATCACTTCATTACAAGAATGATGTGATCGACTTGACCCATTCAATTAGTTTAGCACTTGATCGTTTAGTATGTTGCTATTGCTTTCTTCATGACTTATACATGTTCCTATGACTATGAGATTATGCAACTCCCGTTTACCGGAAGAACACTTTGTGTTCTACCAAACGTCACAACGTAACTGGGTGATTATAAAGGAGCTCTACAGGTGTCTCCGAAGGTACATGTTGGGTTGGCGTATTTCGAGATTAGGATTTGTCACTCCGATTGTCGGAGAGGTATCTCTGGGCCCTCTCGGTAATGCACATCACTATAAGCCTTGCAAGCAATGTAGCTAATGAGTTAGTTACGGAATGATGCATTATGTAACGAGTAAAGAGACTTGCCGGTAACAAGGTTGAACTAGGTTTTGGATACCGACGATCGAATCTCGGGCAAGTAACATACCGATGACAAAGGGAACAACATACGTTGTTATGCGGTTTGACCGATAAAGATCTTCGTAGAATATGTAGGAGCCAATATGAGCATCCAGGTTCTGCTGTTGGTTATTGACCAGAAACAATTCTAGGTCATGTCTACATAGTTCTCGAACCCGTAGGGTCCGCACGCTAAAAGTTACGATGACAGTTTTATTATGAGTTTATATATTTTGATGTAACGAAGGTTGTTCGGAGTCCCGGATGTGATCCCGGACATGATGGGGAGTCTCGAAATGGTCGAGACATAAAGATTGATATATTGGACGACCATATTCGGACACCGGAAGTGTTCCGGGTGATTTCGGAGAAAACCGGAGTGCGGGAGGGGTTATCGGAACCCCCCGGGGAAGTATTGGGCCTTAGTGGGCCTGAGGGGAGAGAGAGGGCAGCAGCCCAGGAGGTGGCGTGCCCCCTCCCATAGGGAGTCCGAATTGGACAAGGGGAGGGGGGCGTGGCCCCTCTTTCCCTCGCGCTCTCCCTCTCTTTCCTTCCCCCTTCCTCCTTCCTAGTTGGACTAGGAAAGGGGAGTCCTACTCCCACTAGGAGGAGGACTCCCCCTCCTTGGCGCGCCCCGTAGGGCCGGCCGGCCTCCCCCCTTGCTCCTTTATATACGGGGGCAGGGGGGCACCTCTAGACACACAAGTTGATCATCGTGATCGTTCCTTAGCCGTGTGCGGTGCCCCCCTCCACCATATTCCACCTCGGTCATATCGTTGCGGTGCTTAAGCGAAGCCCTGCGTCGGTAGAACATCATCATCGTCACCATGTCGTCGTGCTGACGGAACTCATCCCAGACACCCTGCTGGATCGGAGTCCGGAGATCGTCATCGAGCTGAACGTGTGCTGAACTCGGAGGTGCCGTACGTTCGGTGCTTGGATCAGTCGGATCATGAAGACGTACGACTACATCAACCGCGTTGTTATAACGCTTCCACTTTCGGTCTACGAGGGTACATGGACACACTCTCCCCTCTCGTTGCTATGCATCACCATGATCTTGCGTGTGCATAGGAATCTTTTTGAAATTACTACATTCCACAACAGTGGTATCAGAGCCTGGTTTTATGCGTTGATGTTATATGCACGAGTAGAACACAAGTGAGTTGTGGGCGATACAACTCATACTACTTACCAGCATGTCATACTTTGGTTCGGCGGTATTGTTGGATGAAGCGGTCCGGACCGACATTACGCGTACGCTTACGCAAGACTGGTTCTACCGACGTGCCTTGCACATAGGTGGTTGGCAGATGTCAGTTTCTCCAACTTTAGTTGAACCGAGTGTGGCTACGCCCGGTCCTTGCGAAGGTTAAAACAACACTAACTTGACGAACTATCGTTGTGGTTTTGATGCGTAGGTAAGAACGGTTCTTGCTCAGCCCGTAGCAGCCACGTAAAATTTGCAACAACAAAGTAGAGGACGTCTAACTTGTTTTTGCAAGGCATGTTGTGATGTGATATGGTCAAGACGTGATGCTATATTTTATTGTATGAGATGATCATGTTTTGTAACCGAGTTATCGGCAACTGGCAGGAGCCATATGGTTGTCACTTTATTGTATGAAATGCAAACGCCCTGTAATTGCTTTACTTTATCACTAAGCGGTAGCGATAGTCGTAGAAGCAATAGATGGCGTAAACGACAACGATGCTACGATGGAGATCAAGGTGTCACGCCGGTGACGATGGTGATCACGACGGTGCTTCGGAGATGGAGATCACAAGCACAAGATGATGATGGCCATATCATATCACTTATATTGATTGCATGTGATGTTTATCCTTTATGCATCTTATCTTGCTTTGATTGACGGTAGCATTTTAAGATGATCTCTCACTAAATTATCAAGAAGTGTTCTCCCTGAGTATGCACCGTTGCGAAAGTTCTTCGTGCTGAGACACCACGTGATGATCGGTTGTGATAGGCTCTACGTTCAAATACAGCGGGTGCAAAACAGTTGCACACGCGGAATATTCAGGTTAAACTTGATGAGCCTAGCATATACAGATATGGCCTCGGAACATGGAGACCGAAAGGTCGAACGTGAATCATATAGTAGATATGATCAACATAGTGATGTTCACCATTGAAACTACTCCATCTCACGTGATGATCGGACATGGTTTAGTTGATTTGGATCACGTGATCACTTAGATGACTAGAGAGATGTCTGTCTAAGTGGGAGTTCTTAAGTAATATGATTAATTGAACTTAAATTCATAATGAACTTAGTCATGGTAGTATTTTGCAAATTATGTTGTAGATCAATAGCTTGCGTTATTGCTTTCATATGTTTATTTTGATATGTTCCTACAGAAAATTGTGTTGAAAGATATTAGTAGCAATGATGCGGATTGGATCCATGATCTGAGGTTTACCCTCATTGCTGCACAGAAGAATTATGTCCTTAATGCACCACTAGGTGACAGACCTATTGCAGGAGCAGATGTAGACGTTATGAACGTTTGGCTAGCTTAATATGATGACTACTTGATAGTTTAGTGCACCATGCTTAATGGCTTAGAATCGGGACTTCAAAGACGTTTTGAACGTCATGGACCATATGAGATGTTCCAGGATTTGAAGTTAACATTTCAAGCAAATACCTGAGTTGAGAGATATGAAGTCTACAACAAGTTCTATGGCTAAAAGATGGAGGAGAATTGCTCAACTAGTGAGCATGTGCTCAGATTGTCTGGGTACTACAATCGCTTGAATCAAGTGGGTGTTAATCTTCCAGATAAGATAGTGATTGACAGAGTTCTCTAGTCACCATCACCAAGTTAGTAGAACTTTGTGATGAACTATAGTATGCAAGGGATGACGAAAATGATTCCCGAGCTCTTCGTGATGTTGAAATCGACGAAAGTAGAAATCAAGAAAGAGCATCAAGTGTTGATGGTTGACAAGATCACTAGTTTCAAGAAAAGGGCAAAGGGAAAGAAAGGGGAACTTCAAGTAGAATGACAAGCAAGTTGTCACTCCATGAAGAAGCCCAAAGCTGGACCAAAGCCTGAAACTAAGTGCTTCTACTGCAAAGGAAATGGTCACTGGAAGCGGAAATGCCCCGAATATTTGGTGGATAAGAAGGATGGCAAGGTGAACAAGGGTATATTTGATACACATGTTATTAATGTGTGCCTTACTAGTGTTTATAGTAGCCCCTGAGTATTTGATACTTGTTTGATTGCTAAGGTTAGTGACTCAAAACAGGATTTACAGAATAGACAAAGACTAGTTGAAGGGGAAGTGACGATGAGTGTTGGAAGTAGTTCCAAGATTGATGTGATCATCATCGCACACTCCCTATACTTCCGGGATTAGTGTTAAACCTAAATAAATGTTATTTGGCATTTGCGTAGGGCATGAATATGATTTGATCATGTTTATTGCAATACGGTTATTCATTTAAAGTCAGAGAATAATTGTTGTTCTGTTTACATGAATAAAACCTTCAATGGTCATACACCCAATGAAAATAGTTTGTTGGATCTCGATCGTAGTGATACACATAATCATAATATTGATGCCAAAAGATGCAAAGCTGATAATGATAGTGCAACTTGTTTGTGGCACTGCCGTTTGAGTCATATCGGTGTAAAGCGCATGAAGAAACTCCATGCCGATGGGTTTTTGGAATCACTTGATTATGAATCATTTGATGCTTGCGAACCGTGCCTTTTGGGCAAGATGACTAAAACTCCGTTCTTCGGAACAATGGAATGAGCTATTGACTTATTGGAAATAATACATACCGATGTACGCGATCCAATGAGTGTTAATGCTCGTGGCGAGTATCGTTATTTTCTGACCTTCCCAGATGATTTGAGCAGATATGGGTATATCTACTTGATGAAACATAAGTCTAAAATAGTTGAAAGGTTTAAAGGATTTCAGAGTGAAGTGGAGAATCATCGTAACAAGAAAATAAAGTTTCTATGATCTGATCGTGGAGGAGAATATTTGAGTTATGAGTTTGGCCTTCATATAAAACAATGTGGAATAGTTTCACAGTTCACACCACCTGGAACACCACAACGTTATGGTGTGTCCGAATGTCATAACTGCACTTTATTGGATATGGTGTGATCTATGATGTATCTTACCAATTTACCACTATCGTTTTGGGGTTATGCATTAAGACAGTTGCATTCACGTTAAATAGGGCACCATCAAAATCCGTTGAGACGATGCCTTATGAACTATGGTTTGGCAAGAAACCAAAGTTGTCGTTTCTTAAAGTTTGGGGCTGCGATGCTTATGTGAAGAAAGTTCAACCAGATAAGCTCGAACCCAAGTCGGAGAAATGTGTCTTCATAAGATACCCAAAAGAGACTATTGGGTACACCTTCTATCATAGATCTGAGGGCAAGATTTTCGTTGCTAAATTCGGATCCTTTCTAGAGAAGGAGTTTCTCTCGAAAGAAGTGAGTGGGAGGAAAGTAGAACTTGATGAGGTAATTGTACCTTCTCCCTTATTGGAAAGTAGTTCATCACAGAAATCAGTTCCAGTGATTCCTACACCAATTAGTGAGGAAGTTAATGATGATGATCATGAAACTTCAGATCAAGTTGCTACCAAACCTCGTAGGTCTTCTAGAGTAAGATTCGCACCAGAGTGGTACGGTAATCCTGTTCTGGAAGTTATGTTACTAGACCATGATGAACCTACGAACTATGAGGAAGCGATGAAGATGCCTAGATTCCGTGAAATGGCTTGAGACCATGAAATCTGAGATGGGATCCATGTATGAGAACAAAGTGTGGACTTTGGTGGAGTTGCCTGATGATCAGCAAGCCATAGAAAATAAATGGATCTTCAAGAGGAAGACGGACACTGATAGTAGTGTTACTATCTACAAAGCTCGACTTGTTGTGAACGGTTTTTCGACAAGTTCAAGGTGTTGACTACAATGAGATTTTCTCAACTATAGCGATGCTTAAGTCTGTCTGAATCATGTTAGCAATTGCCACATTTTATGAAATCTGGCAAATGGATGTCAAAACTGCATTCCTTAATGGTTTTCTTAAAGAAGAGTTGTATATGATGCAACCAGAAGGTTTTGTCAATCCTAAAGGTGCTAACAAAATGTGCAAGCTCCAGCGATCCATCTATGGACTGGTGCAAGCATCTCAGAGTTGGAATATACGCTTTGATAAGTTGATCAAATCATATAGTTCTATACAGACTTCGGTGAAGCCTGTATTTACAATAAAGTGAGTGGGAGCACTACCACCTTTCTGATAAATATATGTGAGTAACATATTGTTGATCAGAAATGATGTAGAATTTTTTTGGAAAGCATAAAGGAGTATTTGAAAGGAGTTCTTTAAAAGAAAGACCTCGGTAAAGCTACTTACGTATTGTGCATCAAGATCTATTGAGATAGATCAAGACGCTTGATAAGTTTTTCAATAAGTACATACCTTGTCAAGATTTTGAAATAGTTCAAAATGGAACAGTCAAAGAAAGAGTTCTTGCCTGTGTTGCAAAGGTGTGAAATTGAGTAAGACTCAAATCCCGACCACGGCAGAAAATAGAAAAGAGAATGAAAGTCATTCCCTATGCCTCGGTCATAGGTTCTATGAAGTATGCTATGTACCAGACCTATTGTATACCTTGCTCTGAATTTGGCAAGGGAGTACAATAGTGATCTAGAAATAGATCACTGGACATTGGTCAAAATTATCCTTAGAGAAATAAGGAGATGTTTCTCGATTATGGAGGTGATAAAAGAGCCCGTCGTAAAAAGTTACAATGATGCAAGCTTTTACACCAATCCAGATGACTCTAAGTCTCAATCTGGATACATATTAAAAGTGGGAGCAATCAGCTAGAGTAGCTCCGTGCAGAGCATTGTGGACATAGAATATTTGCAAAATACATACGACTCTAAATATGACAGACCCGTTGACTAAACCTCTCTCACAAGCAAAACATGATCATACCTTAGTACTCTTTGGGTGTTAATCACATAACGATGTGAACTAGATTATTGACTCTAGTAAACCCTTTGGGTGTTGATCACATGACGATGTGAACTATGGGTATTAACACATACAGATGTGAATATTGGTGTCAAATCACATGGCGATGTGAACTAGATTATTGACTCTAGTGCAAGTGGGAGACTGAAGGAAATATGCCCTAGAGGCAATAATAAAGTTATTATTTATTTCCATATTTCATAATAAATGTTTATTATTCATGCTAGAATTGTATTAACTGGAAACATAATACATGTGTGAATACATAGACAAACATGGTGTCACTAGTATGCCTCTACTTGACTAGCTCGTTAATCAAAGATGGTTAAGTTTCCTAACCATAGACATGAGTTGTCATTTGACTAACGGGATCACATCATTAGAAGAATGATGTGATTGACTTGACCCATTCCATTAGCTTAGCACTTAACATCGCAACGTAACTGGGTGATTATAAAGGATCTCTACAGGTGTCTCTGAAGGTACATGTTGGGTTGGTATATTTCGAAATTAGGATTTGTCACTCTGATTGTCGGAGAGGTATCTCTGGGCCCTCTCGGTAATGCACATCAATATAAGCCGTGCAAGCAATGTAGCTAATGAGTTAGTTATGGAATGATGCATTACGTAACGAGTAAAGAGACTTGCGGTAACAAGATTGAACTAGGTATTGGATACCGACGATCGAATCTCGGGCAAGTAACATACCGATGACAAAGGGAACAACGTATGTTGTTATGCGGTTTGACCGATAAAGATCTTCGTAGAATATGTAGGAGCCAATATGAGCATCCAGGTTATGCTATTGGTTATTGACCAGAAACAGTTCTAGGTCATGTCTACATAGTTCTTGAACCCATAGGGTCCGCACGCTTAAAGTGACGATGACAATTTTATTATGAGTTTATATATTTTGATGTACCGAAGGTTGTTCGGTGTCCCGGATGTGATCCCGGACATGATGAAGAGTCTCGAAATGGTCGAGACATAAAGATTGATATATTGGACGACCATATTCGGACACCGGAAGTGTTTCGGGTGATTTCGGAGAAAACCGGAGTGCCGGAGGGGTTACGGGACCCCCCCCCCCCCGGGGAAGTATTGGGCCTTAGTGGGCCTGAGGGGAGAGAGAGGGCAGCAGCCCAGGAGGTGGCGCGCCCCCTCCCATGGGGAGTCCGAATTGGACAAGGGGAGGGGGGCGCGGCCCCTCTTTCCCTCTCCCTCTCCCTCTGTTTCCTTCCCCCTTCCTCCTTCCTAGTTGGACTAGGAAAGGGGAGTCCTACTCCCATGAGGAGGAGGACTCCCCCCTCCTTGGCGCGCCCCCTAGGGCCGGTCGGCCTCCCCCCTTGCTCCTTTATATACGGGGGCAGGGGGGCACCTCTAGACACAGTTGATCATTGTGATCGTTCCTTAGCCGTGTGCGGTGCCCCCTCCACCATATTCCACCTCGGTCATATCCTTGCGGTGCTTAGGCGAAGCCCTGCGTCGGTAGAACATCATCATCGTCACCACACCGTCGTGCTGACGAAACTCATCCCTGACACCCTGCTGGATCGGAGTCCGGGGATCGTCATCGAGTTGAACGTGTGCTGAACTCGGAGGTGCCGTACGTTCGGTGCTTGGATCGGTCGGATCGTGAAGACGTACGACTACATCAACCGCGTTGTTATAATGCTCCTGCTTTCGGTCTACGAGGGTACGTGGACACACTCTCCCCTCTTGTTGCTATGCATCACCATGATCTTGCGTATGCGTAGGATTTTTTTTGAAATTACTATGTTCCCCAACATTAGTTGCAGGATGATGCATTACGGAACGAGTAAAGAGACTTGCCGGTAACGAGATTGAGCTAGGTATTGAGATATTGACGATCGAATCTCGGGCAAGTAACATACCGATGACAAAGGGAACAATGTATGTTGTTATGCGGTTTGACCAATAAAGATCTTTGTAGAATATGTAGGAGCCAATATGAGCATCCAGGTTCCGCTATTGGTTATTGACCAGAGACATGTCTCGGTCATGTCTACATAGTTCTCGAACCCGTAGGGTCCGCACGCTTAACATTCGGTGACGATTTGTAATATGAGTTTATGTGTTTTGATGTACCGAAGATAGTTCGAGTCCCGGATATGATCACGGACATGACGAGGAGTCTCGAAATGTTTGAGACATGAAGATTGATATATTGGATGACTATATTCGGACATCGGAAATGTTCCGGAGAAGTTTCGGATATAACCGAAGCGCCGGGGGGTTACCGGAACCCCCCTGGGAACTAATGGGCCTTGTTGGGCCCTAGTGGAGAGAGAGAGGGGCCGGCCAGGGCAGGCCGCGCACCCCCTCCCCTTGAGTCCGAATAGGACAAGGAAGGGGGGCGGCGCCCCCCTTGCCTTTCCCCTCTCCCACTCCTTCCTCCCCCCTCCTAGTGGGACTAGGAAAGGGGAGTCCTACTCCCACTAGGAGGAGGACTCCTCCTCCTGGCACGCCCACCAGGGCCGGCCGGCCTCCCCCTTGCTCCTTTATATACGGGAGCAGGGGGCACCCTAGGACACACAAGTTGATCATTGATCCCTCTTAGCCGTGTGCGGTGCCCCCCTGCACCATATTCCACCTAGGTGATATCGTAGCGGTGCTTAGGCGAAGCCCTGCGTCGGTAGCTTCATCAACACCATCATCACGCCGTCGTGCTGACGGAACTCTCCCGTGAAGCTCTGCTGGATCGTGAGTTTGTGGGACATCGCCGAGTTGAACGTGTGCAGAACTCGGAGGTGTTGTGCGTTCGGTACTTGGATCGGTCGGATCGTGAAGATGCACGACTACATCAACCGCATTGTCATAACGCTTCCGCTTATGGTCTACGAGGGTACGTAGACGACACTCTCCCCTCTCGTTGCTATGCATCACCATGATCTTGCGTGTGGATAGGATTTTTTTTTGAAATTACTACGTTCCCCAACAAAAAGATGCAAAGTTGATAATGATGGTGCAACATTTTTGTGGCACCGTCGTTTAGGTCAGATTGGTGTAAAGTGCATGAAGAAACTCCATGCTGATGGGCTTTTGGAATCACTTGATTCTGAATCACTTGATGCTTGCGAACCATACCTCATGGGCAAGATGACTAAGACTCCGTTCTCCGGAACAATGGAGCGAGCAACAGACTTGTTGGAAATAATACATACTGATGTATGTGGTCCGATGAGTGTTGAGGCTCGCGGCGGGTATCATTATTTTTTGACCTTCACAGATGATTTGAGAAGATATGGGTATATCTACATGATGAAACATAAGTCTGAAACATTTGAAAAGTTCAAAGAATTTCAGAGTGAAGTGGAAAATCATCATAACAAGAAAATAAAGTTTCTACGATCTAATCGTGGAGGAGAATATTTGAGTTACGAGTTTGGTCTTCATTTGAAACAATGCGGAATAGTTTCGCAACTCACGCCACCTGGAACACCACATCATAATGGTGTGTCCGAACATCGTAACCGTACTTTATTAGATATGGTGCAATCTATGATGTCTCTTACCGATTTACCACTATCGTTCCAGGGTTATGCATTAGAGACAACTGCATTCACATTAAATAGGGCACCATCTAAATCCGTTGAGACGACACCATATGAATTGTGCTTTGGCAAGAAACCAAAGTTGTCGTTTCTTAAAGTTTGGGGTTGCGATGCTTATGTGAAAAAGTTCCATCCTGATAAGCTCAAACCCAAATCGGAGAAATGCGACTTCATAGGATACCCAAAGTAGACAGTTGGGTACACCTTCTATCACAGATCCGAAGGCAAGATATTCATTGCTAAGAATGGATCCTCTCTAGAGAAGGAGTTTCTCTCGAAAGAAGTGAGTGGGAGGAAAGTAGAACTTGATGAGGTAATTGTACCTGCTCCCGAATTGGAAAGTAGTTCATCACAGAAATCAGTTCTAGTGATGCTTACACCAATGAGTGAGGAAGTTAATGATGATGATCATGAAACTTCGGATCAAGTTACTACCGAACCTCGTAGGTCAACCAGAGTATGTTCCGCACGAGAATGGTACGGTAATCCTATTCTGGAGTTCATGTTACTTGACCATGACGAACCTATGAACTATGAGGAAGCGACGATGAGCCCAGATCCCGCGAAATGGCTCGAGGCCATGAAATCTGAGATGGGATCCATGTATGAGAACAAAGTGCAGACTTTGACTGACTTCCCCGATGATCGGCAAGCCATAGAAATTCAATGGATCTTCAAGAGGAATACGTACGCTGATAGTAGTGTTACTATCTACAAAGCTAGACTTGTCGAAGAATGTTTTTGACAAAGTTCAAGGTGTTGACTACGATGAGATTTTCTCGCTTGTAGCGATGCTTAAGTCTGTCCGAATCATGTTAGCAAATTGCCACATTTTATGAAATCTGGCAAATGGATGTCAAAACTACTTTCCTTAATGGATTTCTTAAGTTGTATATGATGCAATAAGAAGGTTTTGTCAATCCTAAAGTTGCTAACAAAATGTGCAAGCTCCATTGATCCATCTATGGACTGGTGCAAGCATCTCGGAGTTGGAATATATGCTTTGATAAGTTGATCAAAGCATATAGTTTTATACGGACTTGCGGTGAAGCCTGTATTTACAAAAAAGTGAGTGGGAGCACTATAGCCTTTCTGATAAGTATATGTGAGTGACATATTGTTGATCAGAAATGATGTAGAGTTTTCTAGAAAGCATAAAGGAGTGTTTGAAAAGAGTTCTTCAAAAGAAAGATCTCAGTAAAGCTACTTACATATTGAGCATCAAGATCTATTGAGATAGATCAAGACGCTTGATAAGATTTTCAATGAGTACATACCTTGACAAGATTTTGAAGTAGTTCAAAATGGAACAGTCAAAGAAAGAGTTCTTGCCTGTGTTGCGAAGGTGTAAAATTGAGTAAGACTCAAATCCCGACCACGACAAAAAATAAAAAGAGAATGAAAGTCATTCCCTATGCCTCAATCATAGGTTCTATAAAGTAAGCCATTCTATGGACCAGACCTATTGTATACCCTTCCCTGCGTTCGGCAAGGGAGTACAATAGTGAT
This sequence comes from Triticum dicoccoides, assembly GCF_002162155.2. Lineage (NCBI taxonomy): Eukaryota > Viridiplantae > Streptophyta > Magnoliopsida > Poales > Poaceae > Triticum > Triticum dicoccoides. The sequence goes on along the minus strand of NC_041383.1, from coordinate 735,059,219 downwards.
CTAGGAGTACATCACTGGACATTGGTAAAAATTATCCTTAGAGGACTAAGGAAATATTTCTCGGTTATGGAGGTGATAAAGAGTTCATTGTAAAGAGTTACCTGGATGCAAGCTTTAACACCGACCCAGATGACTCTGCGTCTCAATCTGGATACATATTGAAAGTGGGAGCAATTAGCTAGAGTAGCTCCGTGCAGAGCATTGTAGACATAGGAATTTGCAAAATACTTACGGATCTGAATATGGCAGACCCGTTGACTATACTTCAGCCACAAGCAAAACATGATCACACCTAAGTACTCTTTGGGTGTTAATCACATAGCGATGTGAACTAAATTATTGACTCTAGTAAACCCTTTGGATATTGGTCACATGGCGATGTGAACTTTGGGTGTTAATCACATTGTGATGTGAACTATTGGTGTTAATCACATGGTGATGTGATCTAGATTATTGACTCTAGTGCAAGTGGGAGACTGAAGGAAATATGCCCTAGAAGCAATAATAAAGATGTTATTTATATTTACTCATATCATGATAAATGTTTATTATTCATGCTAGAATTGTATTAACCGGAAACTTAGTACATGTGTGAGTACATAGACAAACAGAGTGTCACTAGTATGCCTCTACTTGACTAGCTCGTTGAATCAAAGATGGTTAAGTTTCCTAGCCATAGACATGAGTTGTCATTTGATTTACGGGATCACATCATTAGAAAATGATGTGATTGACTTGACCCATTCCGTTAGCTTAGCACTTGATCGTTTAGTATGTTGCTATTGCTTTCTTCATGACTTATACATGTTCCTATGACTATGGGATTATGCAACTCCTGAATATCGGAGGAACACTTTGTGTGCTACCAAACGTCACAACATAACTGGGTGATTATAAAGGTGCTCTACAGGTGTCTCTGATGGTGTTTGTTGGGTTGGCATAGATCGATATTACGCTTTGTCACTCCGATTGTCAGAGAGGTATCTCTGGGCCCTCTCGGTAATGCACATCACTATAAGCCTTGCAAGCAATGTGTCGGGGGTTGGGTACGACATATGCCAAAGGATGGCTTATCATGGTGGGAGCGAGTAGAACGTCGACGGTGCCCGGAAGCGGGATGAGGCGAAGACATGCACGCCGGCGGATCTTACCCAGCTTCAGGGCTCTCCGAGGAGATAACACCCCTACTGCTGCGTTGCATGGTCTCCGCATGGTCACTATGGCAAAGTGAATACAACGGTGCTCCTAGAGCTGTTTCTGGAGGTAGGAGAGGGAAAGGCTAGCTCCCTCCTTCCTATATGATCGGGTCTAATGCTAAAGAGGCTATCCCCGTTGCATGGGTGCCCCGGGGGCTTATATAGGCCTGCCCCCCAGGGATACAATGGTAATCCGGCTGGGCGCAGGCCCCAGCCGTCTGTCTCTCAGGCCGCTGTCTTCTCCATCGACTACTGGGGCCCGCCGACAGGCCTGGTATTGTAGCAGTGCTTCTGATGACGCTGGCTCGGTCATGGGGTCATGGCAACAGTGTCGCCGTCTGGCGGGCGATCACTGTCACCATTCCCCGTCTTGTCTGGTTAATGGCGTGGGGGGCCCGTGGGAGGGGCCGGCCGACTCCCACGGGGCCGACTCCCACGGGGCCGTCTTCGTGGCGCTCTCGCTGCCTTTAGTACTCCCGCTGATGGGCAGGTCCCGCCATCTCTGGGCCGTACAGGCAGGCCGTCGTGGGCACAGTGCGCCGCCCACGGGGCTGAGGTCAGGACAGGCATGGCAACAGTGTCGCGGCTCAATGGAGATCTCCGGTGATACGGCGCACTGTAGCCATGCCAGCCCCTCGTAAGTGGGGTAGAGACGGCCATGCTGCTACCGTACTCCGCCCCGTACATCGTGGCGAAGGAAGGAGGTGGTTGGAGTCGCGGGCCGACTCCCACAGCCGGCTTCTCTGGAAGTCGTCAGCTAAGAGTCGGCCCATCTGGAAGCCGGCACCCAAGAGTCGGCTTAATTGGAAGTCGTCCCTGGAACTCGGCCGTGAGGGACAGTTGCTGCCGACTCCCAGGAGGCGGCTCTTCATCATGGGGTCTAGAGGGGCGCAGTCTGCCCCGATGTTTTGAAAGGTTCTGGGGCTCGGGTTAGCCTACCCGTGGCCCATTACTACTGGGGCCCGCCGACTGGCGGGCCCCGCGGACAGGCCTGGTATTGTAGCGGTGCTTCTAATGACGTTGGCTCGGTCATGGGGTCATGGCAACAGTGCCGCCGTCTGGCGGGCGATCACTGTCGCCATTCCCCGTCTTGTCTGGTTAATGGCATGCGGGGCCCGTGGGAGGGGCCGGCCGACTCCAAGGGGCCGACTCCCACGGGGACGTCTTCGTGGCGCTCTCGCTGCCTTCAGTACTCCCGCTGACGGGCGGGTCCTGCCGTCTCTGGGCCGTACAGGTAGGCCATCGTGGGCACAGTGCGCCGCCCACGGGGGCTAAGGTCAGGACAGGCATGGCAACAGTGTCGCGCCTCAATGGAGATCTCCGGCGATACGGCGCACTGTAGCCATGCCAGCCCCTCGTAAGCGGGGTAGAGACGGCCATGCTGCGACCGTACTCCGCCCCGTACATCGTGGCGAAGGAAGGAGGTGGTTGGAGTCACGGGCCGACTCCCACAGCCGGCTTCTCTGGAAGTCGTCAGCTAAGAGTCGGCCCATCTGGAAGCCGGCACCCAAGAGTCGGCTTAATTCGAAGTCGTCCCTGGAACTCGGCCGTGAGGGACATTTGCTGCCGACTCCCAGGAGGCGGCTCTTCATCGTGGGGTCTTGAGGGGCGCAGTCTGCCCCGATGTTTTGAAAGGTTCTGGGGCTCGGGTTAGCCTACCTGTGGCCCATTACTCCGACACAATGTGACTAATGAGTTAGTTTCGGGATGATGCATTACGGAACGAGTAAAGAGACTTGCTGGTAACGAGATTGAACTAGGTATGAGGATACCAAGATTCGAATCTCGGGCAAGTAACATATCGATGAGTCTCGGTCATGTCTACATAGTTCTCGAACCCGTAGGCAACGCATGCTTAACGTTCGATGACGATCGGTATTATGAGTTTATGTGTTTTGATGTACCGAAGGTTGTCGGCATTCTGGGAATGGGGGTCCCCAGACTTGCCTGCCTGCGGCCTGCGGCATGGCTCGAGGGGTGGCCCAGTACGGCCCATGTTCGTCAGCGCAAGACTCAAGACCCTCACGAGGGGCCAAGCCTCGCGGGGCGGACGACATGAGGCTTCTTCAGGAGCGGCCTCGCCAGGCAGGCTCGCGAGGAGGCGGAGAGATCAAGGCAAGGGTACCTCGCGAGGTGCTCATGACGTAAGCCATGACGATCGAGACCAGGCGGGCGCCGGCCCGCGCAGTGTCCTTGTTTCCTCTTTGGTGCAAAGGGGGCAAGCACAGGCGTGGAGTACCGATGAATCAGGCAAAGGTTGCCATTTCAGTGCAACGAGACCAAGACCAGCAGGATGGCAGGATGGAGGTCACCGTGGAGCCCAAGACGGCGTCATCACCAGTGCCTTTGGCAGCCGAAGACCAACTTTAGTCAGGATAACTTGTACTAGATGTTCCCCTTCAAAATGGCCGTTGTTGGCGCCCTTCCCGCTCAATATTTGGGAAGAGGACCAGGGCCTATATATATAGGGCTAGCCACCACAAGAGGAGAGAGGATCGAGTACTCATCTCATCAAGGTTCCCATTAGATAGACAGGCGATCGAACTCACCCAAGAAGTTCATCGCACCAGCTCAAGAACACCTCTCGCGAGGTTGTTCGTCCTTTGTACTGTTCATCATCATCCCCTAAGGCATACCACCACACCACACACTAGAGTAGGGTATTACACCACAATGGTGGCCCAAACTAGTATATATCTTGTGTCCCTCGTGTTGTCCATCGTTTAGCTTAGATTCTTGCGAGGCGATCAGAGATGGGGTGGTAGGGGGAAGATCTTCGCGTGCACCCCAGCGTTTGAACCTTAAGGGTCTGCCAGAACCCAACATCCAACATTTGGCGCGCCAGGTAGGGGTGCACCGAAATCTTCCATCTTCTGTCCTGCGTTCTGCCGCTTCACCGCCCCCATGTCCGGCGACTCGACGGCCCACTCCGACCGCTCGGCGGCATGGCCTGCCCATGCCGTGCCGCCTGCCCAAGGTGATATGAACCCCGCACCTCAGGCAGCCCGCACCCCGCAGAGCGCTGCGGGGCGTTGGCGACGTAGTCAGGTGTCCCCTGCCCTCACTCCACGACAGGTGTGGTCGGCAGCAAGTGCCTTAATCCACGCTGCAGTCCAGGCGGGAGCAGGCGAACATGAGGGCCGCGCTCACAGTGGCGCGAGAACTGCTGCAGTCCAGGCTGCAAGAAAGCGGCCGCGACATGCTGCTGGAGCGCGTCGCCGAGCTCCTGGATGTCGCCGCTTCAGGAGCACCCCCGTTCTGCGTCCAGCTTCCACCCCAGGCCCCGAGCGGACCACACTACGGGCCTATCCGTGCTCACGCGCCCCCAGGCGCACCTCAAAGCTTCATCAACTCCAGCCCGGCTGTCGGCACCGGGCGACAGGCTGCGCCGGCATCACCCCAAGCAAGCGAGGGCATGCGCATCGCAGCCTACGGCCTGGGCAGGCCGTCGCCCTACCGCCCCCAAGATGGAGCTTCAAGTCGAACTGCATGGCACGCGGGGCACTGCTGTGAGGCCTTTGGGGCAGTGACCCTGGAGGCCTATGTGCCCCACATGGTGGATCGAGAGTACGCACTGGAAGAAGACCACGGCTCGTTCCTCGGACCACGATGGGAGGAGGAGGCGCCGGAAGCCGAGTTTTTTTAGGAACCTCACGGAAGCCTCGACAGCCGTATCAGTGGCAACAACTATTGGGTACCGCTAATTCCTCAGGAGCAAGCTTATGCTAACCATGGGTCGCAGGAGGTTCAGGTCGCTGCAACGGCTGGCTCCCTAGTGCGGCCGCCTCTCTCCCCTCAGGAGGGGGGCACTAGGGGCAGCAGGAGAGGGGCCGAGAGCTGGGCTCCTCCCCACAACACACGGAGCAAGGCGTTCTTCAGAGGTAGGTCCTCTGCTGGGGAGGTGCCCTAGGGCCTGCCCCCGGCAGAGGAACCGTGGTCGTTAGGGGAACCGCTGGCGTCCCCTTGTCCCCGTTGGTGTCGTCCTGGTTACCGGTCGCCGTCGATGGTGGTCAAGGGTGGCGCAAGGCGGGGCCCTCATCTGGCGATATGAAGCAAGGCCGGTACCTGTGAAGAAGGCCCAGTGCCTGTGAAGCTCGCTGCCCGTGACACTCTCACGTAATAATGAGTTGGGGATGTACACGCCCCGGAGTCTCCGGAGAGCCGCCCTCGGGCCTCGGGTCTCCCGCTCACGCCCAGTGGCAGCACTTAGCTCCGTGCTGGTGAGAAGACATCGAAGACTAGACTAGGTGCCGGACGCGGCCTTTTGCCTTTGCTTCTTTTGTGCGAACAAGCTTTCTCGTTTCAAATCTAAGTTGAAGTTGAATTTGTGTTTGCGTTGGCAGGTAGGGGTGTCATGTCGTATTCACGTGCTTTCTCGTACTCTGATTTCTGTTCAAGTTGGAATTCACACTAGTTGCCTCCCTCTCACGAGCCCCTCGCAAGTAGGGCAGGGCCCAGCACGTGCGACCGCCATCTTGCGGCCGGCATTCGCTTTTGCCAGGCTCTCGCTGCGTGGCCAAGCGGGACCCTCATGAGGCCCCCGGATGGACGCTGCGAGCTTACTCGAGACCCGCCAAGACAAAGGTAAAACCACAACAACCTACTCATCGCAAAAATCACGACATCATGTAGGCGCCCATCCGGCGCCAATCTCGACAACCCATAGGCAACAATCTTTTACATGAGGGGCTTCCCCTCCCAAAATTCTCTCACAACCTTTAGGGCCACGCCCGAGTCTCTTCCTGCACAGGACAAACAGCAGGGGAAAGCATGGGCTCAGTCGGACATGTCGCTCACTGCATCCCCCAGGGTGTCCCCAGAGGCGTCGCTGGCACCACTGTCACTGCCACTGGCCTCCCTGTCGCCTTCGTTGGCACCGTCTTCTCCACGGTTCACCACATCGCCTTCGTCAGCGGCAACGATCACCCCGTCATCATCAGAAGTGAAGGCCTGGATGAGTGCATCTACATTGTCCTCCACCCATCGCGCTAGGTCGCCTCGGACAGCCACAGGCGCCAGGGCGATGGCGGCGTCGAAGTCAAAGAGGGGGTCGATGTTCTGGAGATGGCTGAAGACGTGGGAAAACGCCCGTGCGAGCAGGCCGCAGCTCTGTTCCTCCACCAGCTGGCGAGACCTCTCGGAGCAGTTCTCCAGTTGTGTCACTACATCAGTGAAGAATCGGGGATTGCCGGTGTAATTGATCACACGCGCCTCCTCGGTGGCTGCCTCATAGATGTTACCCAAGGCCGCATTGGCCCTTTCCCTGAGTGTTCGGAGCATGGGGCCATGCATGTGCTCCAGTGTCTGCAGCTGGCGAATCTCATCCTCGTTCCTCCGTGCAACGGCTTCGGCATCATTGACCCGTCATTGAACAAGGAGCAACTCAGCGCTGGAGGAAGCTAGCTCAGCCTGCGCCGTGCCTAGGGCTGCTGCAGTGACCTCAGCTCGCTGCGTGGCCTTGGTCAGCCTGGTCCTGAGCGCGGTAGTTCTGCCCGCGGCCTCGGCCTTTATTAGCTCCAGTTTCTCTTCATATTCGCGCTCAAGACCCGCGCGAGCTTCCGCCACGCGACGGTCGGTATCTTCTTGGATCTGGGCCTCTCGTGCACTAACATCGTCCTTCGCCTGGGTGACCTGACGCTCCCTCATCTCCAGCCGCTCAAGATCGAGGTTGCGCTCGGCAGCCTCCAACATCAGCATCTCCTCGCGCCTCCGGAGCTCCTCCACTTCGGCGGGCACCCCTTTTAGCGACAGAAGGGCAGCTCGGCGCAACTCCACTTGCTGCTCCAGAGAATTGCACCAGTCTTGGAGCTCCCACGCACGTTCTTCCGCAGCTTCGCGTCGCCGATCCGCCTCCTGAGCCTCCTCAATGGCTCCGGAGCAGGCCTCCCGATAGTTCGCCAGAGATGCCTCGGCCTCGGCATTTTCGAGATCACGCTGGTGGCGCACGAGTCCAACAACCGCCTTCAATTTGCACCGCTCCTGGACCAGCCGCAGGCCTTCAGCTTCAAGACATGCGTCCTCGCCCGCCAGCTCTGTGCTGAGCTGGCTCACTGCACCGGTCGCCCTTTGGAGGAACTCTCGGCGGGCGGCGCTGCGCTCCCGCGCACGCCTGAGCACGTCATCAACATCATCCTCAGCCATCGACATCGGCGGAGGACCCTGGAGTGGCTCGCTCGCTCTTGCCAGGGGGCTGGGAGTTGGTGCCCCCACGACCGCCGGACGGGCCCCGCAAGGGACCCAGCCCGTCAGCGATCCACCCCTCTACGAGGAACCAAAGATTGACTTCAACCACTCGCCACTTATGATTAGCGGGGGAGCCCGGGGCAAGCTTGTTGTCCCCAGGGAGAGCCCACGAAGAAGGAGCGGCGCACTCGCAGGCTCAAGGCGCGCCGCAGGCCGGCCTGCTCCTCCGGCTAAACCCGCGACGAGGGTGGCATGCAGGCTCAGGGCGGTCAAGGTCGGCGGTGAAGGTGAAGCCCGGGGAACCGGCTCCTTGGCTGGCTCCGCGGGCTCGGCAAGGGGGATCCTGAAGGGCCACGGTCAACAAAGGGAATGACAAACAAGGAACAATAGGAAGGAGGGACTTACTCCTCCACGATGAAGTACTTTCTATGCTTCAATGGGCGGCACGGGCGGTCATCTCCACCGGAAGCCTCCTTCCTCTTGCGAAGGGCCTCGAAATCTATGCGGAACCGGCCCAAGCTCACACGTGAGGGCCGGCGCGCGGCATAGGAGTCGGAGCATCAGGGCGGCCTACATCAAGGGCACCAGCCTGAGGGGAGCAATCAGGTGCCACCCCTTGGTGTCCTGCCGAGGCCTCAGGGGCTTCGGCCTTGGGAGCCGCAAGTCACGCCCCCTCATCAGCCACCACCTCGAGGGGGGCCCCTTAAGCTCCAAAGGATGACGCCTCGGGAACCCCGCGCGACATCAGCACCTCGACATCAGGCCCTTCAGCACCTGCCAATGCTTGCCTCCCTGCAACAACTCTTGAGGCAAGGTTGGCGCGGGTGACTGGGGGAAGGAATGCAGCAATCTGGTTCTCACGGGGCACCGCGAGGCCAGCCGGGCACAGCCCCCATTCATCGAAGCGGGGCATCTGCCTCACGAACTCGACCCTGTTTGAGCAGAGATACAAGAGGGCGCCTCCATGACGGACGCTACCAGGAGAGGGGTCGCCAGTCAGAACCTGCAGCACCTTCTTCAGCGTCTCAGACGCAAGATCCCCTTCCCAGATCCTCATACGGTCCTGGCGACCGGAGAAAGCCCACATTGGGCGGGAATGGTGCTGAAGTGGAGCGATGCGGCTCTGGAGGAACTCCTTCACCACCTGGGGCGCCGTCACCCCAAGTTTCCTCAGCCTGTCGAAGCGATGCCAAGCGAAAGCAAGCTGGGGGCTCGTAAGCTCCTCGTGACCCCAACTAGGATTGGGGATAGCAGGCAATGTCGGGTGCGCGAGGAGGGGGCTGGGCACCCCAACGTCCACATACAACCATCGCTCTCGAAACCCGCTCGCAGAAGGTGGGAGGCCAAAATCGATCCCCATGGCGTCCGTCTCCGGCACGGCCAGGAAGCTCACACATCCCGAACACTGGGAAGGGTCAGTCAGGTGCATGAGAAAAGAAGTGACGCAGGAGAGCAACGGAAGGAGGAATCCCCATCATGGCCTCGCAAACGAAGGCAAAGACATCAAGTAGAGTAATGGATTGGGGGCCAAGATGCATCATGCGGATTTGGTAATGGGAAAGCACCGCATTGAAGAAAGTGGAAAAGGAGGGAACCAGGCCCGCCCACAAGGTGTCGGCAAAGAATCGGACCTCTGTGACGATCCTGTCGAAGGAGGCATGGGACGAGGGCCAGACCGTTGTCTTCCCGCACTCATTGAAGCTGGAGGCGAGCGCGGAGCAGACCTTCTCCAAGGCTTCCAGATTGAGTATGAGTGACTTGTCAACGGCAGGAGCAACCGCCGAAGGCGCGCTGGACGAAGGCACAAGTTTCTTCCCCTTCTCCTTTTTCGTTGGCGCCATGGCAACGGAGAAGGGGAAGAACTCAAGATGGATCGGAGGTGGAAGCAGAGACTCGAGGAGGAAAAGGGAACAGGGAGCACCCAGGCAGCAAGGGGAGAATAACTGAGTACAAGCCTCGTGGCCGCCTAGCCAGGTGCATAATGAGGGAGCATGGGGAAGCGGAGACGCCCACATCCAATCAACTGCCATGCGACGCCCCAGGCCGCAGGCTGATGGGGCCCGCGGCGCTCTGCACTTGCCCCTTTGCTTCTCTGCTAAGCCAAGTGTGAGCGCGCCTTGGGCCCGGGGGCTAGTGTCAGTGTTCCGGGAATGGGGGTCCCCAGACTTGCCTGCCTGCGGCCTGTGGCATGCCTCGAGGGGTGGCCCAGTACGGCCCATCTTCGTCGGCGCAAGACTCAAGACCCTCACGAGGGGCCAAGCCTCACAGGGCGGACGAGACGAGGCTTCTTCAGGAGCGGCCTCGCCAGGCAGGCTTGCGAGGAGGCGGAGAGATCAAGGCAAGGGTACCTCGCGAGGTGCTTGTGACGTAAGCCGTGACGATCGAGACCAGGCGGGCGCCAGGCGGGCGCCGGCCCATGCAGTGTCCTTGTTACCTCTTTGGTGCAAAGGGGGCAAGCACAGGCGTGGAGTACCGAGGCATCAGGCAAAGGTTGCCATTTTAGTGCAACGAGACCAAGACCAGCAGGACGGCAAGATGGAGGTCACCGTGGAGCCCAAGACGATGTCATTGCCAGTGCCTTTGGCAGCCGAAGACCAACTTTAGTCAGGATAACTTGTACTAGATTTTCCCCTTCAAATTGGCCGTTGTTGGCGCCCTTCCCGCTCAATATTTGGGAAGAGGACCAGGGCCTCTATATATAGGGCTAGCCACCACAAGAGCAGAGGGGATCGAGTACTCATCTCAAAGAGGTTCCCATTAGATAGACAAGCGATCGAACTCACCCAAGCAGTTCATCTCACCAGCTCAAGAACACCTCTCGCGAGGCTGTTCATCCTTTGTACTGTTCATCATCAGCCCCTGAGGCAATCCACCACAACACACACTGGAGTAGGGTATTACACCACAACGGTGGCCCGAACCAGTATAAATCTTGTGTCCCTCGTGTTGTCCATCGTTTAGCTTAGATTCTTGCGAGGCGATCAGACGTGGGGTGGTAGGGGGAAGATCTTCGTGCGCACCCCAGAGTTCGAACCTTAAGGGTCTACCGGAATCCAACATCCGACATTTGGCGCGCCAGGTAGGGGTGCGCCGAAATCTTCCTTCTTCCGTCCTGCATTCCCCCGCTTCACCGCCCCCATGTCCGGTGACCCGACAGCCAACTCCGACCGCTGGGCGGCATGGCCTGCCTAGGCCGTGCCGCCTGCCCAAGGTGATCTCAACCCTGCACCTCAGGCAGCCCGCACCCCGCAGCGTGTTGTGGGGCGCGGGCGACGCGGTCAGGCTGTCAGGACCCCGACTCGATGTCACATCGATCTAGCTGGTAACACCTCATATCACTTTGCGGCCTCACGCACGGTATCCCCACGGGTGTCGTCTTACCTTTTCCCGGGACCGTTTGCGCCTTTTGGCTCACGTATATGATAGTGTCGCTAGCATCCATATGATAAAGAGCCCGGGCTGACATGACCAGTCGTAAACCCAAAGTGGCACAGACTTACAGGGACAGGCATCCATGACCCAGCTTCGAACGTGTCGGTCATCAGCAAGTGGGTCCGGGCTGTAGCACTGGGCTAGCAGGACTCCGGTAAACCGGGCTATAGCGGGCTAACAGGACTCCGGTACTCAAAGCGTGACATTTCCCCGAAGGGACAGACACAGGAACGAAGAAGGACACATGCCGGCCAGCCTAAGTGTTCCAGAGCAGTAGCAAGCTACCATGGCTCAGCGGTAACACTAGGAGACATTTCCCGGTAAGAGAGGCTACTAAAGATAAACAACTAGATAGTCCGATCCCACACATACCAAGCATTTCAATCATACACACAATATGCTCGATATGTGCAAATACAACGAAGCATCACAACATGACTCTACGACACAAGCACTTTATTTAAGGCTCAGAGAGCCATACATAGCATACACAAAGGTACGGGTCTCACGACCCCACATACAAGTCATACAGTCATACAAACCAGCAGCGGAAGTAACTTGTCTGAGTACAGACAACTAGTAAAATAAAAGAGGCTTGGAAAGCCTAGCTATACTACGTGGTCCATCACAAGCTCAGGGTCACCACCTGGGTCTTTAGCCTACTCGTTGATGTCAACGTCTACATAGAACCCATCAGAAGGGGTTGCAGCGTCTTCTGTAAAAATGTAGATTATAGCAACATGAGTACAAAGGTACTCAGCAAGACTTACATCAGATCCTACATACATGCATAGTATCAAAAGGGTTGGTGGAGTTATTGCAGCAAGCCAGCTTTGACTCTTGGCTAGGCTATCCTACGATACTCCAACTTGAAATGGTTTTGCGCACACGAGTCCACTACTCACCAATTCAATACACTACCGAGGATCCGCCTCCGTCTTCCTACAGAAGAGCCATCCTCGGCACTCACACTTATCTTGAGGCTTTTAACAGTTTCCATTTACTTGTCTATGAACTGTATAGGCAACCAAGTAGTCCTTTACCGCGGACGCGGCTATTCGAATAGATTATGATAACCCTGCAGGGGTGTACTTCTTCATACACGCTCTCACCACTTACCGTCGTTTACACGACATGTACTCGGCAACCTTCAAGCGGAAGCCCAACGTGGGTGTCGGCCACGACCTACCTACTCACCTAAGCCTCCAGTCCAGGTTTATCGCCTATTCAGGTTCCATCCGCAGGGAGTCCGGCCGAGGTTTCCCATACGGCCCCGAACGATGTGAACAGGGTTCCCGAGATACCTAACGGGTATTCGGTACACCGTGCCACGTACCTACCGCATCACAGCCCACCCCTACGGTCAGCGCTGTCCACGGCCTCCAGTAGGCTACAAACACCAGAAACTACTTGCAACTCCTGGACGGAGAACTAGGGCGAATAAGAAGCCGAGAGGGTCCATTGGTTTCGGGCCCAATGCATGGTAGTAGCTGATTCTTAAATCACACATACAGATCTCAGTGCTTAAGGTCGGCTTCAATGAAACAACCCACCATGTACTCCTACATGGCCTCTCATCGATACCTTTACCAAATCATGTTCACCACACCACTCTCATTACCGACATAAACATTTCACTCTAGCCCATCACCCAGATGAACCAGACCTGACACGACTCTAAGCATAGCAGGCATAGCAAGGTAGGAACAACACATACATATGGCTCAATCAACTCCTACACATGCTAGTGGGTTTCATCTAGTTACTGTGGCAATGACAGGTCATGCAGAGGAAATGGGTTCAACTACCGTAGCACACAGCAGTTTGAAACGCGTTGTCTTAATGCAGTAAAGGAGAGCAGGAGCGAGAACATGGGATTGTATCGATATGATCAAATGGTTGGTTGCTTGCCTGATGGTTCGACGCACTGATACGGTTCTTCGTTAGGGTAATCACGGTACTCCTCGGGGACAGAACCTGTCGCAAAGGACATCGATACACAAGCATCACCAAACAATGTGCAACAATATGATGCATGCATGAAACATGGCAATATGAGTGTATTGGGCTAATGCAACTAAAACCAGAAGGGTTTGAACAAATTTGAATCAAAGATTCAAATTCCAAATTCAAATATGGCCCTTTTTAAGTGCCTTTTCTTGTTCTGCTTAAAACATCAATTTAACTTGTTTGATCATGCATGAAAATAGTACAGATGGATAGATTGGATTTTTCTGATCATTTTTCATATATAATTTGTCCAATTTGGAGTTACAGAATAAAAGTTATGAATTTTTGAAGTTTAAATAATATTCTGGAATTTCCTGATTTAATTTAAATCCAGAAAATCAATTACTGCGTCAGCCTGACGTCAGTGTGACGTCAGCAGGTCAACGGAACTGGTCCAGGTCAAACCTGACAGTGGGTCCCGCATGTCAGGGTGATTATTTTAATTAAAACTTAATTAAAACTAATCCTGTTTAATTAGCAGGGCTGGGCCCCACCTGTCATTGACTCAGGGGAGTCAACCAGGGCCCACCCGTGGTCAAAGTGGATGTCGGCTGCCGGCGTTTAGTCGCCGGCGAGCCCGACGCGGCGGCGGAAGTGGTTTCGGTCATTTCGGCCACCAGAGGGGCCGCGGAGACCACCGGAGTGGAGCTGAGGCCAACCCGCAGCTCTTGGCGGGGCCCGTTGGGGTCGGGGTGGCCGGAGTCGACGGCGGCGAGCTCGGCTGCGGCCGCCGGGGTTCGGTCGTGCACGGGAACGGTGCTGGAGCTCGAAGTCGAGCAAAGCGAGGCGCTAGGGATGCTCTACGGGGTCTTGCGAACTCGTTGGGCTCGCCGGGGTGACCAAATGGTCACCGGAGCTGCGTCGACGGCGAGCTCGGCGACGGCGGAGGTTCGGCCGTGGTGGGGAGGTGGCTACGGTGAGGGAACGAGGGGAAGGAGAGGGGGAAACGGTGGCGTAGCTCACCGCGGTTGCAGTGGGCGTCGAAGTGGGCTCGGGGACGCGCTGGAGACGGCGAATCGACGGCGACGGTGGTCGGACCCCGAAGAGGGGAACGGCGACGTGGCGGCGATGCAGGGCTTCCGGGGAGCTGTGGAGCGGTGGGGAGGAAGAGGGAGTCGAGGCGGAGCTCCTGAGCTAGTCGGGGGAGCGAGGGGTGGTCGGAGACGGTGGCTATGGCGAACGGCGGCGAGTGTGGTGCTCGGCCGTGTGAGAGAGAGAGCGAGGGAGAGGAGAGGAGAGCCGGGGGAAGAGTGAGAGAGAGCAGGGGGGAGGGCGTGGCGTCGTCCAGGGCGTCGAGCGAGGAGGGGAGGCCAGGCAAGCAGGCGAGCAGGTGGCGTGGCGCGGTGGCGCGCGCGCGCGCCGGCCACACTCCCCTCCCTCTGTCGGGACGAAGACGACAGAGGAGGGAGGTGGGCTGGGCCGGCTGCTGGCTGGGCCGCACAGTGGAGGAGCCCAGGTAAGCTCCTCCTGTTATATATTTTTCTGTTTTTTAATTTCTGACATTTGTTTTGATTTAAATAATATATTAAATCATTTATTTAACTTATGCCAATTTTTGCAGGAGCTATTTATATTATTCCAGAGCTCTTTTATAATTGGCATAATATTTGGGCATATATTAATATATATAATTAATATATTTCCAATGCAAATATTTATGCATTAATTCCAAATGCCCAAAATAAATGTCCATGAGCCACTAAAAATATTGGTTTGATTTTTATCTCTGTCCAATATTTTCAGAGAGCAACATGAGCATTTTCTTGGATCCTTTTGGAGAAATTTTTATTTGGGTCATTTTCAAAATGGTTCTGAGGGTTTCACAGATCCCCATTTCAAGTTTCTGATGAAAGAGTAAACATGATGCAACACTCTAATGCATGACTAGCTAGGGTGTGACAACTCACCCGCACTCAAAAGAATCTCGTCCCGAGATTTGGGTTCCTCCGAGAAGAAGGCGGGATATTCAAGTCGAAGACGATCCTCCCTTTCCCAAGTTGCTTCATCCTCAGAATGGTGCGACCATTGAACTTTGAGAAATTTGATATTATGACGCCGGGTGGTACGTTCGGCTTGATCGAGGATACGAATGGGGTACTCTCGATATGTAAGATCATCTTGGAGATCAAGCGTTTCGTGGTCCACTTCACGGATAGGATCCGAGAAGCAACGCCTGAGTTGAGAAACGTGGAAGACATCGTGAACTCTGGAGAGGTGCGGAGGTAGTTCCAACTGGTAGTCAACTTCTCCTCGTTTGGCAAGGATGCGAAAAGGTCCAATGTAACGAGGAGCCAATTTGCCTTTGATACCGAAACGATGGGTTCCCTTCAGAGGGGTGACCCGAAGATAAGCCTTCTCGTCAACCTCGAAAGTCATAGCCTTATGTTTTCGGTCATATTGACTCTTTTGACGAGATTGGGCTGTTTTCAACTTTTCACGAATGATACGAACTTGCTCTTCTGCTTCCTGAATCATATCCGGGCCAAAGAATTGTCTTTCCCCGGTCTCTGACCAGTTAAGGGGTGTTCGACATCGTCGTCCATAGAGAACTTCAAAAGGGGCTTTACCCAAGCTAGATTGATAGCTGTTGTTGTAAGCGAATTCGGCAAATGGAAGGCACTTCTCCCAGTCCATTCCGAACGAGATAACGGAGGCTCGAAGCATGTCTTCTAGAATTTGGTTGACGCGTTCCACTTGACCGCTCGACTGAGGGTGGAAAGCGGTGCTAAAGGAGAGACGGGTTCCCATAGCATTTTGGAAACTTTCCCAAAATCGAGAGGTGAAAAGACTTCCTCGATCCGAGTTAATTTCCAAAGGAACACCATGGAGAGACACTATTCGGGAGATGTACAAATCTGCCAGCTGACTAGCGGTTATACTCTCACGAACAGGTAAGAAGTGAGCTACTTTGGAAAGACGATCGACAACGACGAAGATAGCATTATTCCCTCTCTTGGTCCTGGGAAAACCGGTAATGAAATCCATACCAATTTTATCCCATTTCCATTCAGGGATAGCTAAGGGTTGAAGGGTGCCAGCAGGCCGTTGATGCTCTGCTTTTACACGACGACAGACGTCGCAATTTGCAATATACTGAGCAATTTCTCTCTTCATCCTAGTCCACCAGAACCTCTGGCGTAGGTCCTGATACATCTTAGTACTACCGGGATGAATAGTGAGAGGAGATTCATGAGCTTCCTTAAGGATTAATCGCCTTAGGTTGCGCACTTTGGGAACTACTAATCGATTCCCGAAGTATACGACTCCTTGATCATTAATGGAGAAACAATTCGCAATTCCTTTCTGAATGTTCCTCTTGATGCGGGAGATTCCCGGATCTACCTTCTGTGCTTTGATAATTTGATCCGTAAGGGTAGGTTTCGCCACCATGGTGGAGAGAAAACCTTGAGGAACAATATGAAGGTTAAGCTTCCGAAATTCCTCATGGAGAAGCGGTTGACTTTGTTGTAACATCAGGTTGTTACAATAAGATTTACGACTTAGCGCATCAGCCATGACGTTGGCTTTCCCTGGGGTGTAGGTTATTCCTAAGTCGAAGTCGGTGATCAATTCAACCCAACGTCTCTGCCTGAGATTCAAATCCGGTTGGGTGAAAATATACTTCAGACTTTGGTGATCAGTGAATATTTCGCAACGATTACCGAGGAGGTAATGTCGCCAGGTCTTAAGTGCATAGACTACGGCTGCAAGTTCTAGATCATGAGTAGGATAATTCTCCTCATGTGGGTGCAATTGCCGTGAAGCGTAAGCAATTACGTGTCGATCTTGCATGAGAACGCAACCTAGTCCTTGTCGCGAGGCGTCGCAGTAGATAACAAAGTCCTTAGAGAAGTCTGGCGGTACCAGTACGGGAGCAGAAGTCAGGCGTCTTTTCAGTTCCTGAAAGCTGTGCTCACATTGTGGAGTCCATTCGAACTTCTTATCTTTCTTGAGGAGTTCGGTTAGAGGTTTGGCAACTTTGGAGAAGTTCTCGACAAAGCGACGGCAATAGCTCTCTAAGCCTAGAAAACTCCGAACTTGCTTGACCGATTCGGGTGGAGTCCAATTAAGGACGGCTTGGACTCGCTCAGGGTTAACAGCGATACCTTTACTAGATATTACATGACCCAGATAGGTCACTTCTGATAACCAGAATTCACATTTAGAAAATTTGGCATAAAGGCGATGCTCTCGAAGTTTCTGCAACACTAGCCTTAGATGTTCGGCATGTTCTTCCTCGTTCTTGGAGTAGATGAGTATATCATCGAGGTAAACCACGACGAATTTATCCAAATACTCCATGAAGATTGAGTTCATTAACCGAGAAAAGGTGGCTGGAGCGTTGGTTAATCCGAAGGACATGAAGGTGTACTCGTATTGGCCGTAACGAGTAACAAAGGCCGTTTTAGGAATGTCCCCGTTTTCTGATTTTGATTTGATGGTAGCCCAACCTCAAATCCATCTTGGAGAAGACTGAGGATCCAGCGAGCTGATCGTACAGGTCGTTGATCCTGGGAAGCGGATATTTGTTCTTGATTGTGACCAAATTGACAGGTCGGTAATCTACAACCATCCGGTCTGTACCATCCTTCTTCTTGACGAATAGGACGGGGCAAGCCCACGGAGATGAACTAGGGCGGATGAAACCCTTTTTCAAGGACTCATCGAGTTGTTTCTTAAGCTCGGCTAGTTCTAGGGGTGCCATCTTATAGGGTCTTCTAGCAATTGGAACGGTTCCTGGAATGAGGTCTATTACGAACTCAACATCCCTGTCAGGTGGAACACCTGGCAATTCCTCTGGAAAGACATCCGGGAAGTCACGGACTACCGGAACGTCCTCAAGGTCTGGCAAAGGGCTGGCGTTAAGAGAGTATAATTGTCGCTTGGCTATTCGGGTCAAGACATTGACTATCTTCCCCGAAGGATGGGTGAGTTGAACAGTCCTAGAGAAGCAATCAATTTGGGCATGATGAGCTGACATCCAGTCCATACCCAGAATGATATTAATATCTGATGATTTAAGGGCTATCAAAGATGCAAGGAAAACAAGTCTGTCGACTTGGATTTTGTTTCCATGGCTTACTCTAGAAGTTTGCCATTTGGATCCCGGAGTTTGGATTACCATAGAGGTTGGCATATCACCGAATGCGATGTTATGCAAGCGAGCATAATTTTCAGATATAAAAGAATGAGAGGCTCCTGTATCGAAAAGAACAGATGCCGGGTGGCAATTAACAAGAAGCGTACCGAGAACGACGTTGGGATCCTCTTGAGCTTCTTCGGCAGAGATACAGTTGACATGGCCACGTGAAGCGGTGACCGGTTTAGCATGAAACACTTTCCCTGTCGGCTTGCCACGGCCAACAGCTTTAGCAGATTGATTGGGGTTGGTCTGGGGGCATTCACGCATATAGTGACCAGATTCCCCACACTTGAAACAAGTCACGGAACTGGTACGTGGAGGAGCATTGTTAGTTGGACCCCCATAGGACTTGGCTGGAGCAGACTGTTGTACAGGGCGAGGTGCCTGGAAAGATGGCCTCGGTGTGAACCTGGGTGGCAGGGCGGTGTTGGGTACCCACACGCGGCGCTTCTGAGGACCAGCACCGGATGAGGAGCCCATGTCACGTCCATGCTTGCGTGTTGCGTCATAGTCAGTCTGACCAGTTTCAGCACTGATGGCTTTGTTGACAAGTTTCGAAAAAGATGTGCACTCATGCAGACGGAGGTCGCAGCGAAGCTCAGGACTAAGGCCCTTACGGAACCTTGCTTGCTTCTTGGCGTCAGTAGACACTTCCTCAGTTGCATATTGGGCGAGATTACCAAACTCCCTGCTATAGGCATCCACAGAAAGTCGGCCTTGGGTGAAACTGCAAAATTCTTCACGTTTACGGTCCATGAGACCCTCCGGAATGTGATGTTCACGGAAAGCCTCGCTGAACTCAGCCCAAGTTGTGACATGGCCCGCTGGGCGCATAGCTCCATAATTCTCCCACCATAGACTGGCGGGGCCTTCAAGATGATATGCAGCAAAGGTGACCTTGTCAGCCTCCGCTACCAGCGCGGAATGCAGTTTATGAGAGATACTGCGAAGCCAGTCATCAGCGTCGAGAGGCTCGACGGAGTGGTGGAACGTGGGTGGATGCAATTTGATAAAATCACTGAGTGACACCACGTTAGCCCTCTGATGGTGTGCTGTATTCTGTTCAATACGCTCCAACAAACGGTTTGTCTCCCGCTTGTTTCTCTCAGCTTCCATCATCACCTCGGCTAGTGAAGGAGGATGAGGCAGATTTACATCCCTGGCTTCACTGCCTTCGGCCTGCTCTTGAGAAGCGGGGTTAGCGCACGTGTTGACCATCCTAGGTAAACAAGACAATGATTTAGTCAGGATGGTAAAATTCCGACATAGGATTCATAATGTAAGAAATAACTCGGAATGCAAGATGATCATCCGTATGACATGGTAGATACAGAAACTGCTTCTTTTATTCCATCGTCATACACACCATACAGGGTTTAGTACAAGACCAAACAAAGTACTATTACGGTGAAAAGAGGATTACATCTCATCGGAGACATTCCAAGCTCCTATACATTATTTTTCTACATCTCCGGAAAGAGTACAAACTAGGTCATATCCCACGAGTCACGCGGGACGATAGACGACACAGCTAGTGCAAACTAGTGATACTACCACTAACTCAGACCGATCCGTAGTAGTCCTCGTAAAAGTCACCTCCATAGCCTGGGAGTTCAACATGATCATCCGGAAACAGACGGTCTCGCGGAGCTTGTGGACCATAGGGGCTAGGATGAGGTCGTGGACCGACAAACGGTGGCCTGCGGGGACCGCGAGGTGGGGTGATGCCTCCTACATCACGCCAAACCATCACGTCTGGCAGAGCAGATCTCACAGGATAGAGATCGCGCATATCTGAACATCCAGCTTGCACCGCCGGTCCATCACAGTAAAATCAAAGAGGCTTGGAAAGCCTAGCTATACTACGTGGTCCATCACAAGCTCAGGGTCACCACCTTGGTCTTTAGCCTACTCGTTGATGTCAACGTCTACATAGAACCCATCAGAAGGGGTTGCAGCGTCTTCTGTAAAAATGTAGATTATAGCAACATGAGTACAAAGGTACTCAGCAAGACTTACATCAGATCCTACATACATGCATAGTATCAAAAGGGTTGGTGGAGTTATTGCAGCAAGCCAGCTTTGACTCTTGGCTAGGCTATCCTACGATACTCCAACTTGAAATGGTTTTGCGCACACGAGTCCACTACTCACCAATTCAATACACTACCGAGGATCCGCCTCCGTCTTCCTACGGAAGAGCCATCCTCGGCACTCACACTTATCTTGAGGCTTTTAACAGTTTCCATTTACTTGTCTATGAACTGTATAGGCAACCAAGTAGTCCTTTACCGCGGACGCGGCTATTCGAATAGATTATGATAACCCTGCAGGGGTGTACTTCTTCATACATGTTTCCACCACTTAGCGTCTGCACACGACATGTGCTCGGCAGACTTCAAGCGAAAGCCAACGTGGGTGTAGACCACGACCTACCTAAACACTTAAGCCTCTAGTCCAGGTTTATCGCCTATTCAGGTTCCATCCGCAGGGAGTCCGGCCGAGGTTTCCCATACGGCCCCGAACGATGTGAACAGGGTTCCCGAGATACCTAACGGGTATTCGGTACACCCGGCCACGTACCTACCGCATCACAGCCCACCCCTACGGTCAGCGCTGTCCACGGCCTCCAGTAGGCTACAAACACCAGAAACTACTTGCAACTCCTGGACAGAGAGCTAGGGTGAATAAGAAGTCGAGCGGGGTCATATTTCAGGGCCCAATGCATGGTAGTAGCTGTATCTTAAATCACACATACAGATCTCAGTGCTTAAGGTCGGCTTCAATGAAACAACCCACCATGTACTCCTACATGGCCTCTCATCGATACCTTTACCCAATCGTGTTCACCGCACCACTCTCATTACCGACATAATCATTTCACTCTAGCCATCACCCAGATGAACCAGACCTGACACGACTCTAAGCATAGCAGGCATAGCAAGGTAGGAACAACACATACATATGGCTCAATCAACTCCTACACATGCTAGTGGGTTTCATCTAGTTACTGTGGCAATGACAGGTCATGCAGAGGAAATGGGTTCAACTACCGTAGCACACAGCAGTTTGAAACGCGTTGTCTTAATGCAGTAAAAGAGAGCAGGAGCGAGAACATGGGATTGTATCGATATGATCAATGGTTGGTTGCTTGCCTGATGGTTCGATGCACGGATACGGTTCTTCGTTAGGGTAATCACGGTACTCCTCGGAGGCAGAACCTGTCGCAAAGGACATCGATACACAACATCACCAAACAATGTGCAACAATATGATGCATGCATGAAACATGGCAATATGAGTGTGTTGGGCTAATGCAACTAAAACCAGAAGGGTTTGAACAAATTTGAATCATAGATTCAAATTTCAAACTCAAACATGGCCTTTTAAAGTGCTTTTCCTTGTTCTGCTTAAAACATCAATTTAACTTGTTTGATCATGCATGAAAATAGTACAGATGGATAGATTGGATTTTTCTGATCATTTTTCATATATAATTTGTCCAATTTGGAGTTACAGAATAAAAGTTATGAATTTTTGAAGTTTAAATAATATTCTGGAATTTCCTGATTTAATTTAAATCCAGAAAATCAATTACTGCGTCAGCCTGACGTCAGTGTGACGTCAGCAGGTCAACGGAACTGGTCCAGGTCAAACCTGACAGTGGGTCCCGCATGTCAGGGTGATTATTTTAATTAAAACTTAATTAAAACTAATCCTGTTTAATTAGCAGGGCTGGGCCCCACCTGTCATTGACTCAGGGGAGTCAACCAGGGCCCACCCGTGGTCAAAGTGGATGTCGGCTGCCGGCGTTTAGTCGCCGGCGAGCCCGACGCGGCGGCGGAAGTGGTTTCGGTCATTTCGGCCACCAGAGGGGCCGCGGAGACCACCGGAGTGGAGCTGAGGCCAACCCGCAGCTCTTGGCGGGGCCCGTTGGGGTCGGGGTGGCCGGAGTCGACGGCGGCGAGCTCGGCTGCGGCCGCCGGGGTTCGGTCGTGCACGGGAACGGTGCTGGAGCTCGAAGTCGAGCAAAGCGAGGCGCTAGGGATGCTCTACGGGGTCTTGCGAACTCGTTGGGCTCGCCGGGGTGACCAAATGGTCACCGGAGCTGCGTCGACGGCGAGCTCGGCGACGGCGGAGGTTCGGCCGTGGTGGGGAGGTGGCTACGGTGAGGGAACGAGGGGAAGGAGAGGGGGAAACGGTGGCGTAGCTCACCGCGGTTGCAGTGGGCGTCGAAGTGGGCTCGGGGACGCGCTGGAGACGGCGAATCGACGGCGACGGTGGTCGGACCCCGAAGAGGGGAACGGCGACGTGGCGGCGATGCAGGGCTTCCGGGGAGCTGTGGAGCGGTGGGGAGGAAGAGGGAGTCGAGGCGGAGCTCCTGAGCTAGTCGGGGGAGCGAGGGGTGGTCGGAGACGGTGGCTATGGCGAACGGCGGCGAGTGTGGTGCTCGGCCGTGTGAGAGAGAGAGCGAGGGAGAGGAGAGGAGAGCCGGGGGAAGAGTGAGAGAGAGCAGGGGGGAGGGCGTGGCGTCGTCCAGGGCGTCGAGCGAGGAGGGGAGGCCAGGCAAGCAGGCGAGCAGGTGGCGTGGCGCGGTGGCGCGCGCGCGCGCCGGCCACACTCCCCTCCCTCTGTCGGGACGAAGACGACAGAGGAGGGAGGTGGGCTGGGACGGCTGCTGGCTGGGCCAGCCAGCTGGCTGGGCCGCACAGTGGAGGAGCCCAGGTAAGCTCCTCCTGTTATATATTTTTTCTGTTTTTTAATTTCTGACATTTGTTTTGATTTAAATAATATATTAAATCATTTATTTAACTTATGCCAATTTTTGCAGGAGCTATTTATATTATTCCAGAGCTCTTTTATAATTGGCATAATATTTGGGCATATATTAATATATATAATTAATATATTTCCAATGCAAATATTTATGCATTAATTCCAAATGCCCAAAATAAATGTCCATGAGCCACTAAAAATATTGGTTTGATTTTTATCTCTGTCCAATATTTTCAGAGAGCAACATGAGCATTTTCTTGGATCCTTTTGGAGAAATTTTTATTTGGGTCATTTTCAAAATGGTTCTGAGGGTTTCACAGATCCCCATTTCAAGTTTCTGATGAAAGAGTAAACATGATGCAACACTCTAATGCATGACTAGCTAGGGTGTGACACAGGCGTCGCCTACCCTCACTCCACGGTAGGTGCGGTCGGCAGCGAGGGCCTCAAGCCACACTGCAGCCACAGTACCACACACCATACGGGAGCAGGCGAACATGAGGGCCACGCTCACGATGGCGCGAGAACTGCTGCGGTGCAGGCTACAAGAAAGCGGCCACGATGTGCTGCTGGAGTGCGTCGCCGAGCTCCTGGATGCCACCGCTTCAGGAGCACTCCCGTTCTGCGTCCAGCTTCCAGCCCAGGCCCCAAGCGGATCACACTGCGGGACTATCCGTGCTCACGCGCCCCTAGGCGCACCTCAAGGCTTCATCAACTCCAGCCCTGCCGTCGGCACCGGGCGACAGGCTGCGCCGGCACCGCCCCTGGCAAGCGAGGGCATGCGCATCACAGCCTACGCCCTGGGCAGGCCGTCGCCCTACCGCCCCAAGATGGAGCTTCAAGTCGAACTGCATGGCATGCGGGGCACTGCGGCGAGGCCTTTGGGGCGGTGACCCCGGAGGCTTATGTGCCCCACATGGTGGATCGAGAGTACGTACTGGAAGAAGACCACGGCACGTTCCTCGGGCCAGGATGGGAGGATGAGGCACCAGAAGCCGAGCTTTTTCAGGAACCTCACGGAAGCCTCGGCAGCCATACCGGCGGCAGCAACTATCGGGTACCGCTAATTCCTCAGGAGCAAGCTTATGCTAACCATGGGTCACAGGAGGTTCAGGTCGCTGCAGCGGGTGGCTGTCCTAGTGCGGCTGCCTCCCTCCCCTCAGGAGGGGGGCACTGGGGGGTAGCAGGAGAGGGGCCGGGAGCTGGGCTCCTCCCCATGACATGCGGAGCAAGGCGTTCTTCGGAGGTAGGCCCTCTGCTGGGGAGGTGCCCCAGGGCCTGCCCCCGACAGAGGACCCGTGGTCGTCGGGGGAACCGCTGGCGTCCCCTTGTCCCCGTTGGCGTCATCCTGGTTTGCGATCGCCGTCGATGGTGGTCAAGGGTGGTGCAAGGTGGTGCCCTCATCTGGCGATATGAAGCAAGGCCGGTACCTGTGAAGAATGCCCAGTGCCTGTGAAGCTCACCGCCCATGACACTCTCACGTAATAATGAGTTGGGGTTGTACACGCCCCGGAGTCTCCGGAGAGCCGCCCTCGGGCCTCGGGGGCTCCCGCCCATGCCTAGTCGCAGCACTTAGCTCCGCGCTGGTGAGAAGACGTCGAAGACTAGACTAGGTGCCGGACGCGGCCTTTTGCCTTTGCTTCCTTTTGTGCGAACAAGCTTTCTCATTTCAGATCTAAGTTGAAGTTGAATTTGTG
>NC_041383.1:734958221-735034568 GCF_002162155.2 Triticum dicoccoides | reverse complement strand
TCGTGTCTTATTCGCGTGCTTTCTCGTACTCTAATTTCTGTTCAAGTTGGAATTCACACTAGCTGCCTCCCTCTCACGAGCCCCTCGCGAGTAGGGGCAGGGCCCAACACGTGCGCCCGCTGTCTCGCGGCCGGCATTCACTTTCGCCAGGCTCTCACCGCGTGGCCAAGCGGGACCTTTATGAGGCCCCCGGATGGGTGTTGTGAGCTTACTCGAGACCCGCCAAGACAAAGGTAAAACCACAACAACCTACTCATCGCAAAAATCATGACATCATGCAGGCGCCCATCCGGCGCCGATCTCGACAACCCATAGGCAACAATCTTTTACATGAGGGCCTTCACCTCCCAAAATGCTCTCACAACCTTTAGGGCCACGCCCGAGTCTCTTCATGCGCAGGACAAACAGCAGGGGGGAGCATGGGATTAGTCAAACATGTCCCTCACTGCATCCCCCAGGGCGTCCCCAGAGGCGTTGCTGGCACCACTGTCGCTGCCGCTGGCCTCCTCGTCGCCTTTGTTGGCACCGTCTTCTCCACCGTTCACCACGTCGCCTTTGTCAGCGACAACGATCACCCCGTCGTCATCAGAAGTGAAGGCCCGGACGAGGGCATCTACATTGTCCTCCTCCCATCATGCTAGGTCGCCTCGGACATCCACAGGCACCGGGGCGATGGCGGCTTCAAAGTCAAAGAGGGGGTCGATGTTCTGGAGATGGCTGAAGACGCGGGAAAACGCCCGTGCGAGCAGGCCACGGCTCCGTTCCTCCACCAGCTGGCGAGACCTCTCGGAGCAGTTCTCTAGTTGCGTCACTACATCAGTGAAGAATCGGAGATTGCCGGCGTAATTGATCACACGCGGCTCCTCAGCGGCTGCCTCACAGATGTTGCCCAAGGCCGCATTGGCCCTTTCCCTGAGCGTTCGGAGCATGGGGCCATGCATGTGCTCCAGCGTCTGGCGCTGGCGAATCTCGTCCTCGTTCCTCCGTGCAACGGCTTCGGCATCATCGACCCATTGTTGAAGAAGGAGCAACTCGGCGCGGGAGGAGGCCAGCTCAGCCTGCACCGCACCTAGGGCTCCTGTAGTGACCTCAGCTCGCTGCATGGCCTCGGTCAGCCTGGTCCTGAGAGCGGAAGTTCTGCCCGCGGCCTCGGCCTTGATCAGCTCCAGTTTCTCTTCATATTCGTGCTCAAGACCCGCGCGAGCTTCCGCCACGCGACAGTCGGTCCCTTCTTGGATCCGGGCCTCTCGTGCACCAACGTCGTGCTCCGCCTGGGTGACCAGGCGCTCCCTCATCTCCATCTTCTCAAGATCGAGGTTGCGCTCGGCAGCCTCCAACATCAGCGTCTCCTCGCGCCTCTGGAGCTCCTCCTCTTCGGCGGGTGCCCCTTTCAGCGACGCAAGGGCAGCTCGGTGCAACTCCACTTGCTGCTCCAGAGAATTGCACCAGTCTTGGAGCTCCCACGTGCGTTCTTCCGCAGCTTCGCATCACCGATCCGCCTCCTAAGCCTCCTCAATGGCTCGGGAGCAGGCCTCCCGAGAGGCCGCCAGAGATGCCTCAGCCTTGGCATTTTCGAGATCACACTGGTGGCGCGCGAGTCCAACAGCCGCCTTCAGTTTGCGCCGCTCCTAGACTAGCCGCAGGCCTTCAGCTTCAAGACGCGCGTCCTCGCCTGCCAGCTCTGTGGCGAGCTGGCTCACTGCATCGGTCGCCCTTTGGAGGAACTCTCAGTGGGCAGCGCTACGCTCCCGCGCATGCTTGAGCACGTCATCAACATCATCCTCAACCATTGGCGTCGGTGGAGGACCCTGGAGTGGCTCGCTCCCTCTTGGCAGGGGGCTGGGGGCTGGTGCCCCCACAGTCGCCGGACAGGCCCCGCAAGGGACCCAGCCCGGCACCGATCCACCCCTCGATGAGGAACCAAAGATCGACTTCAACCACTCGCCACCTATGATTAGCAGGGGAGCCCGGGGCAAGCTAGTTGTGCCCAGGAGAGCCCGCGAAGAAGGAGTGGCGAGCCCGCAGGCTCAAGGTGCGCCACAGGCCGGTCTGCCCCTACAGCAGGACACCAATGGATGGCACCCTCAGCGCTCAAGGTCGGCGGTCAAGGTGAAGCCTGGGGAAGTGGCTCCTTGGCTGGCTCCGTGGGCTCGGCAAGGGGGATCCTGAAGGGCCACGGTTAGCAAAGGGAACGACAAACAAGGAACAATAGGAAGGAGGGACTTACTCGTCCACGGCGAAGTACTTCCTGTGCTTCAATTGGCGGCACGGGCGATCATCTCCAACGGAAGCCTCCTTCCTCTTGCGAAGGGCCTCGAAATCTATGCGGAACCGGCCCAAGCTCGCGACGTGAGGGCCGGGGCACGACATAGGAGCCGGAGCATCAGGGCGGCCTACATCAAGGGCACCAGCCTGAGGGGAGCGATCACGTGCCACTCCTTGGTGGCCTGCCGAGGCCTCAAGGGCTTCGGCCTTGGGAGCCGCAAGTCGCGCCCCCTCATCAGCCACCACCTCGAGGGGGCCCCTGTAAGCTTCAGAGGATGACGCCTCGGGAACCCCGCGCGACATCAGCACCTCGACATCAGGCCCCCCGGCACCTGCCAATGCTTGCCTCCCTGCAACGACTCTTGAGGCAAGGTCGGCGCGGGCGACTGGGGGAAGGACTGCAGCAACCGGGTTCTCGCGGGGCCCCGCGAAGCCCGCCGGGCACAACCCCCATTCGTCGAAGCGGGGTATCTGCCTCACGAACTTGACCCTGTTCGAGCAGAGATACAAGAGGGCGCCTCCATGACGGACGCTGCCAGGAGAGGGGTCGCCACTCAAAACCTGCAGCACCTTCTTCAGCGTCTCAGGCGCAAGATCCCCTTCCTGGATCCTCATACGGTCCTGGCGACCGGAGAAAGCCCACATTGGGCGGGAATGGCGCTGAAGTGGAGCGATGCGGCTCTGGAGGAACTCCTTCACCACCTGGGGCACCGTCACCCCGAGCTTCCTCAGCCTGTCGAAGCGATGCCAGGCGAAAGCAAGCCGAGGGCTCGTAAGCTCCTCGTGACCCCAACCAGGATTGGGGATAGCAGGCAATGTCGGGTGCGCGAGCAGGGGGCTGGGCACCCCAACGTCCACATACAGCCATCGCTCCCGAAACCCGCTCGCAGAAGGTGGGAGGCCAAAATCGATCCCCATGGCAGCCGTCTCCGGCACGGCCAGGAAGCTCACACATCCCGAACATTGGGAAGGGTCAGTCAGGCACAGAGAAAAGAAGTGGTGAAGGAGAGCAATGGAAGGAGGAATCCCCACCATGGCCTCGCAGACGAAGGCGAAGACAACAAGCAGAGTGATGGATTGGGGGCCAAGATGCATCATGTGGATCTGATAATGGGAAATCACCGCATTGAAGAAATCGGAAAAGGGGGGAACCAGGCCCTCCCACAAGGCGTCGGCAAAGAATCGGACCTCTGTGACGATCCTATCGAAGGAGGCATGGGACGCGGGGCAAACCGTCGTCTTCCCACACTCATTGAAGCTGGAGGCGAGCGCGAAGCAGACCTTCTCCAAGGCTTCCAGATTGAGTATGAGTGACTTGCAGACAGCGGGAGCAGTCGTCGGAGGCGCGCTGGATGAAGGCGCAAGTTTCGTCCCCTTCTCCTTTTCCGTTGGCGCCATGGCAACGGAAAAGGGGAAGAACTCAAGATGGATTGGAGGCGGAAGCAAAGACTCGAGGAGGAAAAGGGAACAGGGAGCACGCAGGCAGCAAGGGGAGAATAACTGAGTACAAGCCTCGTGGCCGCCTAGCCAGGTGCATAATGAGGGAGCATGGGGAAGCGGAGACGCCCACGTCCAATCAACTGCCACGCGGCGCCCCAGGCTGCAGGCTGATGGGGCCCGCGGCGCTCTACACTTGACCCTTTGCTTCTCTGCTAAGCCAAGTCCGAGCGTGCCTTAGGCCCGGGGGCTACTGTCGATGTTCTGGGAACGGGGGTCCCCAGACTTGCCTGCCTGTGGCCTGTGGCGTGGCTCGAGGGGTGGCCCAGTACGGCCCATCTTCGTCAACGCAAGACTCAATACCCTCGCAAGGGGCCAAGCCTCACGGGGCGGATGACACGAGGCTTCTTCAGGAGTGGCCTCGCCAGGCAGGCTCGCGAGGAGGTGGAGAGATGAAGGCAAGGGTACCTCGCGAGGTGCTCGTGACGTAAGCCGTGACGATCAAGACCAGGCGGGCACCAGGCAGGCGCCGGCCCATGCAGTGTCCTTGTTTCCTCTTTGGTGCAAAGGGGGCAAGCACAGGCGTGGAGTACCGAGGCATCAGGTGAAGGTTGCCATTTCAGTGGAACGAGACCAAGACCAGCAGGACGGCAGGATGGAGGTCACCATGGGCCCAAGACGGTATCATCGCCAGTGCCTTTGGCAGACGAAGACCAACTTTAGTCAGGATAACTTGTACTAGATGTTCCCCTTCAAAATGGCCGTTGTTGGCGCCCTTCCTGCTCAATATTTGGGAAGAGGACCAGGGCCTCTATATATAGGGCTAGCCACCACAACAGGAGAGAGGATCGAGTACTCATCTCATCGAGGTTCCCATTAGATAGACAGGCGATCGAACTCACCCAAGCAGTTCATCGCACCAGCTCAAGAACACCTCTCGCGAGGTTGTTCGTCCTTTGTACTGTTCATCATCAGCCCCTGAGGCAATCCACCACACCACATACTGGAGTAGGGTATGACACCACAATGGTGGCCCAAACCAGTATAAATCTTGTGTCCCTCGTGTTGTCCTCCGTTTAGCTTAGATTCTTGCAAGGCGATCAGACGTTGGGTGGTAGGGGGAAGATCTTCGCGCGCTCCCCAGAGTTCAAACCTTAAGGGTCTGCCGGAACCCAACATCCGACAAAAGTTGTTCGGAGTCCCAGATGAGATCAGGGACATGACGAGGAGTCTCGAAATGTTTGAGACATAAAGATTGATATATTGGAAGGTGATAACCCACAAGTATACGGGGTCAATGTAGCCTCTTTCGATAAGTAAGAGTGTCAAACCCAACGAGGAGCTAAAGGTAGAACAAATATTCTCTCAAGTCCTATCTGCCACTGATATGACTCTATGCATGCTTAGTGTTTGCTTTACCTAGAACAAGTATGAAACTAGAAGTAATTTGTAGGTGTTGTTTGATAGGTTTGCTAGATAACAAAGAACACGTAGATAAAAAGTAGGGGTTGTTTAGATAAAGACACAACTAAAGTAAATATAGCGAGTGTGGAAAAGTGGTGGTAGGAGTTGTGAAATTGTCCCTGAGGAATTGACTACTTTACTAGACCGATATCAAGTTTTATGTGGGAGAGGCATAAGCTAATATACTTTCTCTTCTTGGATCATATGCACTTATTATTGGAACTCTAGCAAGCATCCACAACTACTAAAGATTCATTAAGGTAAAACCCAACCATAGCATTAAAGTATCAAGTCCCCTTTATCCCATACACCACAACCCCCTTACTCGGGTTTAAGCTTCTGTCACTCTAGCAACCCACTATAAGTGAATCATGAACGTATTGCAACACCCTACAGCGGGAATCCCTCACGCTTGCGCGACACGGAGGGCACAATAGGACAAGAACATAACCACAAGCAAATTAAACCAATCATAGCAATTCATCAATCACCGATAGGACAACGGAAATCTACTCAGACATCATAGGATGGCAACACATCATTGGATAATAATATGAAGCATAAAGCATGCACCATGTTCAAGTAGAGGGTACAACAGGTTGCGGGAGAGTGGACCGCTGGATATAGATGGGGGAAGGTGATGAAGATGTTGGTGAAGATGGCGGAGGTGGTGGTGAAGATCACGGTGATGATGATGGCCCCCGGCAGCATTCTGACGCCACCGGAAGCAAGGGGGAGAGGCCCCCCCTTCTTATTATTATTGCTTGACCTCCTCCCTAGATGGGAGAAAGGTTTCCCCTCTGGTCCTTGGCTCCCATGGCGTGGGAGGGGCGAGAGCCCCTCCGAGATTGGATCTATCTCTCTGTCTCTCTCTATTTCTGCGTTCTGGAATTCTGCCCTGACACCGTTTCTTTTTATATCTGGAGATCCGTAACTCCAATTGGATAGAAACCTTTGCCCAGATCTTTTTCCAAAAATTAGCTTTCTTGCGGCCAAAGTAGAGCATCAACTGACTTACGGGGTGCCCAGGAGGGTGGGGGCGCGCCCACCTAGAGTGGGCGTGGGCCCCTGTCTTGTGGCCACCTTGGGCATCGTCTCGCGTTGATTTTACTTCCCAAAAATCACAAATATTCCAAAATAGTTCTCCGTCCGTTTTTATCCCGTTTGGACTCCTTTTGATATGGGGTTTCTGCGAAACATAAAACATGCAACAGACAAGAACTGACACTGGGCACTGGATCAATATTTTAGTCCCAAAAATAATATAAAGAGCTGCCAAAAGTATATGAAAGTTGAATAATATTGGCATGGAACAATCAAAAATTATAGATACGACGGAGACGTATCAGCATCCCCAAGCTTAATTCCTGCTCGTTCTCGAGTAGGTAAATGATAAAAAAGATAATTTTTGATGTGGAATGCTACCTAGCATAATCTTGATCATATATCTAATCATGGCATGAATATTAAGACACGAGTGATTCAAGGCAATAGTCTATTATTTGACATAAAAATAATAATACTTAGGGCATCCCAACAAACAATCATGTCTTTCAAAATATCAATGCTTCAGAAAGTTATCCCTACAAAATCATATAGTCTTGTATGCTCCCTTTTCTTAACACAAGGTACCCCTCATGCCCATCCCAGTGTCAGCCAAGCAATTGTTTCATATTTTAGTATTCTCCAACTTTTTCAACCTTCACGCAATACATGAGCGTGAGCCATGGATATAGCACTATGGGTGGAATAGAATATGATGGTGGAGGTTATGTGGAGAAGAAAAAAAGGGAGAAAGTCTCACATCGACGCGGCTAATCAACGGTCTATGGAGATGCCCATCAATTGATGTGAATGCGAGGAGTAGGGATTGCCATGCAACGGATGCACTAGAGCTATAAGTGTATGAAAGCTCAAACTGAAAACTAAGTGTGTGTGCATCCAACTTGCTTGCTCATGAAGACCTAGGGCATTTGAGGAAGCCCATCGTTGGAATATACAAGCCAAGTTCTATAATGAAAATTCCCGCTAGTATATGAAAGTGATAACATAGGAGACTCTCTATATGAAGAACAAGGTGCTACTTTGAAGCACAAGTGTGGTAAAAGGATAGTAACATTGCCCCTTTTCTTTTTATTTTTTCTTTTTTTCTTTTTTTGGGTGGGCTTCTTTGGCCCCCTTTTTTACTTAGGCTTCTTTGGCCTTTCCTTTTTTCTTTCTTTTTTATTTTTTTCATGGGGCAATGCTCTATAATGATGATCATCACACTTTTATTTATTTACAACTCAATATTACAACTCGATACTGGAACAAAGATATGACTCTATATGAATGCTTCTGGCGGTGTACCGGGATGTGCAATGATCTAGCGTAGCAATGACATCAAAAACGGACAAGCCATGAAAACATCATGCTAGCTATCTTACGATCATGCAAAGCAATATGACAATGAATGCTCAAGTCATGAATATGATGATGATGGAAGTTGCATGGCAATATATCTCGGAATGGCTATGGAAATGCCATGATAGGTAGGTATGGTGGATGTTTTGAGGAAGATACAAGGAGGCTTATGTGTGATAGAGCGTATCGTCTCACAGGGTTTGGATGCACCTACGAAGTTTGCACCAACTCTCGAGGTGAGAAAGGGCAATGCGCGATACCGAAGAGGCTAGCAATGATGGAAAGGTAAAAGTGTGTATAATCCATGGACTCAACATTAGTCATAAAGAACTCACATACTTATTGCAAAAATTATTGGACATCAAAACAAAGTATTACACGCATGCTCCTAGGGGGGAGGTTGGTAGGAGTTAACCATCGCGCGCCCCCGACCTTCACGCAAAGATAAACAATCAAAATACAATGCGCGCCAATTTGGTTACATAGTTAGTAGACCATACGTGCATGCTTCGGGAATCACCAACCTTAACACCAACATCCTTACTAAACACAAACATCTACTAGTACCTCCCACATATTATCATCACTATATCGCAAAACTATTGCAAGGAATCAAACATATCATATTCAGTGATCCACAAGTTTATGTAGGATTTTATGACTAACCATGTGAATGACCAATTCCTATCATCTCTCTAAATAGATATAAGTGAAGCAAGAGAGTTTAATTCTTTCTACAAAATATATGCCCACGCTCTAACAAATATAAGTGAAGGAAAAGAGCATTCTACAAATGGCGGTTTTCTATGTGAAGAGAAACAAGCAATCCAAACTTCAAATGATATAAGTGAAGCACATGAAGCATTCTATAAAGCCATACTCAAAAGATTTAAGTGAAGTGCAATGAGCATTCTGTAAATCAACCAAGGACTATCGCATACCAGCATGGTGCATAAAATAAAAGTGAAAACTAAATGCAAAATACGCTCCAAGACTTGCACATATCGCATGAACGAAACGAATACGAAAACATACTGATACTTGTTGAAGAAAGCTTAGACGCTTGAGTCTCCTTGAATATTTACTTGGGATCCCTCAGGAATCCCCAAGCTTGAGCTCTTGCCTCTCTTCCTTTTCCTCATATCGAGACCTTCTCGATCAAACACTTCATCCACACAAAACTTCAACAGAAAACTCGGTAAGATCCGTTAGTATAATAAAGCAAATCACCACTCTAATTACTGTTGCAAACCAATTCATATTTTGTTTTTGCATTGTGTCTACTGTAATATAACTTTTTCATTGCTTAATCCACTAATATAAATTGATAGATTCATCAAAACAAGCAAACTATGCATCAAAAACAGAATCTGTCAAAAACAGAACAGTCTGCAGCAATATGAACATTCACCATACTTCTGGTACCCCAACAATTATACAAAAATTAGGAAAAATAAAAAAATTGTACAGCAAGATATTTCAAAAAGAATCAGAACTATTTGACGTTCCAGTTAAAAATGTAAAATCGCGCACTACAGCCAAAGTTTCTGTCCTGCACCGTACAAACCAACAAGCATTGTAAACATCCTAAAGGCAAACCTTGGCACATTATTTTTATAATACAATGGAATTTTACAAGGGGATAATTATTTTTTATGAAAAGTTTCTGTAATTAAGATTCACAAAGTTTCCGTGAGCATGAACAAAGTTCAAGGAGCTCTCCCACTTCAACAATGCTTGTCTTTCTCACTTTCACTTTCCTTTTTGAAAAGTTTTAGGTTCCCCTCTTTATTTTTTTGTTTTAAAACTATATAAAAGCACTCAACAGAAATAAATGACTCTCTAAAACTTCCGGGTTGTCTCCTTGGCAGCGCTTTCTTTAAAGCCATTAAGCTAGGCATATAGTGCTCAAGTAATGAATCCACCCGGATCCCAAGGTATATCAAAGCCAATTTTAATTAACAATGATTTGTAATTTAGTAGTAAGCACAAAGTAACATATATCAAGCAACAACGAAGTCTAACTCTCTTCCTATGCATCAGCATGTAATAAAAGAACAATTCATGCACACCAAGTAAAGGCTAATGCATAGTATAAGCAGTTTCTTGCAATTTTATCATATTGGAAACATAGAGAGGTGGAGATATAGTTCCTCTCTCATAATAATTGCAAGTAGGATAAGCAAGCACATGCATATCATATCTATCAAAATCATCATGTGCAACGGTAAAAGGCAACCCATCAATATAATCCTTGATAAGCGCAAAGTTCTCCGATATAGTGTAGTTGGGAGAATTCAAAAAGATAATGGGACTATCATGCGTGGGTGCAATAGAAACAATTTCATGTTTAACATAAGGAACTATAGCAAGTTCATCTCCATAAGCATAATTCATATTGGCATCTTGGCCACAAGCATAGCAAGCATCATCAAAAGGGGATATGTCAAGAGAACCAACGGGATCATAACAATCATCATAACAATCATTATAGTAATCATCATAGCAATCATCCTTCGGTAAGCACGAAGGGAAATTAAACAATGTATGAGTTGAAGAGTTACTCTCATTAGAAGGTGGGCACGGGTAGCTAATCCGATCTTCCTCCTTTTGTTCTTCGCTCTCCTCATCATCTTTTTCATCCAACGAGCTCACAGTTTCATCAATTTCTTCTTCCATAGCTTCCTGCAAAATATTAGTCTCTTCTTGGACAGCGGAGAATTTCTCAATATATAGTTTAACATAGGCATTAGAAGCATAATTATCATAACAATATTCAAGTATGGCAAAATTTTCAGATTTGTAGAGAGTAGCATCATACTTTTCAATCAAAGAAGCAATTTCATAAGCACCCTTAAAAGCAACAAATTCTTCAATTTGTTGAACATCATAGTAATTATAACCCTTAACATACGAAGATACGATTCCATTATCACTAGACAAGCATTCATAGGGAAGGTGTTTCTTAGGGTTTTCAGAACAACAAGTAAAATCATATAGTTCACATAAAGTCCAAGCATAGCATTGCAAATGATGAATTAGATCCAGTAAAAGTTTCCCTTTTTCAGATATACAGTGTCGCACATAACAAACATGCTCATCTAAAGATTTGCCCTCAACTAAGCTAGTTGGGGTTTCAGCACGAGCACACAGGGATCAAAGATGATCCAAGTAAAAAACTTCAGGAGTATGATAGATTTTGAGTGGTTCTTCAACCATTGGTGTAGTAGGTACAACTATTTTTTTTGGTATTTTGCGTTTCCTACCCATAACTAAAGATAGAAAACAACTAAGAACATCAAATAAAAATTACTTAGTGATAAAGCAAACAAGCACACACGAGAATATTCACCCCACGCTATGACTCCCCGGCAACGGCGCCAGAAAAAGGTCTGGATAACCTGCAAGTATACGGGATCAATGTAGCCTCTTTCGATAAGTAAGAGTGTCGAACCCAACGAGGATCTAAAGGTAGAACAAATATTCTCTCAAGTCCTATCTGCCACTGATACGACTCTACACACGCTTAGTGTTCGCTTTACCTAGAACAAGTATGAAACTAGAAGTAATTTGTAGGTGTTGTTGGATAGGTTTGCAAGATAATAAAGAACACGTAGATAAAAAGTAGGGGCTGTTTAGATAAAGACACAACTAAAGTAAATATAGCGAGTGTGGAAAAGTGGTGGTAGGAGTTGTGAAATTGTCCCTAAGCAATTGACTACTTTACTAGACTGATAGCAAGTTTTATGTGGGAGAGGCATAAGCTAACATACTTTCTCTTCTTGGATCATATGCACTTATGATTGGAACTCTAGCAAGCATCCACAACTACTAAAGATTCATTAAGGTAAAACCCAACCATCGCATTAAAGTATCAAGTCCCCTTTATCCCATACGCCACAACCCCCTTACTCGGGTTTAAGCTTCTGTCACTCTAGCAACCCACTATAAGTGAATCATGAACGTATTGCAACACCCTACAGCGGGAATCCCTCACGCTTGCGTGACACGGAGGGAACAATAGGACAGCGACATAACCACAAGCAAATTAAACCAATCATAGCAATTCATCAATCACCTGATAGGACAACGAAAATCTACTCAGGCATCATAGGATGGCAACACATCATTGGATAATAATATGAAGCATAAAGCACCATGTTCAAGTAGAGGGTACAACGGGTTGCGGGAGAGTGGACAGCTGGATATAGATGGTGGAAGGTGATGGAGATGTTGGTGAAGATGGCGAAGGTGGTGGTGAAGATCGCGGTGATGATAATGGCCCCCAGCAGCGTTCCGGCGCCACCGGAAGCAAGGGGGAGAGGGCCCTCCTTCTTCTTCTTATTCCTTGACCTCCTCCCTAGATGGGAGAAGGGTTTCCCCTTTGGTCCTTGGCTCCCATGGCGTGGGAGGGGTGAGAGCCCCTCCAAGATTGGATCTATCTCTCTGTCTCTCTCTGTTTCTGCGTTCTGGAATTCTACCCTGACACCGTTTCTTTTATATCTGGAGATCCGTAACTCCGATTGGATTGAAACCTTCGCCCAGATATTTTTCCAAAAATTAGCTTTCTTGCGGCCAAAGTAGAGCATCAACCGACTTACGGGGTGCCCGGGAGGGTGGGAGGCGTGCCCACCTGGAGTGGGCGTGGGCCCCTGTCTCGTGGCCACCTCGGGCACCGTCTCGCGTTGATTTTACTTCCCAAAAATCACAAATATTCCAAAATAATTCTCCGTCCGTTTTTACCCCGTTTGGACTCCGTTTGATATGGGGTTCTGCGAAATATAAAACATGCAACAGATAGGAACTGGCACTGGGCACTGGATCAATATGTTAGTCCCAAAAATAATATAAAACTTGCCAAAAGTATATGAAAGTTGAATAATATTGGCATGGAACAATCAAAAATTATAGATACGACGGAGACATATCAGAAGGCTATATTCGGACATCGGAAAGGTTCTGAGTGGTTCGGGTCTTTATCGGAGTACCGGAGAGTTATGGGAATTTGTCGGGGAGTATATGGGCCTTATTGGGCTTTAGGGGAGCCGCGCGCCCCCCAAGGCCTAGTCTGAATTGGACTAGGGGGAGGGGCGGCGCCCCCTCCTTCCTTCTCTTCTCTCTTTGCCTTCCTTCTCTCCTACTCCTGCTACTTGGAAGGGGGGAATCCTACTCCCGTTGGGAGTAGGACTCCCAGGGCGCGCCATAGTAGAGGGACGACCCTCCCCCTCCTCCACTCCTTTATATACGGGGGAAGGGGGCATCCCAAAAACACACAAGTTGATCATTGATCTTTTAGCCGTGTGTGGTGCCCCCTCCATCATAATGCACCTCGGTCATATCGTCGTAGTGCTTAGGCGAAGCCCTGCGCCGGTAGCTTCATCATCACCGTCATCACGCCGTCCTGCTGACGAAGCTCTCCTCGAAGCTCTATTGGGTCGTGAGTTCATGGGACGTCGCCGAGCTGAATGTGTGCAGATCATGGAGGTGCCGTGCGTTCCGTACTAAGGATCGGTCGATCGTGAAGACGTGCGACTACATCAACCGCGTTGTCATAACGCTTCCGCTTATGGTCTATGAGGGTACGTGGACAACACTCTCCCCTCTCGTTGCTATGCATCACCATGATCTTGCGTGTGCATAGGATTTTTTTTAAATTACTACGTTCCCCAACATCTCCGATGGTACTTGTTGAGTTGGGATAGATTGAGATTAGGATTTGTCACTCCAATTGTCGGAGAGGTATATCTGGGCCCTCTCGGTAATGCACATCACTATAAGCCTTGCAAGCAATGTGACTAATGAGTTAGCTGCGAGATGATGCATTACGGAACAAGTAAAGAGACTTGCCGGTAACGAGATTGAACTAGGTATTGAGATACCGAGGTTTGAATCTCGGGCAAGTAACATACTGGTGACAAAGGGAAACATATGTTGTTATGCGGTTTGACCTATAAAGGTCTTCGTAGAATATGTGGGAGCCAATATGAGCATCCAGGTTCTGCTATTGGTTATTGACCGGAGACGTGTCTCGATCATGTCTACATAGTTCTCGAACCCGTAGGGTCCGCACGCTTAACGTTCAGTGACGATCGGTATTATGAGTTTATGTGCTTTGTTGTACCGAAGGTAGTTCGGAGTCCCGAATATGATCACAGACATGACGATGAGTCTCGAAATGGTCGAGACATAAAGATCGATATATTGGATGACTATGTTTGGACATCGGAAAGGTTTCGAGAGAGTTCGGGCATATGCCGGAGTACCGGGGGGTTACCAGAACCCCCTGGGGAGTCAATGGGCCTTAATTGGCCATAGTGGAAAGGAGGAGGAGGCGGCCAAGGTGGGGGCTCCCCCCCAAGCCCAATCCTAATTGGGAAGGGGGTCGGCCCCCCTTTCCTTCCCTCCCCTACTCCAACTAGGGAAGGGGGAATCCTACTCCCACCGGGAGTAGGAATCCCCCCCTTGGGCGCGCCTAGGAGGCCGGCCCTCTTCCCCTCCTCCACTCCTTTATATACAGAGGAGGGGGGCACCCCATAGACACAAATTGATCATTGATCTCTTAGCCGTGTGCAGTGCCCCCGTCCACCATAATCCACCTTGGTCATATCGTTGCAGTGCTTAGGCGAAGCCCTGCGCCGGTAGCTTCATCATCATCGTCATCACGCCGTCGTGCTAATGAAGCTCTCCCCCGACACTCTACTGGATCATGAGTTCGTGGGACATCATCGAGCCGAACGTGTGCAGACCGCGGAGGTGCCGTACTTTCGGTACTAGGATCGTTCGATCGTGAAGACGTACAACTACATCAACGCGTTGTCATAATGCTTCTGCTTACGGTCTACGAGGGTACGTAGACAACACTCTCCCCTCTCGTTGCTATGCATCACCATGATCTTGCGTGTGCGTAGGAATTTTTTTGAAATTACTACGTTACCCAACAGACGACCCAAACGGGCGTCTCAAATGGGCATCAAACGCCCGGGCTGACCGACACCCCTCATATCCAGCCCAAATCTGGGGCGGATATGTGGAGGTCCAGGCGCGTCTGCCATGTTGGACTGGCAATGGGGTCCCACATGATAATACTCCAAAACCCGGCAGTCCGAAGCTTGTCTCCTCCCATGGACCGATGGCACTGCATGGCGCTGCTCCGGCATGCTGCGTAGTGCCCTAGTCCGGTCATTTAAGCTAACCGCGGACACCGAAACCCTACCCCGTCCACATTTCCCCCCTTTCGCTGCCGCCGCCACTTTTCAATCGTCATCCGCCACCACTAGTAGCCATGACCCCACACCGCCGGGTAGGGAGCTACCAATATCTAACGTCGGAGCGCTGACTACAGCTCCTTGAGTAGATCCGGGCAAGGCACAAACCCCGGATCGCCGCGGGGATTCAGAGGAGGACTTGGCGGTGGAGGAGGAGGAGGAAGAAGAGGAGGAGAATGTGAGGGACGCTGGGGACGCGGATATGCAGGCAGAGCAGCAGGTGATCCTCGGTTCCCTCTGAAGTCGACAAGATGCTTGCATATATGGATGATCATGATGAGGAGCCGGAGCCCTCCTTCGTGCCCAACTACCGGGCGCCCGGCACCGACGTCGTGGACATTTCCGATGATGAAGCGTAGTTAGCTAGCGTGTTCGTAGTACGTATGATTTTTTTTGCATGATTTGTATGGATTTAGGGATGAGATATGATAGACTCGGATGCATAACACCAAGTATGAGGCGTGATCGGTCACTAGACGCGTCCGCCGGGGTTTGAGGGGTCGGATTTGCAAATCCGGGTGTAGCTGACATAGCCGGAGCTGATCTTGTTACAATGTTTTATCTTCTTAGGCCTTTCACAATGTGTTCGATGTCACAACTCTGAAAAGTATGCCACGCAGACGATGATGCCAGATGAAATATATTTAGCACCGCCCGCACACTGTGGAAGAATTGGGCATCGATTGAGAGTCAGACCCACCC
Source organism: Triticum dicoccoides (assembly GCF_002162155.2). Taxonomy (NCBI): domain Eukaryota; kingdom Viridiplantae; phylum Streptophyta; class Magnoliopsida; order Poales; family Poaceae; genus Triticum; species Triticum dicoccoides. Next base: position 735,019,032 of record NC_041383.1, on the reverse strand, counting down.
ATATAAACAAGTGTATATCAGCAACAGTTGCCCCACTAGCAGCGTCTTGCTCCTGGCTCACTGCCGCTTCTTCCCTTGCTCACTGCCGCTTCTTCCCTTGAGCATCAGACTTAGTTTAACAGACTTAGTTTATGGCTTAGTTTATCGAAGCAAGTAGATGCTCCGGTTCCCAGAAAAAAATTTATGGCAGCGTTTGGGCAATGGAGAGCACCGGTGCCAAATGAAGTAAAGGTGAATTTGGCACCACTTTTGGCCTACACTAGTGGTTGGGGCGCGCCCTTGGCGCGCCGCCTGAGGGAAAGCTGGGCGGTGCCAGGTTGGACGCGCCCCTTGCACTTTCCTATGTGTATTACTTGATGTTATTCCATCAGACTCATGGCACAAGGAGATGAAGTATGATACATGCAAGTTCTAACTCAAATAATAAGACAGTTGTGCAAAAGCAACACATTCAGAGAAGTTTCTAACTGAAACAATAAGACAGTTGTGCGAATACAACACATTCAAGGACTGGATTTTTAGAGGTTACATGAACTATGATATAGATAATAAAGCAGAGGCATATTTCCTCACATCATATGGCAGAATTAAAAGGCCTTGGAGAAACAGGAAACACGGCACATGGATTCTATGCATAGACGGTGGTATGGTCGTCAATAGCGTAGAACAGCGAGACCATACAGACTCTTGGTGGCACAGTGCCTCTTCTTTGCAGCCTCAACACGAATATCCTGCAATCTCATCACGAGAATTATAAGCTACAACTTCAAATGCCCATACAATTTGTAGTTGCTTAAAAAAACAAAGCAAGCGAGTACTCAGGAGCTTTGGTTAAAACCCATCTAAACAGAGATGAAAACTGGCAAACTATACATCCACTTACAACAGAGCAAAAGGAAAGAAAATTACACATGATTAAGTAATATAGATCATTCATGTTGGAACAAAGAGCAGACTAACTGACACAATGTGGTAACTAAATCATTCAATCCCTGAGACTGATTGGATGTCAGTTTCTTTTACTGCCAGTACCTATTGGTAAATTAAACTACTAATCAGAGGAAATATTTAAGCAGCCCAATTACCTACCAGATCATTGTACTTACACTTCCTAAGTCAGCTGCTTATTTGCATTTCATCCAATTACCTCAAATTGACGATCGGCCGTTCATAGGAGCCTCAGTAGGAGAATTGGTAGGCGTCAGACTTTTTATTTTTGAGGCAAAAATGTTGAGCAGCGTCGAACTCTTCTCAGCAATGCCAACAAAAATCACGCTAGGCAAGTAGCACCACATTGGACACGTCCTTAGAAAAAAAACAAAAAAAATCCTTTCAGCAACAAAAAGAAAAACTTGATCATCTGGTGCTGGTGACATAGCAAAAACAAAATATGATCTCCAAACTTTTTTTAGATGTATCCCAGAGTTTATATTGACCCTATATTGTTCTCAACAGACAAACTAATCTCAAGGTTTTCACGAGTAAAACTTGAAACGACTGAAACCAACAAATCCTAATTCTCAAGAGCCCTGTGCTTTCCACTATTGTTTATACAGCACCATGTTCCCTTGGGGACTCGACACAATATTGAACAAAGAGAGCAAGTTGGGCGGTGCCAGGTAGGAGGCACCCCTTCCATTTTCTTTTTTTATAGTAGGTATTGTTATTGAATCATAGGCATATTAAGCAGCAAGAAGCCAAGATAAACCAGGAACAAAACTGAAAGTTCATTAGACACTTGATGGAACGAGTGGCACATGCATCTTGGCTCTAACATGACACGGATAAAGAGTACTGAAATCATCTCCATGAAAATAAGGAAAAGAAGCATTGGTCGTGGATGGAGTGGCTGATCTTCAGCTCGAGCTCAATACATCCACCGTCCCAGATCCCGGTCCAGTCTTCGCCGTCGTTGTCGCCGCAAGTAACCATTGTATCTTTCTGAGCCTCGCCTCACAATTTCAATGCAAAATTCAGCCCATCATCTTGCAATTCCTCAATAATATCCTTGCCAAGTGCACCATATATATCTACTCTAGTATGGTTAAAGCTATAAAAGAAGCTGGGTACCTTTTCTTGGATGTCATCCTTGGATTGAAATCCAATGGAGCAGCTCTGTTGAGGGCATGGTTGGTGCTTCCACCTCCTTGGACCTTCAGAGTGAGGCTATAGATTTTGTCGTTTGAACCTAGGGCAGAGCAGGTGTATGAAATTGAACAAATCAAGAATAAAGGAAACATATCATGTCATAGTTTCGTTTAGACAGTCCCAAAGTTCACATTGTGAATAATGAGTAAAAAAAATATCAAAGATGTCGCCTTTCGTTTTCAGTAGTTTCCCTTGAAATGTGAATCCATCAATACATGGATATGGTTTCTATTAACACCCAATCTGAAACAAAGCTAACTATAATAAATTAGAGAACATAATTTAATAGTTTTCAGTGATCTTACCAAAGAATTATAAAATGTTATTGCCACTGTACATCATACCTTTATTGGATTGATATTCATAATTATTTCACAGATGAACTGGGCTTTATTTAAATATTACTCCCTCTGTCCCATAATATAAGGACATTTTTGACACTAGTGTAGTGTTAAAAACGTTCTTATATTATGGGACGGAGGGAGTATATATTTTTGTGTTTCGTCAAAACCTAAAATATAACCTTGGCAAGAGGTATCCCTAAACCTACACAACCTCAGGTTGTAGTTCTGCCCGATCTATCTCCTCTAACACCCACAACAGACCTAAAATCAGTAAACGAAATGATGTATTTATAACAGGGATAATTCTCACGAAAACTATTTTCTCATAAGAACAGGAGGTAACATAATTAACATTCTTACTTCTGCACCAAAGTTCAACCTAAACTACCCAATCAAGAAGTCTCTTACACCTGCTCGCATGATGGGAGTTGTTTGAAGCTAACATTTAGCTGCATCGAAATTATATGTATCAACTACAGTATACATTTTCATGAATGGGATTACATAAGCATTGAAAACTGTTAAATTACTATTTACAATGATTCGTATAAAACAACTCTTATTTTTACCAAGCATGATATCCCTAATTGGAGAGTATATGTAGAATATCTAAATGGAAGGATGGCTACCTTGAGTATACATAAAAAATAATGGCAGACAAGTGTAACTTCATGCTGGATGAGCTATCAGCATATGTATAGAAAAGTTGGTCAATTCGCTCTATTTCCTTTGAAACCGCTTTAGTGGGAACAGGAAAAATAATGGAAATGTAACTTCAAATAGATCTAAGTAACCTGACAGAATTTAGCCTACAAGGAAAAATTATGCATTTGGTAATTATAATGTGCAAGCAAAATTTATGCTTGTGGAAGAAGCAGAAGGAGAAGGCCGACACATAGCTTGACATAAACCAAATAACTAACAGAACATCCCATACTTCTGCTATGATGTGTATATTTAAGGCCTACGTATACCTTTGGCAACAAAGTTAAGAAGTCCAAAAATGGCTGATGGCATAGTAAGAGAAGCAACACTATACCATTGGCTACTTACCATCATAATGATTGCAAGGTATATAAGCAGAACAAATAAAACGTGAAGAGGACCAAAGCATTGTGCTGATATTAGCAATAAATAGGAAAGAGGATGCATGATATCGTAATCTCACTTGGGGCAAAAATACTCACAGCAAGCGATAGCAGCTAGGGCACTCGGATGGTGATGATGTCCTTTGGTGCTCATGTTGCTGCCTGTCAACTTGCTTTACCAGTACGAGCCATCATATATGGGCCTCATGTCCTCCCCTCCGGTCTGCATTAATTTCTAGTTACTTCCCGGCCGGCTACGACAAGTATTATCAAATGTACGTAATTAGCAGTAGGAAATTAATATACATACACAGATCCTTGGATTCGTCTCCTTAATTTTCTACTCCTCTTATTTCCTCCTCTGCAACCCCCTCACCTTCATTCTGATCGCTCCTGAAAAGCAGAAGTGCAAAACGAAACAATGAGTGTGTATTAGAATCTAGCATAGCAGTGAACTAATAAGACGAAATGGAATCAACAAGAGGAGATCAAGTAAACAGATTAAATATAAATATTAGCGCAGTCCAAGATCTAGATTATCATCGATCAGAATATGAACAGCCTGCTCAGTGGTTTCACAGTTATTATAGGTTCTGAATGAGACTTCGAAGATGATATATTGATATGAGATGACAAACCAACACAAAAAGGTTCCTACAGTAGTAGACAGGACAATTGAATATAGCATCATACATCAAATCTAAACCTAAATGAATCTAATAATCTACACACTGGGACTGTAACTGCAATTGCAAAACTAAATGTAAAAGTTTATGCAAAAATACATTGGATGTTACGTGAGCTAGACTCCCAGTTAGCATGCCAACCATGAAATGTGCAGCATGAGATACAACACTATCATCAGATTTCATTGCCAAATCCTGCAGGGCAAATATGCGAGCATGTTAGAAACTTTTCGACTACAGCAAGACAAATGGCTAATAAACATGTACTTCTACGGAAATAGTCCATGGCGTTCATCTTAAGAAAAAGCTCCTTAGTAGTTAAGGTAACTCGGGTGCAGGCTCAGGGTTCATTTTAGTAAATAGTAATACAGTAATGAGCAAACGGCTGCTTCGAATACCTTGCCCAATTGAGACATTGCGTATCCAGCAACGAACCTCACCAAGCTTGAATTGCCTGGCCTGAAAAATTGCTGGGCTGCAGCACGCACATCCGCATCTCGCCATTCCCATCCGTGCTCAGCACCATCATCTCGACCTGCACCCTTTTAGTGTCTGGGCAAACATTACAGAGAATCAGATTACGTGGAGAAACGGTAGCAAACGAATGTGTCATGTCTCTCGTCCCCAGCTCGGCCTATGTCACAAGATAAATAATACAGTTGGAAAGGAATCAGTAAATAAGTTTTACATAAAAGCACCAGACCAGAAGATAAAAAATTACAACTGGAAAGGAGTCAGTAAATAAGTCGCAGATTGTAGTTAAAAGCACCAGACCCTAATCATGCACATCATGTCCTTGAAGCATCACATCCTTACAATTAATCTTCATATAGATTTGTTTTTCTTAGTAAGCCAGTCCCCACGCTGCACCTCTCCTTTTGCATATGTAACGACCATCAACCAAAATAGGTAAAAAAAAAGGTAGATAGAGCACATCGTACACCAAGAATCATAAACTAAAGCATGGATTGCGCAGAAAATCAAAGAACAACCGAGAAGGAGTAGCAATACCTACGGACGGGTTGGAGCCGGTGAGGTTGCCAGCGAGGACAACCAGCACTGGCCGAGGACACCCAATGTTTCCACCACCAGAATCGCCGCCTGCTGCTCCCCTAATTCCGCCTCCGACGATGCAGAGGCGTCCCCGGCGGCTGCCCGTGGCCGCGTCTGTCCCCCACTCGAGATTGAGATCCTGGGATGGGGAGGGGTGGCAATGATGACAACCCTAGGCACGACGAGAAGAGAGAGGATCCCAACTGCCAAAAGGCCGGAGAAGAGAAGTACCTGCTCGTCCCGAGCGCTCGCTTGACGAGAAGGAGACCTACGGGCGGAGGTCCTTGCCGCTGCCGCAGACACGGTCGAGGTTGAGGTCGATGTCGGAGGCGGCGACGGCGACGGCGACGGAGACGGAGACGGCGCCCACCTTCTCCAGTGGCCAGCGCTGGACGAGCAGGGATGGCGCCGGTGGCTGTAGCTGTGGCGGCGCCGGGGAACCCTAGCCGCCGGTTTTGAATTTCGGCCGTAAAAAATGGATTTCGGCCGAATTTCGGCCATCTCGGCCTAGGGCGAAATCTATCTTCTGCCGAAATTGGTCAAATTTGAGAAATTTTGGTCAAATTTTAATCAAATTTCAGTCAAAATTTTGTCAAATTTCGGCCGAAATTTTTAAAAACGACCGAAATTCGGCCATCTTGGCCTAGGGCGAGAAAAATCACAAAACGAAAATCAAAACGCAGTTAAAAAGAACTGCTCTCTCTTTTGTCCCCACCCGTGGAACGACGCGTTTTCTTTCCCCCTCTCGTACACAGCCAGTACGCAATCTAGCTCCCTCGCTTTACAATGGGGAGGAACTTAGAAGTAACATCACACACTCCAATACAACTTTACTTATGTGGCACATATTTAATGAAGAGAGAGGTGCTTGTGGTAACTAGTTAAGTTACCGGAACATCACATACTCCAAAAAACAGTGAGTCTATAACCTAATAAATACATCGTTGCATGACACTACATAGATGTTCCTACCTACTATGAAGGTAGTAACATAGTCTAGAGAAATGTGTAAGTTACTAGCTTATGTTCTTGCCTATTGTGACCAGCCTAGTGAAGGGCCTTACTTCTCTTCTGGAAGCTGATATTACTAAACAATCCTCATAAAACAAGCGAAATGTTACTCTGAAAAAACCCAAAGCCCTTGCTAACTTCGTCGTCCTCCAAGCCGGCCGAAAATCTGCCTGAAATCCGCGCCGCTCCCTCCAGCCCACCACCGCGCTCAAGTTCGTCGCGGCTCCAATGGTGACCAGGTGGAGCCAGAAGAGCCCCGGCCTCAAGATCCTGTGGATCTGGACCCTGGGCACCGCCGCGAGTAAGCCACCCCATCCCCTCCCCTCCTCCCCGTATCCCTAGTCGTGCAATCCACCGCCGCCGCCGGCGCTGATTTCGCTGATTTCGCGCGCAGTCATGATCACCAACGTCGTCCGGACGCGCGTCAACGATATGCAGATGATCCTCCGGGAGGAAGACGAAGCCGCTGGCTCCGGCGGCGGCGGTGGCGGCACCGGGGGCGGGGCCTCCGGCGAGCGCGTCATGAGAGACGACGAGTTGACTTGAGCAGGTATGGGATCCCACCTGTGCCCCAGTGACCGAATCATGTTTATACAGCAGCTAAAGTTAACGATTTAAGAATCGTATCATGTGAAATCCTGTTATTTTTCTTCTCTTGAGAGTGCATTTCAACGAAGGTTAAAGTCGATTCAGTGATCGAAATAGGCCTCAGTCCGGAACTGAATACTCCGGATGTGTTTCGTTTCATCGTCCTTATCGTGTTAAATTGTTGTACTAGCTAGTTTATAAGGACACCATTGTGCTATAATTTAGAGGTATCCCCTGGCCCCTGTCTACAATTTACAAACCAGCTCTATTTCAAGTTCCTGATACTTCCGGTCGACGTAATCCAGAGTACATTCTTCTCTTCGGCCTCTTAAGTATAAACATGGCCGTCCACGGTCCACGTAAGCGTCTTCTATCCATTTCCTTCATGGTAGCAATCATGCGTCAAAGGCTGCAATTTTAGCTAGATTTTGAGCCTTCCAATTCTAGCTACGCAAGGTGTAAGGATCTATTTCTGGTGTTCTGAAAGTATGACATGGCAGCCCAAGTTGATGGCATCTTAAGCCCATCACACAGGATTAGTGCTAATGGATGGTTACATTATTCTTTCATCCATGTATGGCTGAATCTTAATTGATATCTCATGAATCACCAACCTTTTCTCGAGTCATGTGACTTATGAGGTAAGACCAAGAGTTGCCATTTGCCATAGGGCCGGCTATGTAGCCTAGAGCTATTTAGTCCAGATGGTTTCAAGCTGGCATTGATCCCGATTATCAAAACATACACTATTCCTGCATCAAGTTGTATTGCTGTGGTAGAAGCAATTTCATAGTTGTGCCATTTGCCATACGGCATGGATAGTTGCAGCTGGTTCAAATGTCAGTGGAGAACTGGAGATTGAACCAGAGTGCAATGTAACAATTATGTTGCACAAGTCCTGGCTGGGCTGCAACTAGGTGTTCCAAAGCATACACTCCACCGGTCACCTGAAACAGAAAAGGTTCCTCCACTTGTCATGATTGGAAGCCTAAATGACCCGGGTAACTTGTAGTTGTGATGTAGGAAATCAACAGAGGGTTTGTAGGGAGTATTTCAGTGATGTTTGTTTCTGTTAAGAGTGGGTGAAGAGAAAGATGTGAGCAGCAGAAGAGAGTTTCTCCCAAGTTATGATGGAAGTTCTGTTACGCCTGGCGCTCACAGCCAGCACTCTCACATACTCTTATTTATGCGAATAAGTAGCATTGCAAATATTACATTTAATAAATGCTTCTTACAAATGTAAGGATTGCATGACGCTACAAAACGAAGTGGAACACAAGTATATGATAATGCACTCATTTATATATACTCTTAACAGTCTAGATTAAATGTGTATATCTGAATTTGACTCGGGCGTCAGACGTTATGCGAGATGCACTTAGAGTGCAGTACTTACCAGTACATTCAATTCAACTATACATACCCTTTGTATTTACAAGGATTACAAAGTTACAAACATAAACGGGAATAACAACAGCTAATTGACTCTTTAGCTCCCATCGATCTTTTAAATCTTTTGTATTGCTTTCTTCCTACAGCAAGCAGATGTCCTTACTCCATATGCTCATCAGAACTTTCCTAGCAAACTTACTGTTTCATACAGCCTTAATTATGTACTCTCTGAATTCTAAGCCACAACTTGCTCTGAACTTCTTGCATGCCCACCTTGTTCGTTGGCTTATGCCATCTGGTCCTCTTTACTTTGATATTTGCACAATGAGTAGAGTTCACCAAGTCTTGCCTCATGAGATGCTAACCAATTTTGTATGCTTATCACTTGATCAAATGGTACATCTGCCGGACAGTGGACAAGGCAATGCTGGGTAACAGTTACAGCAAACTGATTTACTACTTACTTAGCATCATAGCTGTTATAGCGATCTGAATTCTTTTTCAATCGTTCCTTGTACAAAAAGTACATTAGTACAACCAGGTATGCTAGAGTTGGTCATGCTAAAAGATAAGAGCAATGGCATGGCTGGCAAGGAAAGTAGAGCAATGGCATGGCTGGTGGTGCATCTCCCTGCACAGGGAAATACTAGCATATGCCATTTTTAAATGAAAGTACCCAGCACAGGGATAGAGCTACAGTTCCTCTGACCAACATAACCAAGTCCAGTACCCAGCACAGGGATAGAGCTAGAGTTTTGTTTCACTGTTCTTTTATGTATGCTTGAGCGACTCTACATGGCAAAGTTCGTGGAAGTCCTAACCGAAGTTCTTTTCTTGCAGCAAGTGAAGAGTTTGCTTGAGCTTGAGCGACTCTACATGGCAAAATTCGCGGAAGCCCGCGTTTCGCCAGCCAAGACTAAACGGTTCATCGTTTGATGTCTCCAGAAACTTTTTTTAGGGCATTTTTATTGGTAAAGCAGTGAGGTATGTACCTGCGTGGGGCATGAAACTGTGGAACTGCTTGGTTCCAAATACTGCTGCCTCTTGTACCTGTCTGTTGCTTAGAAATGAATCTGTTACTTTACACGGTCAAGTTTTTTATGGTAAGAAAGAGTGCCAAACGTTTCTGGACCCTTTTCCAGTGGAACTGGGCATCGTTAGTTCGTTTGGTCACCACTTGGCATTGCCAATCTGTTTCCGTCTGTGGTGCGGCTGGTGATGGACAGAGCGTGGCTGTGCTGGGCTGCCATGGTTTTGCTTCTTTTTTTTGAATTGAGGAGCTCTAAAACTAGACAACACTCAAAACAAATCTGCATCAGTTTTAAAAAATGCAACATAATTTCATGAGCAGATTGATACAGCTTCACTCACAGATTTTGGACGCCACCAACTGTGCCATTCACCACTCATACCACTGATGCAGCTTTAAGTGAAAATAAAAGTAAATTTTAATTTCACTTTTTTTTCTAGCCTTTCCACCCACCTTAACACTTGCTGGAGTACAAAACATGCCTAACACACATTTCTTTTTTGCATCTTATTAAGAGTACAGCCTGAAAGCAATGGAAAGGTCATCCTAGAAAGTAGAAGAGAAATTACCGCAAAAAAAGAAAGTAGAAGAGAAATGATAACCCAAAGCACAAGAAAAAAAAAACTACACTTGTTCGCTTAGCTCATTCATTCCACCTTCAAAATCGTCCTATCTTCATTTTGATTGGCGGCTAGCCGCTTCCTAAATATTCTTCTTGGCTTCATCTTCCCTGCGGTTTGCTTCCTTTTCCCCCTCTTCTGCGGTCATATTTTCATCCAGCAAAATAATGACTTCCGTATCTCCTTGATGTTTGGGGGGAATTCCAGACGAGAAAAGCCATTTCCAGCCTCAGCATCTCAAGTTTCGGCAACGATGTTAGCTCAAACTCCAAGGATTCGATTTCCATGCGCTTGTAATAAAGCTCGAGTACCACGAGGCTTCAGACAGGGCACTTTGGAAAGTGATAGGCCCTTCAATCTGCAACGATACATCCTCCAGAAGCAGAATGGATAGGTTTGGTAGGCTCCCAAATGACTTGTATGGTTTCCCACTGGCTCGGGGCATACTTGGTAGCCCGCATAAAGGCCAACCAGCCCGCTCGGAACGAAAATGGTTTGTTTGGCTGTCCGCATACACTATTTGGCCCGCATCGCACGAACATTAAAGTACCTCCCAGCTAGGCCCGCTAGGAACGTTCGAATCGGTAGTTTCTAGCAAGTCATGCTCGTCCGAGGCAGGGGAAGAGAACATGGTGCTAAGCTCGTGCGACCACAGAGATGGCGCGAGCTCGCGCGCATCTCCGAAAAATCGACGGGTGGATTTCGGCTCACCTCCCGCTGATTCGGTCGCCCTATATAGCCCCCTTCGCCTCACCGCCGAGACTCCTGTCACCCTTCTCCCTCCTTTCAAGCTTTCCCACCGACGCGCATCGGCACTGACGAGTAGGTAAGCGTCGCTCCTTCCCCGCCCGACGGCCCACGGCGGTGGCGACTCGTGCACTCATCTTCTCCGACCGTTTCGGCGTCTCCCTCGAGCTGCAGCGATGGCCTCTGTGAGTTCAATCACCCTCTTCTTTGTATTCGTTGTAGCTATATCTGAGACCATGTTTTAGGGTTTGATGTTCGAGTTTGTGGTAGGGTTTGATCTATGAGCATCTTGTAGCATGCTAGGGTTGTATTTGGATACCAATTTGTGGGTTGTGATGGTGTGGTACCTATTGGTGATCGATTTGTGGCATGCTAGGGTAGTGTTGAACACACTTGATTGGTAGCTAGTTGTGATGTATGCAGCTCATATCATGCTATGTTGAGCTAGATTGTCCGGTAATGTGTGCTATGCTCGTTATCAGTGTGTCCTGCGATTGTAGGACATGACCACACAAACACAAGATCTTAGTCAGGCCCTTGTCCTGTCCAAGAGCCAGTTCCCTCCGTCCTATGTTGAGGACTCCCAGCCCCCCTCGATGAACAAATGCCTACTGATTCAGATGTGTTCGAGGTTTCAGGAACGGGTCCTCCTTTTGTGCCAACAACCTTTGTGCTCACTGAGCCAAGTGTTGTTGCTGTTGCCGCTACACAAACGGCAGCAACAAAGGCAAAGAAGGATGGTAGGGGGAACAACAGGAAGTGGAAGCGATCCATGTCCACGTTCGTGCTTAACAAGATGTGTGAGCTCATACCTAGTGGGGTTAGGACTGACTAGGGCTTCAAGGAGGTGCACTTGAACACCGTTGCGAAGCAAGTGTTCGAGTTTTGTAGCCAGGAGGTGACTTCCACCCAGGCCTACAACCACCTCATGAAGTGGAGAGCTCGATGGATCACAGTGTCCAAGCTCAGAGATCTTAGCGGCTCCTCACGGGATTAGAACACTTGCTCGATCGTTCCGGAGGCAGAGCGCTACACCGGCCATGTTGCGGTTAGCTCACGTCTCCCTTGTTTTTCACATTGTCAACCATTACCTTCTTGTAACTAACAACATCGTGTTTCTTTCTTAGGGCCACCTCAAAGACGTTGAATTCCTCAACACACCCATCCAGAACTACAACCAAATGCAACCCATCTTCTTCTTTGGGCTGGCAACCGGCAAGCATGCCATGGGTTCCGGTGAGCCTCTCGGTTCGCCCATGCCTGAGTTCCCAGACACCAAGGACGCAGAGGTAGTCCTTGATTGCCCTGGCAAGCCCTTTGAGCACGTCCCTGTGCTTGATAGGAAGAGGAAGAGGGGCGGCTTGATGGAGGAGGAGATTAGTGTCTTCACCAGCATGACTGAGGCCGTGAAGGAGGTGGCAACTGTCATTAGGGAGAGAAAGTCCCTTGATGTCCACCCTGAGATGTACACCGCCGTCATGGACCAAGGTGGCTTCAACTAGGAGGCTTTGATGGCTGCTTTGAGCCACCTTCTAGACAACAAGAATTGGGGTGTTGAGTTTGTTGCCATGGCAGACGCTCATACGATGCTTTGTCCTAGGAGCCAGCTGGGCAAGCACTACTACTAGACCTAGTGTTGCCTCTGGTTACCGCGTGCATGATCCTCAACGGTGATGGCGTTGGTGACATTGATGATGACGACGACGTACATTTTGTATAGCTAGGGCTTGAAAACTATTTGATGGTTTATATATTTTACTGAGGCGGTATATACTAACCCCTCACGATTATGGCGTACTTGCGGTGGTAGGATTACACCCTCTTTTGGATATGGTGGTAGGATGACAACATAGTAATGCTAGGTTAAACTTGATATGTCGTATGATCATGCATGCTTACTACTGCTCTTCTGCTCCATTTCTTGTTGTTTGTGTGCTCAATTGCTTGCTGCTTCAACTATTGCTCTTGTGCACTGCTAGGATAAGTGGTATGTGGTGTTCATCGGGAGGGCTCCAGGGGTTTACAGTTCATGGGAAGTTTGCAATGAACAAGTTTCAGGGTACAAACACAACAACCAGAGAGGGTTTAAGACTAGGCAGGCAACAAAAGATGCTTAGTCCAAGTTTGTGCAAAAGCAGGCATGCAAGGCTGAAGTTGGAAAGGCGACACCACACTTTGGGGTGAAGAACTTCATCATCATCGTGAAGTTTATCTCCATTGCAGTGTTGTGCCATTGGTGTGGTCGCTGCGATCGTGTATAAGGTGCAACAGGTCAGCTCACCACGTAAGTTACAAGGTTAGCACACCTCGAAGCATGTATGCAACCAAACATTGTCTAGATGTGTGAGTTTATACAATGCAGGATGCCAAACACCACGCACAAACCTATCCCCTAATGCAGGCAATCAAACGAGGAGCAGATGTTGATTTTTTGCCTGTTTTCCCTCGGTCAGGCCCAACTGGAAAGTGTATGCTATACATGCGATGACCACCAAACACGCCCTTGATAGCTGATATGTCTCCATCGTATCTACTTTTCCTAGTGCTTTTGCTCTTCTTTTGGACTCTAATTTGCATGATTTGAATGAAACTAATCCGGACTAACGCTGTTTTCAGCAGAACTACCATGGTGTTATTTTTTGTGCAGAAATAAAAGTTCTCGAAATTGGACGATACTTTTTGGAGAATTATTTTGGAATAAATAAAAAATACTGGAACCATACCCACTAGGCACCAGGGCGTGCCACCTGTTGGAAATATGCCCTAGAGGCAATAATAAAAGTATTATTATTATATTTCCTTGTTCATGATAATTGTCTTTTATTCATGCTATAACTGTATTATCCGGAAATCGTAATACACGTGTGAATACATAGACCACAATATGTCCCTAGTGAGCCTCTAGTTGACTAGCTCGTTGTGATCAATAGATAGTCATGGTTTCCTGGCTATGGACATTGGATGTCGTTGATAACGGGATCACATCATTAGGAGAATGATGTGATGGACAAGACCCAATCCTAAGACTAGCACAAAAGATCGTGTAGTTCATTTGCTAGAGCTTTGCCAATGTCAAGTATCTCTTCCTTCGACCATGAGAGCGTGTAACTCCTGGATACCGTAGGAGTGCTTTGGGTGTATCAAACGTCACAACATAACTGGGTGACTATAAAGGTGCACTACAGGTATCTCCGAAAGTATCTATTGTTTTATGCGGATCGAGACTGGGATTTGTCACTCCGTGTAAACGGAGAGGTATCTCTGGGCCCACTCGGTAGGACATCATCATATGTGCAATGTGACCAAGGAGTTGATCACGGGATGATGTGTTACGGAACGAGTAAAGTGACTTTCCGGTAACGAGATTGAACAAGGTATTGGATACCGACGATCGAATCTCGGGCAAGTAACATACCGATAGACAAAGGGAATTGAATACGGGATTGATTAAGTCCTTGACATCGTGGTTCCTCCGATGAGATCATCGTGGAACATGTGGGAGCCATCATGGGTATCCAGATCCCGCTGTTGGTTATTGACCGGAGAACGTCACGGTCATGTCTGCATGTCTCCCGAACCCGTAGGGTCTACACACTTAAGGTTCGATGACGCTAGGGTTATAAAGGAAGTTTGTATGTGGTTACCGAATGTTGTTCGGAGTCCCGGATGAGATCCCGGACGTCACGAGGAGTTCCGGAATGGTCCGGAGGTAAAGATTTATATATGGGAAGTCCTATTTTGGCCACCGGAAAATGTTCGGGATTTTTCGGTATTGTACCGGGAAGGTTCTAGAAGGTTCCGGAGTGGGGCCCACCTGCATGGGGGGACCCACATGAACGTGGGTAGTGGGGGCAAGGCCCCACACCCCTGGTCAAGGTGCAACAAGATCCCCCCTTAGAAGGAATAAGATCATATCCCGAAGGGATAAGATCAAGATCCCTAAAAAGGGGGGATAACAATCGGTGGGGAAGGAAATAATGAGATTTCTTTCCTCCCACCTTGGCCAACGCCCCAATGGACTTGGAGGGCAAGAAACCAGCCCCTCCACCCCTATATATAGTGGGGAGGTGCATGGGAGCTACAGACGAAGTTCTGGCGCAGCCCTCCCCCTCTCCCAAGTCGTCCTCCTCTCCCGTGGTGCTTGGCGAAGCCCTGCAGGATTGCCACGCTCCTCCTCCACCACCACGCCGTTGTGCTGCTGCTGGATGGAGTCTTCCTCAACCTCTCCCTCTCTCCTTGCTGGATCAAGGCGTGGGATACGTCACCGGGCTGTACGTGTGTTGAACGCGGAGGTGCCGTGCGTTCGGCACTTGATCATCAGTGATTTGAATCACGACGAGTACGACTTCATCAACCCCGTTCACTTGAACGCTTCCGCTTAGCGATCTACAAGGGTATGTAGATGCACTCTCTTTCTACTCGTTGCTGGTCTCTCCATAGATAGATCTTGGTGACACGTAGGAAAATTTTTGAATTTCTGCTACGTTCCCCAACAGTGGCATCATGAGCCAGGTTTATTGCGTAGATTCTTTGCACGAGTAGAACACAAAGTAGTTGTGGGCGTTGATGTTGTACAATATGCTTACCATTACTAGTCCAATCTTGTTTCGACGGTATTGTGGGATGAAGCGGCCCGGACCGACCTTACACGTACTCTTACGTGAGACAGGTTCCACCGATTGACATGCACTTGGTGCATAAGGTGGCTAGCGGGTGCCAGTCTCTCCCACTTTAGTCGGAACGGATTCGATGAAAAGGGTCCTTATGAAGGGTAAATAGCAATTGGCATATCACGTTGTGGTTTTGCGTAGGTAAGAAACGTTCTTGCTAGAAACCCATAGCAGCCACGTAAAACATGCAAACAACAATTAGAGGACGTCTAACTTGTTTTTGCAGGGTATGCTTTGTGATGTGATATGGCCAAGAAGAATGTGATGAATGATATGTGATGTATGAGATTGATCATGTTCTTGTAATAGGATTCACGACTTGCATGTCGATGAGTATGACAACCGGCAGGAGCCATAGGAGTTGTCTTTATTTATTGTATGACCTGCGTGTCATTTAACAACGCCATGTAAATTACTTTACTTTATTGCTAAACGCGTTAGCCATAGAAGTAGAAGTAGTCGTTGGCGTGACAACTTCATGAAGACACGATGATGGAGATCATGATGATGGAGATCATGGTGTCATGCCGGTGACGATGGTGATCATGGAGCCCCGAAGATGAAGATCAAAAGGAGCAAAAATGATATTGGCCATATCATGTCACTATTTGATTGCATGTGATGTTTATCATGTTTATGCATCTTGTTTACTTAGGACGACGGTAGTAAATAAGATGATCCCTTACAAAATTTCAAGAAGTGTTCTCCCCTAACTGTGCACCGTTGCTACAGTTCGTCGCTTCTAAGCACCACGTGATGATCGGGTGTGATGGATTCTTACCTTCACATACAACGGGTGTAAGACAGTTTTACACAGCGAAAACACTTAGGGTTAACTTGACGAGCCTAGCATGTGCAGACATGGCCTCGGAACACGGAGACCGAAAGGTCGAGCATGAGTCGTATAGTAGATACGATCAACATGAAGATGTTCACCGATGATGACTAGTCCGTCTCACGTGATGATCGGACACGGCCTAGTTGACTCGGATCATGTAATCACTTAGATGACCAGAGGGATGTCTATCTGAGTGGGAGTTCATAAGATGAACTTATTTATCTTGAACATAGTCAAAAGACCTTTTGCAAATTATGTCATAGCTCGCGCTTTAGTTCTACTGTTTTAGATATGTTCCTAGAGAAAATTATAGTTGAAAGTTGATAGTAGCGATTATGCGAACAGTAGAAAGCTTATGTCCTTAATGCACTGCTCAGTGTGCTGAACCCCAAACGTCGTTTGTGGATGTTTCGAACATCGAACATACACGTTTTGATAACTACGTGATGGTTCAGTTAAATGGTTTAAGTAGAGGCACCAAAGACATTTTCGAAACGTCGTGGAACATATGAGATGTTTCGAGGGCTGAAATTGGGATTTCAGGCTCGTGCCCACGTCAAGAGGTATGAGACCTCCAGCGATTTTCTTAGCCTGCAAACTAAGGGAGAAAAGCTCAATCGTTGAGCTTGTGCTCAGATTGTCTGAGCACAACAATCACTTGAATCGAGTGGGAGTTGATCTTCCAGATGAGATAGTGATGTTTCTCCAAAGACATTGCCACCAAGCTACTAGAGCTTCGTGATGAACTATAACATATCAGGGATAGATATGATGATCCTTGAGGTATTCGCGATGTTTGACACCGCGAAAGTAGAAATCAAGAAGGAGCATCAATTGTTGATGGTTGGTGAAACCACTAGTTTCAAGAAGGGCAAGGGAACAAAGGGATACTTCATGAAACGGCAATTCAGCTACTGCTCTAGTGAAGAAACCCAAGGTTGAACCCAAACCCGAGACTAAGTGCTTCTGTGATAAGGGGAATAGCCGCTGGAGCAGAATTACCCTAGATACTTGGTAGATAAGAAGGCTGGCAAGGTCGATAGAAGTATATTGGATATACATTATGTTAATGTGCACTTTACTAGTACTCCTAGTAGCACCAGGGTATTAGATACCGGTTCGGTTGCTAAGTGTTAGTAACTCAAAATAAAAGCTACGGAATAAACGAAGACTAGCTAAAGGTGAGCTGACGATATATGTTGGAAGTGTTTCCAAGTTTGATGTGATCAAACATCGCACGCTCCCTCTACCATCAAGATTAGTATTAAACCTGAATGGTTTATTAAATCTCGATCGTAGTGATACACATTTTCATGCCAAAAGATATAAGATAGTAATGATAGTACCACTTACTTGTGGCACTGCCATGTAAGTCATAATGGTATAAACGCATGAAGAAGCTCCATGTTGATGGATCTTTGGACTCACTTGTTTTTGAAAAGTTTGAGACATGCGAACCATGTCTATTGGTGTATATGCATGAAGAAACTCCATGCAAATGGACCGTTTGGACTCACTTGATTTTGAATCACTTGAGATATGCAAATCATACCACATGGGCAAGATGACTGAAAAGCCTCATTTTCAGTAAGATGGAACAAGATAGCAACTTGTTGGAAGTAACACATTTTGATGTGTCCAATCCAATGAGTGCTGAGGCATGCAGTGAATATCGTTATGATCTTACTTCACAGATGATTCGAGTAGATGTTGAGAATATTTACTTGATGAAACACAAGTCTGAATTATTGAATGGTTCAAGTAATTTCAGAGTGAAGTAGAAGATCATTGTGACAAGAGGATAAAATGTCTATGATATGATCATAGAGATGAATATCTGAGTTACGAGTTTTGGCACACAATTAAGACACTGTGGAAATTGTTTCGCAATTAATACCGCCTGGAACACCATAGTGTGATGGTGTGTCCGAACATCATAGTTGCACCCTATTGGATATGGTGCGTACCATGATGTCTCTTATCGAATTAGCACTATTGTCCATGGGTTAGGCATTAGAGACAACCACATTCACTTTAAATAGGGCACCACGTAATTCCGTTGAGATGACACCGTATGAATTATGGTTTAGAGAAACCTAAGTTGTCGTTTCTTAAAAGTTTGGGGCTGCGACGCTTATATGAAAAAGTTTCAGGTTGATAAGCTCGAACCCAAAGCGGATAAAATGCATCTTCATAGGAAACCCAAAACAGTTGGGTATACCTCCTAATTCAGATTCGAAAGCAATATGGATTGTTTCTTGAATCGGGTCCTTTCTCGAGGAAAAGTTTCTCTTGAAAGAATTGAGTGGGAGGATGGTGGAAACTTGATGAGGTTATTGAACCGTCTCTTCAACTAGTGTGTGGCAGAGCACAGGAAGTTGTTCCTGTGGCACCTACACCAATTGAAGTGGAAGCTTATGATATTGATCATGAAACTTCGGATCAAGTCACTACCAAACCTCGTGGGATGACAAGGATACGTACTACATCAGAGTGGTACGTAATCCTGTCTTGGAAGTCATGTTGCTGGACAACAATGAACCTACGAGCTATGGAGAAGCAATGGTGGGCCCGGATTCCGATAAATGGCTCGAGGCCATAAAATCCGAGAACGGATCCATGACTTTGGAAGAAATACTTGATGGTCGTAAGGCCATTGGGTACGGATGGATTTTAAAAGGAAGACAGACAATGATGGTAAGAATTACCATTAAGAAAGCTCGACTTGTCGTTAAGATATTTTCCGACAAGTTCAAGGAGTTGATTACGGTGAGGTTTTCTCACTCGTAGCGATGCTAAGAGTCTGTTGGAATTGGATTAGCAGTTACTGCATGATTGATGAAATCTTGCAGATAGGATGTCAAAACATTGTTTCCTCGACGTTATACTTGAGGAAAGGTTGTATGTGATACAACCGGAAGGTTTTGTCAATCCCAAAAGATGCTAATAAGTATGCAAAGCTCTAGCAATCCTTCTAAGGACTGGAGTGAGCATCTCGGAGTTGGAATGTGTGCTTTGATGATGATCAAAGATTTTGGGTTTGTACAAAGTTTACGGGAAACTTGTATTTCCAAAGAAGTGAGTGGGAGCACTATAGAATTTCTGATGAGTATATGTTGTTGACATATTGTTGATCAGAAATGACGTAGAATTTCTGGAAAGCATATATGGTTATTTTGAAAGTGTTTTTCAATGGAAAGCCTGGATTAAGCTACTTGAACATTGAGCATCAAGATCTATAAGGATAGATCAAAATGCTTAATAATACTTTCAAATGAGCACATACCTTGACATGATCTTGAAGGTGTTCAAGATGGACCAGTCAAAGAAGGAGTTCTTGCCTGAGTTGTAAGGTACGAAGTTAGGACTTAAAGCTCGACCACGGCAGAAAAGAGAGAAAGGACGAAGGTCATCCCCTATACTTTAGACATAGGCTCTACAGTATGCCATGCTGAGTACCGCACCTAAAGTGTGCCTTGCCATGAGTCAGTCAAGGGGTACAAGAGTGATCCAAGAATGGATCACAGGACAGCGGTCAAAGTTATCCTTAGAAATTAGTGGACTAAGGAATTCTCGATTATGGAGGTGGTAAAAGAGTTCGTCGTAAAGGGTTACGTCGATGCAAGCTTGACACCTATCCGGATAGCTCTGAGTAGAGATACCGGATACATATAATGGAGCAACAATTTAGAATAGCTCCAAGTAGAACAGTTATTTGGATTAGCTCCAAATAGAGCGTGGTAGCTACATCTAGGAGATGACATAGAGATTTGTAAAACACACACGGATCTGAAAGGTTCGGACCCGTTGACTAAAACCTCTCTCACAAGCAACATGATCAAACCTAAAACTCATTGAGTATTAATCACATAGTGATGTGAACTAGACTACTGATTCTAGTAAACTCTTGGGTGTTAGTCACATGGCGATGTGACCTGTGAGTGTTAGTCACATGGCGATGTGACCTAGATTATTGACTCTAGTGCAAGTGGGAGACTGTTGGAAATATGCCCTAGAGGCAATAATAAAAGTATTATTATTATATTTCCTTGTTCGTGATAATTGTCTTTTATTCATGCTATAACTGTATTATCCGGAAATCGTAATACACGTGTGAATACATAGACCACAATATGTCCCTAGTGAGCCTCTAGTTGACTAGCTCGTTGTGATCAACAGATAGTCATGGTTTCCTGGCTATGGACATTGGATGTCGTTGATAACGGGATCACATCATTAGGAGAATGATGTGATGGACAAGACCCAATCCTAAGACTAGCACAAAAGATCGTGTAGTTCATTTGCTAGAGCTTTGCCAATGTCAAGTATCTCTTCCTTCGACCATGAGAGCGTGTAACTCCTGGATACCGTAGGAGTGCTTTGGGTGTATCAAACGTCACAACATAACTGGGTGACTATAAAGGTGCACTACAGGTATCTCCGAAAGTATCTATTGTTTTATGCGGATCAAGACTGGGATTTGTCACTCCGTGTAAACGGAGAGGTATCTCTGGGCCCACTCGGTAGGACATCATCATATGCGCAATGTGACCAAGGAGTTGATCACGGGATGATGTGTTACGGAACGAGTAAAGTGACTTGCCGGTAACGAGATTGAACAAGGTATTGGATACCGACGATCGAATCTCGGGCAAGTAACATACCGATAGACAAAGGGAATTGAATACGGGATTGATTAAGTCCTTGACATCGTGGTTCATCCGATGAGATCATCGTGGAACATGTGGGAGCCATCATGGGTATCCAGATCCCGCTGTTGGTTATTGACCGGAGAACGTCTCGGTCATGTCTGCATGTCTCCCGAACCCGTAGGGTCTACACACTTAAGGTTCGATGACGCTAGGGTTATAAAGGAAGTTTGTATGTGGTTACTGAATGTTGTTCGGAGTCCCGGATGAGATCCCGGACGTCACGAGGAGTTCCGGAATGGTCTGGAGGTAAAGATTTATATATGGGAAGTCCTATTTTGGCCACCAAAAAATGTTCGGGATTTTTCGGTATTGTACCGAGAAGGTTCTAGAAGGTTCCGGAGTGGGGCCCACCTGCATGGGGGGACCCACATGAACGTGGGTAGTGGGGGCAAGGCCCCACACCCCTGGTCAAGGCGCAACAAGATCCCCCCTTAGAAGGAATAAGATCATATCCCGAAGGGATAAGATCAAGATCCCTAAAAAGGGGGGATAACAATCGGTGGGGAAGGAAATAATGAGATTTCTTTCCTCCCACCTTGGCCAATGCCCCAATGGACTTGGAGGGCAAGAAACCAGCCCCTCCACCCCTATATATAGTGGGGAGGTGCATGGGAGCTACAGACGAAGTTCTGGCGCAGCCCTCCCCCTCTCCCAAGTCGTCCTCCTCTCCCGTGGTGCTTGGCGAAGCCCTGCAGGATTGCCACGCTCCTCCACCACCACCACGCCGTTGTGCTTCTGCTGGATGGAGTCTTCCTCAACCTCTCCCTCTCTCCTTGCTGGATCAAGGCGTGGGATACGTCACCGGGCTGTACGTGTGTTGAACGCGGAGGTGCCGTGCGTTCGGCACTTGATCATCGGTGATTTGAATCACGACGAGTACAACTTCATCAACCCCGTTCACTTGAACGCTTCCGCTTAGCGATCTACAAGGGTATGTAGATGCACTCTCTTTCTACTCGTTGCTGGTCTCTCCATAGATAGATCTTGGTGACACGTAGGAATTTTTTTGAATTTCTGCTACGTTCCCCAACACCACCCCCCTCTAGCGCGCCTTGGTGGGTAGTGGGGCCCACTAGGCTCCGCTGACCCTAATTCCAACTCTATAAATTTCTATTTTTGGAGAAAAAACAGGAGAGGAAGTTCCATCGAGTTTTACGATACGGAGCCGTCACCGCCTCTTGTTCTTCATCGGGAGGCCAGATCTGGAGTCCGTGCAGGGCTCCGGAGATAGGGATCATTTGTCTTCATCATCATCAACCATCCTCCATCACCAATTTCATGGTGCTCACTGCCGGGAGTGAGTATTTCCTTTGTAGGCTCGCTGGCCCGTGAGGGGTTGGATGAGATTCATCATGTAATGTAGTTAGTTTTGTTAGGGCTTGATTCCAAGTATCCACTATGTTCTAAGATTGATGTTGCTATGACTTTGCTATGCTTAATGCTTGTCACTAGGGCCCGAGTGCCATGATTTCAGATCTGAACCATTTATGTTTCCACCATTATATCTATGTTCTTGATCCGATCTTTCAAGTTATATGCACCTATTATGTGTTATGACCCGTAAACCCCAAGGTGACAATAATTGGGATACTTTCCGGTGATGACCGTAGTTTGAGGAGTTCATGTATTCACTGTCTTAATGCTTTATTTTGGTTCTCTATTAAAAGGAGGCCTTAATATCCCTTAGTTTCCCTTTGGACCCCGCTGCCACGGGAGGGTAGGAAAAAAGTTGTCATGCAAGTTCTTTTCCATAAGCACGCATGACTATTTACAGAATACATGCCTACATTATATTGACGAACTGGAGCTAGTTCAGTGTCACCCTAGGTTATGACTGTTATATGATGAATATCATCCAACAAAATCATTGATCCAAGGCCTACGAGCTTTTCACATATTGATCTTGCTAAGTGACAACTGTTGCTGCTACTGTTACAACTGCTACAAAATTACTGCTACTGTTGTTACCGTTACTATTGCAATTACTACTATTGCCATCACTATCAAACTATCATACTACTGTGCTACTGATCACTTTGCTACAGATATTTAGTCTCCAGGTGTGGTTGAATTGACAACTCAACTTCTAGTACTTACAAATATTCTTTGCCTCCCCTTGTGTCGAATCTATAAATTTGGGTTGAATACTCTACCCTCGAAAACTGTTGCGATCCCCTATACTTGTGGGTTATCAATAGCTTGGTGTGCTGTAGTTTGAGCTTGATGAGATTCCGGAGCCCCTTGATCCATTCTGGCAATTTTTTCAAGCAGCAACTTGAGGCTTTGGAGGTTTTCCGGCGGCAAGGACATGCCATGCAAGTAGTCACAAACATTTTCTCCCGCTGACTCCAATGACAAGGACTCGAGGTGGTTGAGACAATAAATGGCTGAACATAATTCCTGCCCATTTTTGTGTTGGCACCAAACCATACTCCTCTAACTTACGCATGCTTGTGAGACCTTTTATCTCCTATATGACAACATTTTCCCTTGCAAGATCCACACACCCCAGCGTTTGTAGGGTTTTCAGCTTCCCGATTCCTCTTGGCACCTTCAAAGCAAAAGGTTCTACGACACCCATTATGTAGCCAATGAAAGGAGCACATGCACCATGATGCCAACTAAAGCGCATGGGGGCGAGTACATAACATGGTAGTGCCGAACATTCTTTTGGATCACAAAATACGTTGCCAGCAAGCAGAAAAGTAGCTTACTAAGATTGCTGATGGTTTTGGGAAGGATAGATATCCTTGTATACTTTATGTCCAGGGTTTCCAGTTGTTTCAGTTTTCCGAGCGAATCCAGGAGGCAAAAGATGCCTTCACACCATCTTAGAGAAAGGTACCTCAGATGAAGATGCTTACCAATGTGCTCAAGGTGATGATCAACTAGACCTTCTACTTCTTCTAGGTTCAACACCTGAAGAAATTTCATCTTGTTAGAAATGTAAAATGGACTCCAATTGCCAAATACCTTCAATCACCGTATATGGGACAACTCCATGGTGTACTCCAACTCACGCTCATCACCCTCCAGTTGCTTCTTATGGCAAGGTGACACACTGCGCCTTGAGTGTTGGACCTAAACCCTTCCTCCAATCTAAAGACAAGATTTCCCTCCATTGACTTTGCAATGCTTATATCATGGATTAGATCATGTAGTTGACCAGAATCAAATCCTTGTCTTCTACATATTGACTTTTGAGTTGGTAGTATCATGCTTCTCTCTGAGTTCCGCGAAGTATATATCTGCCACTGATATATCATATGTCTTGAGAGTAACCTTCGGCGATCCATCAACATGCCAAACATCTTCGACTAACATTTTGATCTTCAGGGAAGATGGATAGGTACAAAAAACAAGACATGATGTAATAGGGAAGCTATCATAACTTTTTCAGAAGGACTGCTTTTATGACCTCAAACTTTGGATTCACCTCGAGCTCAACATTGATATGCTCATTCAATTTGTTCCACTCTGCAGCTATTTTTCTTGGTTGATATGCTAAGAAACCACCTATAGTGACTATCACAAGAGGAAGTCCATTGCACTTCTTTAGGATGAGTTTTGCTCGTTCAACCAATTCAGGATAGTGCTCAGCCAAATCCGTGACCCTATTCATAAATACCTAAAATTGTGGAAATATGATTAGTACTTTTTACTATGCATCAAATGAATCAGGTGCATGCAAACCAATCCTTCTTGTTTTTATTAACTAATCTATCCCAATTTCGGTGGCGAGTAAACATTAACTTTTTTTCATTAAAGTGAGAAGAGCATAGTTCTTTACCTATTAATTCTCTATGTAGGAAATACAAAGTCTTATTCTATCTGCATGGACCAAATATAAGTTAAGTATTAACTTATTGTGCACATCTCTCAACCAATTTTTTGCTATAAAATTTGTACAAACAATTTTCTATTCATCTTCGCGTATATGAAATATCCATTAAATTCGCAAAATTTCAAAGAAGTGTTTTCTCTAAGTCTAGAAACTGTAAGCAGAGAAAGTTCTACTGTAGCCACGTGTTCATATCACCTTTCTTGAACTAATTGGAAAACACTTCACATATTTTGAAACTCATTTTAACAAAAAGGAAAACTAAAATGAGATAAAGGGAATATAAAAAATACAACAAATGTTTTCATAAAGGGGTATGAGTAGTAATCTTCTAGTACATTCTTTGTGAAGAGGTCACATGCATACGTGTCTTGTAGACCTTGAGCAAGTGTATGCACTCTTGTTCTTGCATGTACTTTGTTTTTCTTTGCAACAATGTTTTGCAATATCCTCTTGCCTGGTTGTGAACTTGTGATCACTATGACCAAGCGATTTTTCATTGCAAGTAAACTTAGCATAATTTTGTCCCATTCCATGGTAGATGGTATGTCATCGTGGACAATCAGAGACTTGTTTCCTTGTGAATGTCTTTCCAACAATTTAGTCAACTCTGCAACTCCCATCAAAGCAATATCTTCTTTGGTATCACCCGCAAAGTCCATGGCGCTTTTCTTTGCTTCTATTACCTCTGTAAACTAATATAAGACGTTTTGGACCACTAGAGGGAGTAACTGATATGCTAGGCTTCTCAAGAGCTCCTCAAGCTTGAAAGGTTGCAAGACTATGGCAAAAGCATGTTTCCCAAATATATGGCTGATCTATTGTCTTTGGCAAACATCTTTGATCAAAGTGGTTTTCCCAAGACCAACCACTCCCCAGATCCCGATCACCTGAAATTGCTGGGTGCAAACGTGTTCCAGAATTAGTTCAGTAATATCATATTTTTCTTTCTCCCCCCAATATGCTAAAATTCTTCAAGAATGCATGCCATTGTGTTGGTTTTTGACTATTTACTGTAGAGCAACAACCCCACAACCCTTTTTATTCCAGAATTTTTTGCCCAGGCCTGTTTAACTCCGCTCCCACCGGGAGTTGAACCCAGGACCTGGGGTGCTATTAAGGTCGATGCAACCACTAGGCTACAAGCCCGTTCGTATGCCATTGTGTTGGTGCGAGTGAGCCTCTCTAGCACTTTTATCTTTCCGTCATTATTATTAGATTGCTCTTCTCGTATCCCATTCTCAGTAGTGTAGGGTACCATTGAGCTAGATGTTGGCTTCAATGAATATCAAATGTCTCAAGACCTGTGGACACAAGAAAATGATATTTACATTAAATTTTGATGATGAACCACTCCAAAAAACATAAATGTTTCATGATGAATCACTCCAAAAAGTATCGCTAGTCAGCTTAGTGCAAGTCTTATTGCTACATAATAATTTAGATGTTAGAATGAACCAAATGTAGTAAATCAAACACGAATAACATGTTTGATCATAGAAAATTGCTTGACCAAAGCATTGCAACATTATGCTTGTCTCTGGGATGTGTTTCAATCCAGTCTGGACAGCTCCATGCACCCTTTCCATGATGCCTCTAGGAGATGCGTCGCCGAGCCTAGTGACCGAATAACGAGCAAGGAGGTTTCGGTGCTTCAACAGATATCTGACCATTAGAAAACACATACCTCTCCCATGGGATCTTGGCAAAGGAAGCCAGTATCAGCAAGCAAATAAGGGTTGACGACAAACATTGGGAGAACTGGGATGGTCTTCGGTGAGGACTGGTGCCAGAGTTTGCATGCTTGAATTGAACAAGAGGTGTGGAATCGTTCCATTCTTAGGGAGCTATTCTCCTCCTAATGGATGTGAGGGATTGGACTGGTAATTCTCCTTCGTGACTTTGTCCGAACTTACGCAAATTACTTTGGTATGGATGCGTGCATTAATTTGATGCAAGTGAGCAAGGAGGTTTTGGTGCTTCAACAAATATCTGACCATTAGAAAACACTTACCTCTCCCTAGGGACCTTGGCAAAGGAAGCCGGTATCAGCAAGCAAATAAGGGTCGATGACGAATACTGGGAGAACTGGGATGGTCTTCGGTGAGGGCTGGCGCTAGAGTTTGCATGCTTGAATTGAACGAGAGGTGTGGATTTGTTCCATGCTTAGGGGGATATTCTCCTCCTAATGGAATGTGAGGGATTGGACTGGTAATTCCCCTTTGCGACTTTGTCCGAACTTACGTAACTTAATTTGGTATGGATGCGTGCATTAATTTTATGCAAAGACCAGGTGCATTATGCCTCTCTTTTTTAACATGAATTAATTTGATCCTGCTTTGGCCAGGCTCCACAACGATCACCCTTCCCATTATATACTACAAGAAGTTGATTTAATGGTTCATATATTGAGGTAAAAAAACTCGTGTTCTTAATTTAAGTATTACCTGCTCGTAGAAAGCATAGATGGTCTGTTCAACTGATAATTCCTTGACCTTCGATACAATACTTTTTTGGCTTGAGCATAGGCTCGCAACTTTGACATGCTCCGTGGATACTGTGATCAACTCTCCCTAGTTTGTTTTTGGGAAGCAAGCTTTGATATTATGTCATTCTTTAATGGTGGATAGTTTGGTAAGAGCGATCAAGTACTCTTCTTGCTGACATATCCATTGTACTCATGAGCCAACTCACGCCTTGTCTTCTTCAGCTCCAAATCCAGTAGAAAATCAACCACCCCCATAGAGGGGGCAGCTCGAAATTGTTCCACTATACTCTGACGAATTCTTTCTGGTGGGAAGGGTGCACCACTCCGACCCATGCTCGGCATGAGAAGTTGAGTTTCACACTTGAATTTTCATACATGTCCCAAATGATGGAGGTATACCCAATGGTACCACTCGTTCCCCACACTCTGATTACTCCAATTTGGCCCGAGTTTCCCAAGCATTTATTGTTGTCGAGGATCACAAGGGCAAGATCTAACCTTGATCCTGGTTGATGCTGATTCACAACATGCCTCCTCGCTTCGTCGACACCGAACAAGCCAGTGATGGTGGTGATGGAGAGCTCGAAGGTGTTGTTAGCTTGTTTAAGCCACGGTCGATGATGCGATGGTGCACGTTCCTCTGACTAACTTCCTCCAAAACGGAGCACAACTCCTTCATCTACTTGGCAACATGGTGCCGGTTGATGTCTACTACACAACTTCTTCTTGTAGACTCGTGTTGGCCTCCAAGGGCAGAGTTTTGTAGGATAGTAGCAAATTTCCCTCAAGTGTATGACCTAAGATTTATCAATCCGTGGGAGGCGTAGGATGAAGATGGTCTCTCTCAAACAACCCTACAACCAAATAATAAAGTCTCTTGTGTCCCTAACACACCAAATACAATGATAAATTGTATAGGTGCACTAGTTCGGCGAAGAGATAGTGATAAAATTATAGTAACGACATTATATATTGATTTTGGTAAGAGGAACAATAAAAACAGCAAGGTAGCAAGTAACAAAAGTGAGCACAAACGGTATTGCAATGCTTGAAAATGAGGCCTAGTGTCCGTACTTTCGCTAGTGCAATCTCTCAACAATGCTAATATAATTGGATCATATAACCATCTCTCAACGTGCGACAAAGAATCACTCCAAAGTTCCTATCTAGCAAAGAACATAAGAAGAAATTGTTTGTAGGGTACGAAACCACCTCAAAGTTATCCTTTCCGATCGATCTATCTAAGAGTTCTTACTAAAATAACACCAGCTTATATTTTTTGATTGATCTATCCAAGAGTTCGTACTAAAATAACACCATATGATACACATCAACCAACTCTAAAGTCACCTAGATACTCCAATGTCATCATGAGTATCCATGAGTTGATTATACGATATGCATCAAACAATTTCAGATTCATAATACTCAATCCAACACAAAGAACCTCAAAGAGTGCCCCAAGATTTCTACCGGAGAAACAAGGACGAAAACATGCATCAACCCCTATGCATAGATTACCCCAATGTCACCTCGGGAATCCGCGAGTTGAGTGCCAAAAC
The DNA here is from genome assembly GCF_002162155.2 of Triticum dicoccoides. Classification (NCBI taxonomy): domain Eukaryota; kingdom Viridiplantae; phylum Streptophyta; class Magnoliopsida; order Poales; family Poaceae; genus Triticum; species Triticum dicoccoides. Next base: position 734,990,214 of record NC_041383.1, on the reverse strand, counting down.
ATATATCAACTGAATTTATATGATACCCCATTGTCACCATAGGTATTCATAGCAAGACACACTTCAAGTGCTCTCAAATCCATAAAAGTATTCAATCCGATAAAACGAAATCTCAAAGGGAGAACTCAATTCATCACAAGATAGAGAGGGAGAAACACCATATGATCCAACTATATTAACAAAGATCGCGATACATCAAGATCATGCCAACTCAAGAACATGAGAGAGAGAGAGAGAGATTAAACACATAGCTATTGGTATAAACCCTCAGCCCCGAGGGTGGACTACTTCCTCCTCATCATGGTGGCCGCCGGGATGATGAAGATGGCCAACGCTGATGATTTTCCCCTTCGACAGAGTGCCAAAACAGGGTCCATATTAGTTTTTTGTGGCTACCAAGGCTTACAGCGGCGAAACTTCCAATCTAGGGTTATTTCTGGGGGTTTCTGTATTTATAGGGATTTTTGGCATCGGTCTCATGTCCAGATGGGCTTCGAGTGACCCACCACCCACTAGCACACGGGCAAGGCCCCTGGCGCGCCCTGGTGGGTGGTGGCCACATCCTTCACCTTTTGGTCCTCCCGCGAAGCTTCTAGTGCCTCTTTTGTTCCAAAAAAACCCATCAAAAAGTTTCGTTGCATTTGGAATTTTTATATTTTTGCACAAAAAGCAACACCACGGTAGTTCTGCTGAAAATAACGTCAGTCCGGGTTAGTTCCATTCAAATCATACCAAAACCATATAAATTTTTTGTAAACATGGCATGAATACTTCATAAATTATAGATACGTTGGAGACGTATGAGCATCCCCAAGCTTAATTCCTACTCGTCCACGAGTAGGTAAATGATAAAACAAATAATTTATGAAGTGTGAATGCTAGCATTGTGCATAAGTTTGATCAATGATAATTTCAATCACTTTTCCTAGCATCATAACATCAACTCTTTCTAATAAAACTCATCATGATAAAGTAGCAATCAATTCACATGTTATGGTTCAAACAACGCATTCTCTTGAAACTTGACAATCTATGTTCTCAGTCACCAAACAATTATAATTCAAGTTATTCAACAAAGTCTAAGTAAGAGCTCCACATATTCAACCATCATATAGTCTTCTATGATTGCTATTATTCAAAGCATATTTTTAGAACAAATGGCATCCATCGAACACAGAGAAAGATAGGGGCTTAATGTTTTGCCTCCCAACTCATTTATCATAGAGATAATTGTCAACAATAATAATTCATGATCAAATATATTTGATTGGTCATATGTGCCTAGATATTTCCCCACCACATGATGCTTGCCAACTAGAGAATAATTGAGATTGAAGTGAAAATGCATACTATTGACTCTTGCATAAAAGTAAATACCGAAAAGTAAAAGATAGGCCCTTCGCAGAGGGAAGAAGAGGTTTTCATGCGCTTTTTATTTTTGGATCCGCAAGCTCTTAATGCAAAGGAACGTCACATTATATTGCCCCTTATGATAGCAATCTTTATTATGCAGTCCGTCGCTTTTATTACTTTGCCATCCCAAGTTTGTACAACACTTATTTTCCCTTACAATAAAAGATCAAACATATTTAGGAGCAATTTTTATTGCTTTATGCACCGATGAAAACTTAGTTGAAGAATCTTAATCAATCCATAGGTAGGTATGTGAAGGAAATATCCCTATAGGAAATAATAAAGTTGTTATTTTATATTTCCTTATTCATGATAAATGTTTATTATTCATGCTAGAATTGTATTAATGGGAAACTTGATACTTGACTAGCTCGTTAATCAAAGATGGTTAAGTTTCCTACCCATGGACATGTGTTGTCATTTGATGAACGGGATCACATCATTAGGAGAATGATGTGATGGACAAGACTCACCCGTTAGCTTAGCATAATGATCGTTCAGTTCTATTGCTACTGCTTTCTTCATGTCAAATACATATTCCTATGAGATTATGCAACTTCCGGACACCGGAGGAATGCCTTTTGTGCTATCAAACGTCACAACGTAACTGGGTGATTATAAAGATGCTCTATAGGTATCTCCGAAGGTGTTTGTTGGGTCGGCATAGATCGAGATTAGGATTTGTCACTCTAAGTATCAGAGAGGTATCTCTAGGCCCTCTCGATAATGCACATCATAGAAGCCTTGCAAGAAATATGACTAATGAGTTATTTGCGGGATGATGCATTACGAATGAGTAAAGAGACTTGCTGGTAATGAGATTGAACTAGGTATGAAGATACCGATGATCGAATCTCGGGTAAGGAACATACCGATGACAAAGGGAATAACGTATGTTGTCATAGCAGTTCGACAGATAAAGATCTTCGTAGAATATGTGGGAAACAATGTGAGCATCCAGGTTCTGCTATTGGTTATTGACCGGAGAGGTGTCTCGGTCATGTCTACATAGTTCTCGAACCCATAGGGTCCGCACGCTTAACATTCGATGACGATTTGTATTGTATGAGTTATGTGATTTGGTGACTGAATGTTGTTCGGAGTCCCGGATGAGATCATGGACATGACGAGGAGTCTTGAAATGGTCGAGAGGTAAAGATTGATATATTGGAAGGTAGTATTCGGACACCGAAAGTGTTCCAGAATGTATCAGGTACATATCAGAGTACCAGAGGGGTTGCCGGAACCCCCCCGGGGAATATATGGGCATATGTGCCATAGGAGGGAGGCACACCAGCCCACAAGGGGTGGCGAGCCCCCCACCAGGGAAGGAAGCCGAATTGGACTAAGGGGAGGGGGCGGTGCCCCCTCTTTCCTTCTCCCCCTCTCTCTTCCCCTCTTTCCCCTCCTACTTGTGCGCGCTTAGGGCCGACTCCCTCCCCCTCCCTCCTCCATATACATGGGGAGGCGCCGCCTACAACACACACCAATTGTTCCAAGCCGTGTGCGGCGCCCCCCTCCACAGTTTACGCCTCCGATCATATTCTCGTGGTGCTTAGGCGAAGCCCTGCGCGGATCACATCACCATCATTGTCACCATGCTGTCGTGCTGACAGAACTCATCTACTTCCTCGACACTCTGCTGGATCAAGAGCTCGAGGGACATCATCGCGCTGAACGTGTGCAGAAATCGGAGGTGCCGTACATTCAGTACTTGATCGATCAGAACAAGAAGACGTTTGACTACATCAACCGCGTTAAGAAAACGCTTACGCTTTCGGTCTACATGGGTACGTGGACACACTCTCCTCCTCTCGTTGCTATGCATCTCCTAGATAGATCTTGCGTGAGCATAGAAAATTCTTTGAAATTGCATGCTACATTTGCCAACAGTGGCATCCGAGGCAGGTCTATGCGTAGATGATATGCACGAGTATAACACAAAGAGTTGTGGCTGGTGATCGTCATACTGCTTACCACCAATGTCTTATTTTGATTCGGTGGTATTGTTGGATGAAGCTGCCCTGACCAACCTTACATGTCCATGTTCATGAGACCGGTTCCACCGACAGACATGCAACTAGTTTTGCATAAAGGTGGCTGGCGGGTGTTTGTTTCTCCAACTTTAGTTGAATCGAATTTGATTGTGGCCAGTCCTTGTTGAAGGTTAAAACAACAAACTTGATAAATCACTGTTGTGGTTTTGTACCGTAGGTAAGAACGGTTCTTGCTAGAAGCCCATAGCAGCCACGTAAAACTTGCAACAACAAAGTAGAGGACGTCTAACTTGTTTTTGCAGGGCATGTTGTGATGTGATATGGTCAAGACATGATGTGATATACGTTATTGTATGAGATGATCATGTTTTGTAAAAGTTATCGGCAACTGGCAGGAGCCTTATGGTTGTTGCTTTATTGTATGAAATGCAAACGCCATGTAATTGCTTTACTTTATCACTAAGCGGTAGCGATAGTCGTAGAAGCAATAGTTGGCGAGACGACCATGACGCTACGATGGAGATCAAGGTGTCAAGCCAGTGATGATGGAGATCATGACACTGCTTTGGTGATGGAGATCAAAAGCACAAGATGATGATATCCATATCATGTCACACATTTTGATTGCACGTGATGTTTATCTTTATGCATCTTATTTTGCTTAGTACGGCGATAGCATTATAAGATGATCCCTTGACTAAAATTTCAAGGTATAAGTGTTCTCCCCGAGTATGCACCGTTGCGGAAGTTCTTCATGCTGAGACAATCGGGTGTGATTAGCTCTATGTTCAAATACAACGGGTGTAAGCCAGTTTTGCACATGCGAAATACTCGGGTTAAACTTGACTAGCCTAGCATGTACAGACATGGCCTCAGTACACTGGAGACCAAAAGGTCGAACGTGAACCATATAGTGGATATGATCAACATAGAGATGTTCACCATTGTTGACTACTCCATCTCAGGTGATGATCGTACATGGTTTAGTTGATTTGGATCACGTATCATTTAGATGACTTCAGGGATGTCTGTCTAAGTGGGAGTTCTTAAGTAATATGATTAATTGAACTTAATTTATCACGAACTTAGTCCTGATAGTTTTTGCATATCTATGTTGTAGATTAATGGCCCATGCTACCGTTCCCTTGAATTTTAATGCGTTCCTAGAGAAAGCTAAGTTCAAAGATGATGGTAGCAACTACACAGACTGGGTCAATAACTTGAGAATTATCCTCATTGTTGCACAAAAGAATTATGTCCTTGATGCACCGCTAGGTGTACTACCCCCAGCAACTGCAGACATTGTGAATGCCTGGCAGTCGTGTGTTGATGACTACTCAATAGTTCAGTGTGCCATGCTTTACGACTTAGAATCGGGACTTCAAAGACGTTTTGAACGTCATGGACCATATGAGATGTTCCAGGAGTTGAAGTTAATATTTCAAGCAAATGCACGAGTTGAGAGATATGAAGTCTCCAACAAGTACTATAGCTGCAAGATGGAGGTGAACAGTTCTGTCAGTGAACACATACTCAGAATGTCTGGGTATCATAATCACTTGAATCAGTTGTGAGTTAATCTTCCAGATGATCGTGTCATTGACAGAGTTCTTCAATCACTGCCACCAAGCTACAAAGGCTTCATGACGAGCTACAATATGCAAGGGATGGAAAAGACTATTGCTGAGCTCTTCGCAATGCTCAAGGCTATGGAGGTAGAAATCAAGAAGGAACATGAAGTGTTGATGGTTAACAAGGCCACTAGTTTCAAGAAAAAGAGCAAAGGAAAGAAGGGGAACTTCAAGAACAATGGCAATCAAGTTGTCACTCTCGGGAAGAAACCCAAAGCTGGACCCAAGCTTGAAACTGAGTGCTTCTACTACAAAGCGATTGATCACTAGAAGCGGAACTGCCCCAAGTATTTGGCGGATAAGAATGATGGCAAAGTGAACAAAGGTATATTTGATATACATGTTATTGATGTGTACCTTACTAATTCTCGTAGTAGTGCCTGGGTATTTGATACCGGTTCGGTTGCTCATATTTGTAACTCGAAACAGGGACTACGGATTAAACGAAGATTGGCTAAGGACGAGGTGACGATGCGCGTCGGGAATGGTTCCAAGGTCGATGTGATCGCCGTCGGCACGCTACCTCTACACCTACCTTCGGGATTAATTTTAGACCTGAATAATTGTTATTTGGTGCCAGTGTTGAGCATGAACATTATATCTGGATCTTGTTTAGTGCGAGACGGTTATTCATTTAAATCAGAGAATAATGGTTGTTCTATTTATATGAGTAATATCTTTTATGGTCATGCACCCTTGAAGACTGGTCTATTTCTGTTGAATCTCGATTGTGGTGATACACATATTCATAACATTGATGCCAAAAGATGCAAAGTTGATAATGATAGTGCAACATATTTGTGGCACTATCATTTAGGTCATATCGGTGTAAAGCGCATGAAGAAACCCCATGAAGATGGACTTTTGGAATCACTTGATTATGAATCATTTGATACTTGCAAACCATGCCTTATGGGCAAGATGACTAAAACTCCGTTCTCTGGAACAATGGAACGAGCCAACGACTTATTGGAAATAATACATTCCGATGTATGCGGTCCAATGAGTGTTGAGGCTCGTGGCGGGTATCATTATTTTCTAACCTTCACATATGATTTGAGCAGATATGGGTATATCTACTTAATGAAACACAAGCCTGAAACATTTGAAAAGTTCAAAGAATTTCAGAGTGAAGTGGAGAATCATCGTAAAAAGAAAAGAAAGTTTCTACGATCTGATAATGGAGGTGAATATTTGAGTTACGAGTTTGGCCTTCATTTAAAATAGTGTGGAATAGTTTCACAACTCACGCCACCTGGAACACCACAGCGCAATGGTGTGTTCGAACGTCGTAACCATACTTTATTAGATATGGTGCGATCTATGATGTCTCTTACCGATTTACCACTATCATTTTGGGGTTATGCATTAGAGACAACTGCATTCACATTAATGAGGGCATCATCAAAATCCGTTGAGATGACACCGTATGAACTGTGGTTTGGCAATAAACCTAAGCTGTCGTTTCTTAAAGTTTGGGGACGCGATGCTTATGTCAAAAGGCTTCAGCCTGATAAGCTCGAACCCAAATTGGAGAAGTGCGTCTTCATAGGATGCCCTAAGGAAACAATTGGGTACACCTTCTACCACAGATCCGAAGGCAAGATCTGTGTTGCCAAGAATGGAACCTTTCTAGAGAAGGAGTTTCTCTCGAAAGAAGTGAGTGGGAGGAAAGTAGAACTTGATGAGGTAATTGTACCTTCTCTCAATTTGGAAAGTAGCTCATCCGAGAAATCCGTTCCCGTGATGCCTACACCAACTAGAGAGGAAGCTAATGATAATGATCATAAAACTTTAGATCAAGTTACTACAAATTATCGTAGGTCAACCAGAGCACGATCCACACCAGAGTGGTATGGTAATCCTGTTCTGGAAGTCATGTTACTTGACCATGACGAACGTACGTATTATGGAGAAGCTACGATGAGCCCAAATTCCGATAAATGGCTTGCGGCCATGAAATCTGAGATAGGATCCATGTATGAGAACGAAGTATGGACTTTGGTGGATTTTCCCGATGCTCGGCGACCCATAGAGAATAAATGGATCTTCAAGAAGAAGACAAACACTGATGGTAATGTTACTGTCTATAAAGCTCGACTTGTCGCTGATACGTCCATTTTGCATCATGTTTTCCTACTATTATTTATGTTGTTTTATTGTATAGTAATGTTTTTGGAGTAATACTAATGCTTTTTCTCTCATAATATGCAAGGTATGCACAAAGGGGAGAATTTTGGCAGCTGGAAATCTGGACCTGAAAAAGCTACGTCAAGCTACCTATTCTGCACAACTCCAAATGAGCTGAAACTTCCCGAGGATTTTTTATGGAATATTTAAGAATTATTGGAGCAAATAATTACTAGAAGGGGGCCACCAGGTGGGCACAACCCACCTGGGTGCGCCAGGAGGCCCAGGCGCGCCCTGGTGGGTGCTGCCCTCCTCGACCCACCTCCGGTGCCCATCTTCTGGTATATAAGTCATTTTGACCTAGAAAAAAAATCAGGAGAGGACTTTTGGGACGAAGCACCGCCGCCTCGAGGCGGAACTTGGGCAGGGGCACTTTTGCCCTCCGATGGAGCAATTCCGCCGGGGGAACTTCCCTCCCGGAGGGGGAAATCATCGTCATCATCATCACCAACAACTCTCCCATCTTGGGGAGGGCTATCTTCATCAACATCTTCAACATCACCATCTCATCTGAAACCCTAGTTCATCTCTTGTGTTCAACCTTTGTACCAAAACTATAGATGGTGCTTGTGGGTGACTAGTAGTGTTGATTACATCTTGTAGTTGATTACTATATGGTTTTTTGGTGGAAGATTATATGTTCGGATCCATTATGCTATTTAATACCCCTCCGATCTTGAGCATGATTATTATTTGTGAGTAGTTACTTTTGTTCTTGAGGTCACGGGAGAAATCATGTTGCAAGTAATCATGTGAACTTGATATGTGTTCGATATTTTGATGATATGTATGTTGTCATTCTCTTAGTGGTGTCATGTGAACGTCGACTACATGACACTTCACCATATTTGGGCATAAGGGAATGCATTGTGGAGTAGTTATTAGATGGTGGGTTGTAAGAGTGACAAAAGCTTAAACCCTAGTTTATGCGCTATTCCGTAAGGGACCGGTTGGATCCAAAAGTTTAATGCTATTGTTAGAATTTATTCTTAATACTTTTCTCATAGTTGCGAATGCTTGCGAGAGGGTTAATCATAAGTAGGAAATTTTTTCAAGTAAGAACAACACCTAAGCACCGGTCCACCCACATATCAAATTATCAAAGTACCGAACACGAATTAAGACAACATGATGAAAGTGACTAGATGAAATTCCCGTGTACCATCAAGAACGCTTTGCTTATCATAAGAGACCGTTTTGGCCTATCCTTTGCCTCAAAAGGATTGAGCTATCTTGCTGCACTTTTGTTACTACTATCGTTACTTGCTCCTTACAAATTATCTTGCTATCAAACTACTCCGCTACTTACAATTTTAGCACTTGCAGACATTACCTTGCTGAAAACCACTTTTCATTTCCTTCTGCTCCTCATTGGGTTCGACACTCTTACTTATCGAAAAGGCTACAATTGACCCCATATACTTGTGGGTCATCAAGGCTATTTTCTGGCGCCGTTGCCGGGGAGTGAAGCGCTCTTGGTAAGTGGAATATGGTAAGGAAGCATTATTACTACGTGCTGAAATTTATTGTCACTTGCTACTATGGAAAACAATCCTTTGAGGGGTTTGTTCGGGGTATCTTCACCTCGACCGAAACCACAATTAGTTGCCCCTCAACCTACTGCATCTACTGAAAATGTTGAATATGAAATTCCTTCGGGTATGTTAGAACAACTGCTAGCTAATCCTTATGCAGGAGATGGAACCGAACATCTGATATGCACTTGATATATGTGGATGAAATTTGTGGATTGTTTAAGCTTGCGAGTTTGCTCGGAGATGAAGCTAAGAAGAAGGTTTTCCCTTTATATTTTAAGGGAAAAACATTGACATGGTATAGGCTATGCGATGATATTGGATCTTGGAACTGGAATCGGTTGAAATTGGAATTTCATCAAAAAATTTATCCTATGCATCTAGTTCATCATGATCAGAATTATATATATAATTTTTGGCCTCGTGAAGGATATAGTATCGCTCTAGCTTGGGGGAGGCTTAAGTCAATGTTATACTCATGCCCCAATCACGAGCTCTCAAGAGAAATTATTATTCAGAATTTTTATGCTCGGCTTTCTCGTAATGATCAATCCATGCTCGATACTTCTTGTACTGCTCTTTTATGAACAAGGCTATTGAATTCTGGTGGGATCTTTTAGAAAGAATTAAACGCAACTCTGAAGTTTGGGAACTCGACGAAGGTAAAGAGTCAGGTATTGAACCTAAGTTTGATTGTGTTAAATCTTTTATGAATACCGATGCTTTTGAAAAGTTTAGCACTAAATATGGACTTGACTCTGAGATAGTAGCTTCCTTCTATGAATCTTTTGCTACTCATGTTGATATCCCTAAGGAGAAGTGGTTTAAATATCATCCACCAATTAAAGAAGAAGTTAAAGAACCGATGAAAGCTAAAGAAGAAACTATCATTTACAATGTTGATCTAGTTGTTCCCACTACTGATATGTCTCCAACGTATCTTTAATTTTTGATTGTTCCATGCTATTATATTACCCGTTTTGGATGTTTATGGGCTTTATTTTACACATTTATATCATTTTTGGGACTAACCTACTAACCGGAGGCCCAGCCCGTATTGCTGCTTTTTGCCTATTTCAGTATTTCCAAGAAAAGGAATATCAAACGGAGTCCAAACGGAATGAAACCTTCGGAAGCGTGATTTTTGGAACAAACATGATCCAGAGGACTTGGAGTGCAAGTCAAGAAGCTGCCGAGGCGGCCACGAGGGTGGAGGGCGCGCCCCCCTACTAGGCGTGCCCCCTGTCTCGTGGGCCCCTCGGGCGGCCACCGACGTACTTCTTCCTCCTATATATACTCAAGTACCCTGAAAGCATCAAGGGAGCCACCGAAACACAATTTCCACCGCCGTAACCTTCTGTATCCGCGAGATCCCATCTTGGAGCCTTCGCTGGCGCTCCACCGGAGGAGGAATCAACCATGGAGGGTTTCTACATCAACACCATAGCCCCTCCAATGAGTTGTGAGTAGTTTACCACAGACCTTTGGGTCCATAGTTATTAGCTAGTTGGCTTCTTCTCTCTTTTTGGATCTCAATACCATGTTCTCCCCTCTCTTGTGGAGATCTATTTGATGTAACTCTTTTTGTGGTGTGTTTGTCGAGATCCGTTGAATTGTGGGTTTATGATCAAGTTTATCTATGAGAAATATTTGAATGTCCTCTGAATTCTTTTATGTATGATTGAGTTATCTTTGCAAGTCTCTTCGAATTATCAGTTTGGTTTGGCCTACTAGATTGATCTTTCTTGCCATGGGAGAAGTGCTTAGCTTTGGGTTCAATCTTGCGGTGTCCTTTCCCAGTGACAGCAGGGGCAGCAAGGCATGTATTGTATTGTTGCCATCGAGGATAAAAAGATGGGGTTTATATCATATTGCATGAGTTTATCCCTCTACATCATGTCATCTTTCTTAATGCGTTACTCTGTTCTTATGAACTTAATACTCTAGATGCATGCTGGATAGCGGTCGATGTGTGGAGTAATAGTAGTAGATGCAGGCAGGAGTCGGTCTACTTGTCACTGATGTGATGCCTATATACATGATCATGCCTAGATAATCTCATAATTATTCACTTTTCTATAAATTGCTTGACAGTAATTTGTTCACCCACCATAATACTTATGCTATCTTGAGTGAAGCCACTAGTGAAACCTATGGCCCCCGGGTCTATCTTTTATCATATAAGCTTTCAATCTACTTTTATTTGCATCTTTACTTTTCCAATCTATATCATAAAATACCAAAAATATATTTATCTTATCATACTATCTCTATCAGATCTCACTTTCGCATGTGGTTGTGAAGGGATTGACAACCCCTTTATCGCGTTGGTTGCGAGTTCTTTGTTTGTTTGTGTAGGTGCGTGGGACTTTTGAGGAGCCTCCTACTGGATTGATACCTTGGTTCTCAAAAACTGAGGGAAATACTTATGCTACTATTGTTGCATCACCCTTTCCTCTTCAAGGAAAACCAATGCAAGCTCAAGAAGTAGCAAGAAGGATTTCTGGCACCGTTGCCGGGGAGGTCTTCGCTCAAGTCAAGACATACCAAGTACCCATCACAAACTCATCTCCCTTGCATTTACATTATTTGCCATTTGCCTCTCGTTTTCCTCTCCCCACTTCACGCTTGCCGTTTTATTCGCCCTCTCTTTCCCATTCTCCTCTCTCTTTCGCTTGCCTTTTTGTTTGCTTGTGTCTCCATGTTCCTTCTATGTGCTTGCATCTTTGCTTGCTAAAAATCTATTGATGTGGATCCACTTAAATTATTCTACTTGGATCATCTTCGATCCTTATGCGCTTGTGCTGAAACCCCAACTAGCCTAGTTGATGGGAAATCTATAGATGAGCACGCTCATTTTGTGCGTCACCTTTTGTCTGAAAAAGGGAGACTCTTATGGGATCAGATAAACAGATTGATGTGTTATGCTTGGAATCTTTGTGAAATTTGTGATTTGACTTGTTGCTCTAAGAACCCTAAAAAACACCTTCCCTACCTATGTGAGTTTAATGAAAATGAAATCTTATCTTCTTATGCAAAGAGTGTTTACTATTACTATGATATCGAACAAATTGAAGAATTTGTTGCTTTTAAGGGTGCTTATGAAATTGCTTCTTTGTTTGAAATGTATGATATTACTCTCTACGAATCTGAAAATTTTGACATACTTAAATATTGCTATGAAAACTATGCTCATAATGTCTATGTCAAAGAATTTATTGAGAGAATGAATGTTGCTTCGGCAGAAAATAATGATATGAATGAATCTATAGATAATGATTCCGATGATTTGATTGAAATATCCCTTGATGAACATGATGCTTGCTATTCTTGTGGCCATGATGCCAATATTTATGAAGATGAATTTGCTATAGTTCCTTATGTTAAACATGAGATCGTTGCTATTGAACCCATACTTGGTAGTTCCTTCAATGAAAAGCATGATTGCAACGATGTTACTATAAATTCTCTTGATGTCAATTGTGCTAATAATATGGAAAACCCTAAGCTTGGGGATGCTAGTTTTGCTACGTCTACTACTTGTTGCAATGATCATGATTGGGGTGATTCTTCTTTTGATCTTGAAAATTTATTTAACCCCCATGATGAATATGAGATTGATAATAGTGTTTGCAATAATATTGAAAGTGATTTTGGAAGAGTGTCAACTTTAGGTCCCACATATTTGGAGTATGTTCAATCTTATGATATTTTTGATAAAAGTGGGTTTGGAGAGGTCATGACTTTAGTTAATGTTAATCCCACTATCTTGGAAGAGTGTCAACTTTGCATGCATGTGGATCGTGTTGGGAATATGTTTTGTGATAGCTATATTGTTGAATTTTCTTATGATCCTATATGTAATTATTATGAGAGAGAAAAATGTGGGTGTAGAAAATTTTATCTTACTAAATTACCTCTCGTCATGTTGAGATTGCTGTCGTCTTTTTCTTCTTCCTTGCTTATGCTAGTTTTTGCTTGCCTTGCAAATTTGTTTGATTATAATATGCCTATGCATAGGAAGTATGTTATACTTAGATGTGTTTGTCACATGTTTTATGATGCTCTCTTTATGCTTCAATTCTTGTCTTTCATGTGGGCATCATTAAAATTATCAATGCCTAGCTTGGGGCGTTAAACAATAGCGCTAGTTGGGAGGCAACCCAATTTTCTTTGTGTTTTTTGTTTTTATTCCTGTTTAGTAATAAATTTTGCATCTACTCTCTGTTTAGATGTGTTTTCATGTTTTATTTAGTGTTTGCGACAAGTAGAACCTATAGGATATCCTATGATGATAGTTAATTTGATTCTGCTGAAAAACAGAAACTTTGCGCTCATGAGAAAAAATTCAATAAATCACAGAAACGTGCTTTTGCATTGATTATATTTGCTGTAGATCAGTAGACAAAATTTCCAGGACGTCCTATTTTGGTAGGATTTTTAGAGTTCTAGAAGTTTGCGTTAGTTACAGATTACTACACATTGTTCTGTTTTTGACAGATTCTGCCTTTCGTGTGTTGTTTGCTTATTTTGATGCATCTATGGCTAGTATTAAGTGGTATGAACCATAGAGAACTTGGAATACAGTAGGTTTAACACCGATATAAATAAAGAATTAGTTCATTACAGTACCTTATGTGGTGGTTTTGTTTTCCTTCACTAACGGAGCTTATGAGATATCCTGTTGAGTTTTGTGTTGTGAAGTTTTCAAGTTTTGGGTAAAGATTTGATGGACTATGGAATAAGGAGTGGAAAAATACTAAGCTTGGGGATGCCCATGGAACCCCAAGATATTCAAGAGTAGCCAAAAGCCTAAGCTTGGGGATGCCCCGGAAGGCATCCCCTCTTTCATCTTCGTTCATTGGTAACTTTACTTGGAGCTATATTTTTATTCGCCACATGATATGTGTTTTGCTTGGAGCGTCGTGTATGATATTAGCATTTGATTTTTAGTTTACCACAATCATCCTTGCTGTACACACATTTTGGGAAAAGCCTATTTGATTGAAATTTATTAGAATACTCTATGTGCTTCACTTATATCTTTTGAGCTAGATAGTTTTTGCTCTAGTGCTTCACTTATATCTTTTAGAGCATGGTAGTGGCTTAATTTTGAAGAAATTGCTAGTCTCTCATGCTTCACTTATATTATTTTGAGAGACTTTTAGAACATCATGGTATTTGCTATGGTTATAAAATTGGTTCTAGAATGGTAGGCATCCAAGTTGGGTATAATAAAAACTATCATAGGAAGTGAATTGGATTCTATGATCAATTTGATACTTGATAATTGTTTTGAGATATGGAGGTAGTGATATTAAAGTCATGCTAGTTGGGTGATTATGAATTTAAAGAATGCTTGTGTTGAAGTTAGCAAGTCCCTTAGCATGCACGTATGGTTAAAGTTGTGTAACAAATTTGAAACATGAAGTGTCCTTGGATTGTGCATCCTTATGAGTGGCGGTCGGGGACGAGCGATGGTCTTTTCCTACCAATCTATCCCTCTAGGAGCATGCACGTAGTGCTTGGTTTTTGATGACTTATAAATTTTTGCAATAAGTATATGAGTTCTTTTGACTAATGTTGAGTCCATGGATTATACGCACTTTTACCTTTCCATCATTGCTAGCCTCTTCGGTACCGTGCATTGCCCTTTCTCACCTTGAGAGTTGGTGCAAACTTCGCCGGTACATCCAAACCCCGTGATATGATACGCTCTATCACACATAAACCTCCTTATATCTTCCTCAAAACAGCCACCATACCTACCTATTATGGCATTTCCATAGCCATTCCGAGATATATTGCCATGCAACTTTCCACCGTTCCGTTTATCATCATGACACACATTACTTTTGTCATATTGCCATTGCATGATCATGTAGTTGACATAGCATTTGTGGCAAGGCCACTTTGCATAATTTTTCATACATGTCACTCTTGATTCATTGCCCATCCCGGTACACCGCTGGAGGCATTCATATAGAGTCATATCTTGTTCTAGTTTCGAGTTGTAATTCATGAGTTGTAAATCAATAAAAGTGTGATAATCATCATTATTAGAGCATTGTACCCAAAAAGAAAAAAAAGGGAAAGGCCAAAAAAAAGAAAGGCCAAAGAAAAAAAAAGAAAAAAAGAATAAACGCCAAAAAGGAAAAAAAATGAAAGGCCAAAAAAAGGGGGCAATGTTACTATCTCTTTTTCCACACTTGTGCTTCAAAGTAGCACCATGTTCTTCATATAAAGAGTCTCATATGTTGTCACTTTCATATACTAGTGGGAATTTTTCATTATAGAACTTGGCTTGTATATTCCTACGATGGGCTTCCTCAAAATGCCCTAGGTCTTCGTGATCAAGCAAGTTGGATGCACACCCACTAGTTTTCTTTTGTTGAGCTTTCATACATTTATAACTCTAGTGCATCCGTTGCATGGCAATCCCTACTCCTCATGTTGACATCAATTGATGGGCATCTCCATAGCCCGTTAATTATCCTCGTCAATGTGAGACTTTCTCCTTTTTTGCCTTCTCCACACAATCCCCATTATCATATTCTATTCCACCCATAGTGATATATCCATGGCTCATGCTCATGTATTGCGTGAAATTTGAAAAAGTTTGAGATTATTTAAGTACGAAACAATTGCTTGGCTTGTCATCAAGGGTGTAGAATTTGGGAACATTTTTGTGTGACGAAAATGAAGCATAACCTAACTATATGATTTTGTAGGGATGAACTTTCTTTAGCCATGTTATTTTGAGAAGACATGATTGCTTTTATTAGTATGCTTGAAGTATTACTATTTCTTATGTCAATATGAAGTTTTATTTTGAATCATTTGGATCTGAACATTCATGCCACAATAAAGAAAATTACATTGAGAATTATGCTAGGTAGCATTCCACATCAAAAATTCTGTTTTTATCATTTACCTACTCGAGGACGAGCATGAATTAAGCTTGGGGATGCTTGATACGTCTCCAACATATCTATAATTTTTGATTGTTCCATGCTATTATATTACCTGTTTTGGATGTTTATGGGCTTTATTTTACACATTTATGTAATTTTTGGGACTAACCTACTAACCGGAGGCCCAGCCCGTATTGTTGTTTTTTTTGCCTATTTCAGTATTTCGAAGAAAAGGAATATCAAACGGAGTCCAAACGGAATGAAACCTTCGGGAGCGTGATTTTTGGAACAAACGTGATCCAGAGGACTTGGAGTGCAAGTCAAGAAGCTACCGAGGCGGGCACGAGGGTGGAGGGCGCTCTCCCCTACTAGGCGCGCCCCCTATCTCGTGGGCCCCTCGGGCGGCCACCGACGTACTTCTTCCTCCTATATATACCCACGTACCCTGAAAACATCAAGGGAGCCACCGAAACACAATTTTCACCACCATAACCTTTTGTATCCGCGAGATCTCATCTTGGAGCCTTCGCCGGTGCTCCGCCGGAGGGGGAATCGACCATGGAGGGCTTCTACATCACCACCATAGCCCCTCCGATGAGTTGTGAGTAGTTTACCAAAGATCTTCGGGTCCACAGTTATTAGCTAGTTGGCTTCTTCTCTCTTTTTGGATCTCAATACCATGTTCTCCCCCTCTCTTGTGGAGATCTATTTGATGTAACTCTTTTTGCGGTGTGTTTGTCGAGATCCGATGAATTGTGGGTTTATGATCAAGTTTATCTATGAGAAATATTTGAATCTCCTCTGAATTCTTTTATGTATGATTGAGTTATCTTTGCAACTCTCTTCGAATTATCAGTTTGGTTTGGCCTACTAGATTGATCTTTCTTGCCACGGGAGAAGTTCTTAGCTTTGGGTTCAATCTTGCGGTGTCCTTTCCCAGTGACATCAGGGGCAGCAAGGCACGTATTGTATTGTTGCCATTAAGGATAAAAAGATGGGGTTTATATCATATTGCATGAGTTTATCCCTCTACATCATGTCATCTTGCTTAATGCGTTACTCTGTTCTTATGAACTTAATACTCTAGATGCATGCTGGATAGCGGTCGATGTGTGGAGTAATAGTAGTAGATGCAGGCAGGAGTCGGTCTACTTGTCACTGATGTGATGCCTACATACATGATCATGCCTAGATAATCTCATAATTATTCGCTTTTCTATCAATTGCTTGACAGTAATTTGTTCACCCACCGTAATACTTATGCTATCTTGAGAGAAGCCACTAGTGAAACCTATGGCCCCCGGGTCTATCTTTTATCATATAAGCTTTCAATCTACTTTTATTTGCATCTTTACTTTTCCAATCTATATCATAAAATGCCAAAAATATATTTATCTTATCATACTATCTCTATCAGATCTCACTTTTGCAAGTGGCCATGAAGGGATTGACAACCCCTTTATCGCGTTGGTTGCGAGTTCTTTGTTTTTTTGTGTAGGTGCGTGGGACTTTTGAGGAGCCTCCTACTGGATTGATACCTTGGTTCTCAAAAACTGAGGGAAATACTTACGCTACTATTGTTGCATCACCCTTTCCTCTTCAAGGGAAACCAACGCAAGCTCAAGAAGTAGGAACTACCTATATTGAAAACCCACCTTTCCCTGTTAGGATGAAGGAACATGCTAAAGCTTGAACTGTGGTTAACAAAAGTTATGTTAGAACACCCACACCATCTGAAAAAATCAGAGTTGAACTTAGTGTTGCTATGGTTAAAGATCTCTTAGTCGATAATATTGATGGGAATGTTATTTACTTCTGTGATGAAGCTTATAGAATTGCCAAACCTGATAAAAAAGGATAAACATAGACCAGTTGTTGGCATGCTTCTTTTCTCAGTTAAGATAGGAGATCACTGTTATCATGGGTTATGTGACCTAGGTGCTAGTGTGAGTGCTATTCCTTTTTCCCTATATAAAGAAATTAAGGATGAAATAACACCTGCTGAAATAGAAGGCATAGATGTCACTATTAAACTTGCTAATAGAGATACTATATCACCAATTGGGATTCTTAGAGATGTTGAAGTCTTGTGTCGGAAAATAAAATACCCTACTGATTTTCTTGTTCTTAGCTTTCCACAAGATGATTTTTGTCCCAGTATTTTTGGTAGACCTTTCTTGAACACCGTCAATGCCAAAATAGATTGTGAGAAACAAACTGTCGATGTTAGCTTTGGTGATGAATCCCATGAATTTAATTTTTCCAAGTTTAGTAGACAACCTCATAAGAAAGATTTGCCTAGTAAGGATGAAATTATTGGTCTTGCTTCTATTGTTGTGCCTCCTACTGATCCTTTGGAACAATACTTGTTAGACCATGAAAATGATTTGCATATGCGTGAAAGAAATGAAATAGATAGAATCTTTTTCAAACAACAACCTTTGCTTAAACAAAATTTGCCTATTGAAACTCTAGGAGGTCCCCCTCCACCTAAAGGTGATCCTGTGTTTGAATTAAAACAATTCCCAGACACTTTGAAATATGCTTATCTTGATGAGAAAAAGATATATCATGTTATTAACCTTTCAGAACATGAAGAAGAAAGATTATTGAAAGTTCTAAGGAAGCACAAAGCTGCTATCGGATATACTCTTGACGATCTTAAGGGCATTAGTCCCACTCTATGTCAGCACAAGATTAATATGGAACCTGATGCTAAACCCGTTGTTGATCACCAACGCCGGTTAAATCCGAAAATGAAAGAAGTGGTAAGAACGGAAATATTGAAACTTCTGGAAGCAGGTATAATCTATCCTATAGCTGATAGTAGATGGGTAAGTCCTGTTCATTGTGTCCCTAAGAAGGGAGGTATTACTATTGTTCCTAATGATAAGAATGAGCTCATTCCACAAAGAATTGTCACAGGCTATAGAATGGTAATTAATTATAGAAAATTAAACAAAGCAACTAGAAAAGATCATTACCCTCTGCCTTTTATTGATCAAATGTTAGAAAGATTATCTAAGCACACACATTTTTTCTTTCTTGATGGATATTCTGGATTTGCACAAATACCTGTTTTACAACCTGATCAAGAAAAGACCACTGTTACTTGTCCTTTTGGAACTTTTGCTTATAGACATATGCCTTTTGGTCCATGTAATGCGCCTGCTACCTTTCACAAATACCTGTTTTACAACCTGATCAAGAAAAGACCACTTTTACTTGTCCTCTGATTTTTGTGAAAAGATTGTTGGGGTTTTCATGGATGACTTTTCCGTTTATGGGAAGTCTTTTGATGATTTTTAAATCAATCTTGATCGAGTTTTGCAGAAATGTGAACAAACAAATCTTGTCTTGAAATGGGAGAAGTGCCACTTTATGGTTAACGAAGGTATTGTTTTGGGCCATAAAATTTCTGAAAGAGGCATTGAGGTGGACAAAGCGAAGGTTGACACAATTGAGAAAATGCCATGCCCTAAGGATATCAAAGGTATTCATAGTTTCCTTGGTCATGCTGGTTTCTATAGGAGGTTTATCAAAGACTTTTCTAAAAATTCTAGGCCTCTTACGAATCTTTTGAAAAAGGATATTCCCTTTGTGTTTGATGATGATTGCTTGGAAGCCTTTGAAACACTAAAGAAAGCCTTAATTACTGCACCTGTTGTTCAACCACCTGTTAGAACTTACCTTTTGAGATTATGTGTGATGCTAGTGATTATGCTGTTGGTGCTGTTCTATGACAAAGAGTTGATAAGAAACTGAATGTTATTCATTATGCTAGTAAAACTCTAGACAGTGCTCAACAAAACTATGCTACTAAAAAGGATTCTTAGAAGTGGTGCTTGCTTGTGATAAATTCAGATCTTACATTGTTGATTCTAAAGTGATTGTTCACACCGATCATGCTGCTATTAAATATCTTATGGAAAAGAAAGATGCTAAACCTAGACTCATTAGGTGGGTTCTTCTGCTACAAGAATTTGATTTGCATATCATGATAGAAAAGGAGAAGAGAACCCCGTAGCTGATAACTTGTATAGGCTTGAAAATATTCTTGATGACCCACAACCTATTAATGATAGCTTTCCTGATGAACAACTAGCTGCAATAAATGTTTCTAATAGTACACCTTGGTATGATGACTATGCTAATTATATTGTTGCTAAATACATACCACCTAGCTTCACATACCGACAAAAGAAAATATTCTTCTATGATTTAAGACATTACTTTTGGGATGACCCACATCTTTATAAAGGAGTAGATGGTATTATTAGACGTTGTGTACCTGAGAATGAACAGGAAAAATCCTACGGAAATGTCAATCTGAAGCTTATGGAGGACATCATGCGGGAGACATAACCGCTCATAAGGTATTGCAATCTGGTTTTTATTGGCGTACTCTTTTCAAATATGCCCATAAGTTTGTCTCTTCTTGTGATGAATGCCAAAGAATAGGTAATATCGGTAAGCATCAAGAAATGCCTATGAATTATTCACTTGCTGTTGAACCATTTGATGTTTGGGGATTTGGTTTCATGGGACCATTTCCTTCCTCTAATGGGTATACACATATTTTGGTTGCTGTTGATTATGTTACTAAGTGGGTAGAAGCTATTCCAACCAGTAGTGCTGATCACAACACCTCTATTAAAATGCTTAAAGAAGTTATTTTCCCAAGGTTTGGAGTCCCTAGATATTTAATGACTGATGGTGGTTCACACTTTATTCATGGTGCTTTTCATAAAATGCTTTCTAAGTATGATGTTAACCATATAATTGCATCACCTTATCATCCTCAATCTAGTGGTTAAGTTGAACTTAGCAATAGAGAAATAAAACTAACCTTACAAAAGACTGTCAATAGGTCCCGAAAGAACTAGTCTAAGAAATTAGACGATGCACTTTGGGCTTATAGAACATCTTATAAAAATCCTATGGGTATGTCTCCATATAAAATGGTCTATGGAAAAGCTTGTCATTTGCCTCGTGAGTTAGAACATAAAGCATTTTGGGCAATTAAAGAACTCAGTTATGATTTCAAACTTGCTGGTGAAAAGAGGTTATTTGATATTAGCTCATTAGATGAATGGAGAACCTAGGCTTATGAAAATGCAAAGTTATTCAAAGAAAAAGTTAAAAGATGGCATGACAAAAGAATCCAAAAGTGTGAGTTCAAAGTTGGAGAATATGTTCTTTTGTACAACTATCATTTTAGATTCTTTGCAGGAAAACTCCTCTCCAAATGGGAAGGACCCTATGTCATCGAGGAGGTCTATCGGTCCTGTAGCGACCCGACCTTAGGCGGTCAAGTCTCTGTGCTTAAGTGTCATCCCTGGATCGGTATGCTGACACACACAGTACTCGAGGATTTACAGAGGTAAATCACATGCATAAAGTAACGTAAATACTATTACCTCAATCCATATAGCATAAGTAACAACAAGTTGTGGATTACCATCAACACCAACGGCAAAGGTTGAGTGTAGAAATCGTAACCCTAATGTATCACTTACTCGTTGTAAGGTTCCTGCAACATGAGACGTTGCAGCCATGTAGGTCAGTACATTGAATGCACTGGCAAATTCACACCATAGGACAATGATGAATAATAACTATCACTACATGCATATAAGGCTGGTGGAAAGCTATATGGTTACAGTTTTGCATAAAGCCAATTTTTCCATACAACAAAGGAATATATTTTATTTAACTACAAAGTTTTTTGAAAACATTGAGAAGGTTCGTAATAATCATCAACCCAACAAATTAATTAAGTAACATGATGAGATCAACATGATAATCCAAGAACCAGATACTCAAGATGTCCATAACCGGGGACACGACTAACCATGATTGGTTTGTACACTCTGCAGAGGTTTGTGCACTTTTCCCCACAAGACTCGATCTCCTCCGTTAGATTTCTCACACTACATGGTGTTTGAGAAACGGATGACTGAGACACAGTCTTTCAGAAGCATTAACTCTCTATTCCGGGTAGACAGTACCACCTACATCCCCTACATCTGCTAGTCTACCTCTTCAAGAGCTCACGCAACATACTCAACTATGCCCGAGCCCATAATGGCTTGTGGCTGCACACGGAAGTTTCTAGCGTGAATAATCTTATGATCCCTTTGAGCCTGGGTGGCATTCCATAGGGTAATCACATGGGTACTCTGGGATCCCCTTGGGCAAGCACTGGGTTCTCCAGGTGCTCAAACAACCACTGGGTGCTCCAGGGTGCCTCAACCAATCCACCCATATGTGTATTAAAGTAGCCACCTTAACTTAACCATTAATTAAAACTCTCACATCTGTCATGAATTCTCTCAAAACCAAACCACTTCTACGAGCATAGCATAGTAGTATAAGCATAACGTAGAAGTAACTCCCAAAGGTTTGATAATGAATAGGGCAATAGGTTCTACCTCATCGTCTACTTCCCAAACCCACATGTTATTCAGATCCTAACCATGCAATGTTTGAGGGTTGAAACTAATGCATAAAAACTGGGTATGAAAAGTATGATCAAAGTGTGAACTTGCATGTACTGTTGAAGAAGATTGATTCGCACTCATAACTCCTGATAGGTCTATTCATCACACTCTGTTCAATCTATCGAGAGCAAGCAATTGCATACATAAGCACTCAAGCATAAAATTCGAAGAAAAGATCTCGGAAGACTTCGAAAACAAGCAATTAACTCTTGAAACAGAAAACAATTGCTAACAGTACCAAAATTAAGTGAATTTGGCCTTATAAGAAAGCTTAGGTCAAGAGCTTCAATTTGCAAAAAGAATCAACTAAACCGGAGTTAAAAACTCAAGTTATGAACAAAAGAAGTTTGAATACAAATCTGTTTGAAACCAAATTTTAAGCTTTCAAAAATATGTTTAAGTTGGTTATCTGGACAGAGGAGATCATAACGAAGAAGTGGGCGTTGGTTTTGTTGGATTTGGATAAACAAGCAAAGAGTTGAGAGCGTTTGAAAACCAGGGGCTAATCTGCAGAAACAATATTCACAGATAGGTCGCTGACATAAATAAACACAAAAAGAAAAGACTAAATAACGAACATTCGCTACCGAACGCTAACGAACGAACTCGTTCACTACAGAGGCTAAACCGATGAACGTTCACTAACTAAACAAACTCAATAAATAAAATCGGGTTTTAAAGAAAAACGAACCCTAAAAGGGAAACCGGACCGGACCGGGAAAACCGGCGGGTCAAGCGGCTCGGCGGTCAACTCCGGCGATGGGGCTGTGCGGTGTCGGTGGCGGACTGCAGCGGCGGCGGGGCGAGGCAGCGGCGGGCTCCGGCGGCATGGGCGGCAACGTCTAGCGGCGCAACGAGATGCGGCAGTAGGCGGCGGCGGTGGACTACAGCGGCAGCGGCGCGAGAGGGGCGGCGGTGTGAAGCGAGGAGAGAGAGGGGGTCCGAGCGGCGGATTTATAGGAGGAGGGGAGGCCTCGGGAGGCGTGGCGAAGGGGCCACGAGGAGGCGTGCCCTGCCGGGACTCGGACGACGGCGACGGCGATATCCCAAGCGGAGTCCCGCTCGGGGACGGAGGCGGCGCTACTTGGGCTGCGGCCTGGCTGGAGCTGGGTCGGCCCAGTCGGCGGGAGAAGACTTTTTTTTTATAAAACGTTTTTTCTAGAAAGCAAGAATAAAACCAGATAAAATAAAATATACTATAGGCATATAATATATCAAAATTTTCAGAAAAAGATTTTCTATAACATGAACATTTTTCTAATCTCAAATAAAATCTATAGAAATTTAAATAAAACAAAGAGTGCTACTGTTGCACTAAAATCCAATAAAAATCATTTTAAAAATACCAAAATGATTTCAAATTAATTTCTATCCAATTTTCTATTGTAGGGAATCATTTTACCCTATTTTCTGTATATTCTATTTTTGGAGAAAAATAATTTGAAAAAACCCAAATAAGGGCAAATTGAAAATAATTTTCAAAGGGGCTTTAAATTGGATTTCTTTTAAACTCTCAACTCATATTTCATATGTTTTGAAGAAGTCATTTTATCTTCTCTCTTGAAAATCATTGAGTTGCTTAAAGTTTTTGAACTTGAAATATTTCCAAATGAAATTCAAATATTTTCAAAAACCCTTTTCATTTATTTAAATGGAAGAAGTCATGTCATCTTCTCTCTAGGGTTTTGTATTTGAAAAGAATTTGAATTCACGAAGATCATAAATGCAAAAATATGAAAGTTCGGGAAAGTCCTTTTATTCCCTCTCATTTAACTTCCAAAAAGTTTCGAATTTCACTCACTTTCAGTCAATCAGTCACACAACAATCAAACAAACAATCAAATCTATTTATTTAATATAACATTCCAAAATTTAGAATTTTGGAATGTTACAAACCTACCACCCTTAAAATGAATCTCGTCCTCGATATTCGGAGAGGCTAGCAAGAAATAGGTTAGGTTCGGGGGGTATTCTCAAAATCCATCGATCATCACAGGGGGTCTGGGGTGCTACCACCCTTAGAAGCATGGTTGCGGTTCCGTCAAAACTCATATACTCCATCCTTATTTTTGACAGTGTCGGTCTTCTCAGATCTTCAGGATCATTCCCTCTCTGGGCTCTTCCGGTAGTGGCATACCCTTATCCTCAATTCTTCTTTCCTTCCATCTTGGTACAGTTTTTCTGTGACTGGGTCTTCTTAGCTGACAGGTCTGATGCCAATACTAAACAACTATCGATATCTCAGGGTGGTCAATAAACAATTTGATTGGGTCCCTGCAGAAAATGGGTCTGGGCTTGAACCTCACCGTATATCCTACGATTTTGGTAGCAGCTGCCTTGTACAAGGGAAAATTGCCATACCATTCTAAGGTTTAAACAAGGTTTTGATTGTTGTCTCTCTACTATGGGTAATTCACTCAGATTTACCATCCCGTATAACAAGGTGAACAATAAGAGTAAGTCGGTATGGTGATCAATCCATCCCGCACCCAAATCATTTCCTTGTATATGGTTTAGCGAATCTCGTATTCTAACACTCAGTCATCCTCACAAGCATTGCATAATTTCTCTTGTTGACGGACCAAGTTCGGAATAAATCCATTGATTCTGCAAGCCAAACAAAACATCAATCATTCCTTCACAACTCTCAGGTTTTGCGTAACTCCTATAAGATCATTTGTTGATAAAGGCATATCCTCTTCCATGGTTTTTCCTTCAGCAAGAGTGTGCTTGCTTCTTGGCAGGTCCTAGGGCCTATGGTTTATGGCCCATCTCCTCACTTGTAAACCCTGAGCTCATTATCGGGGCAACTGATCATTATTCCAACATCCCGCTTCCCAGCATTCTTAAATCCATCCAATTGTACTGTCCCTGTTCCTTCTATTGGTACCAAGATGTGATTACTCCGACTCATCATGGAGTTACAATTGCTCCATATTACCAACATTATACCTCCTTTATATCCAATAATACTTCATCCCTTCATATTATTGGGGTATCCCACATATCGAGACAATAACTCGTACTTATTTTGTCCGTAGTCCACTCCGTGGAATATCCTTATCCTTTCCAGGGGTCAAGGGTTCTCACAGGGTACTACCACACTTAAAATGGTCCAATTCTTCCATAGATCATATTTCTCATATCCTTGAAAATGGTCAAAATGTTCCTTCATAGAGTAACAACTCATAAAATCCAAATCAGTACCAATGATGCTAACTTCATTGATTCTCGAATAATTTCAATCTCCTGCATTTCCATTACATGCCTCAACTCCACACTTCAATATAAAATAATTGTTCCCACTACTACTACTATATTCCTTTTGTTGCAAACTCCACTACTTAGCACAAGCCTCCTTCTCTTTGGGGCAATCTCTGGCAAAGTGCCCTGCTTCATTACAACAAGAACATATTACTTCTGAAAAGTCTCAAGGTTTCCTTTTTGGGCAACGACTGAAGTAGTGCCCTAATTCCTTGCACCTGTAGCAGGTGATATGACTCAGGTCCTTCCTGGTATCCAATCTACTTCTCTTCCTGGACTTTTCCGTTCCAATCAGAGCTTCTATTTCCTGTGGGTCATACTCTACTTCCTCTATCAGGAATTCTACTAGATCCCCATTCACACAATTCTGGGAGATGTGTCCTTCTTCTCCACAAGAATAGCAAGACTTGGTGCAGGGTTTAATTGGGTTTTCTTCGGGTGTGTCCTCCACCTCTTCCTTCATCACAGGTCTTTCTAAAATTTCCATGAGGGCTCCTTTCATTGCTTCTTTCTTATGCTGGATGGTTCTTTGTACCATGGGGTAAATGTGACACTGAACAGGGTAGTGGGTAGTTCCTTCACACAAGAAACAAGTAATCTGCCTAGTTGGGCATTGTTCAGCTGGGTGACTTCCTTCACAATTAAGGCATTCATCCTTGTGTTCTTTATGGTTGTGTCCTATTTCTACACAAAGTTTGCATGCATAGAGTTTCTTCATATACTTTCCATAAGGCTTCATCTTTTGGAACACAAGCCGAGACTTTAGCAAAGTCAACTTAAATTCCTTCCAAGTGGTTACTCCTTTCCATCCATTGATGTTTTGGTACATCCTCCACCAAGTAGCAGCACCTCTTTCAAAGCACTGAAGAGCATGCTGGGTCATATCCTTTCCGACTATAGGGTTATTATTCATGTGATCCTCCATGTTCTGAATCCATCGGTCCGTGTCCAATTGAGTCATTGGTCCAGATAATATGAGATCATCTCCATTCATCCTCTATTGGGTCCAGGGGTTTTGGGGTGAGATAAGAGAGATAGGGAGGGATACACACAATACAAACAATAATTTTGAAAAGGCTGATTTTATTTTGTGGCTGCTGGAAAAACATTAAACAAATGACAGCTCACAATCGTCGCATCTAACATAAGTATATAACAGGGGTTTGGTCTTGTAAAGGTCAATAAATATTCAAAGTTACCAAACTCTTCTTGTTCATGTCTCCGATGGCTTCTTTCGATCGTGCTTGCTGATCTACTCAAGTTCTTTTGCCAGACCATCTCTGTTGACGTGAAGTCTCTCATGACGTCCTTTAATATTCTGGAGTTGCGTTCCAAACTTATGGGTTTCAACATCCTTGGCATGAACCATGGTCCTACTGTCCTTCAGTTCCTGATGAATCTTCGGTATCTTGATGTTTTGCTCCTCCAGCTTGGCTACTTTCAGTTTCTCGGGCCTGAGTTCTTCACAAAATGATCCTTTGTCAAATACGGCTTCCTAATGGGCCACCCTAAACTTCTTAATGTAATACTCCAGATCCTGGCTAAGGTTAAAACTTCATTTTTGCTGACAGGTGCTCCATCAGCCTTCTACCATCCAATCTTTTCGAGGAAATGCATGCTTACCTCAGCATGGTGACAATAGCATAAGCGGGCGATATCATCTTGGATATCCATGTTTCTGCCCTGGTCATTGACATGAACTATCATTCCATAGTTGATATCTCCTGCCTTAGGGTTTTCTTAACAAAACTTTAAGTTTTATGCTCCATGTTCCGGTCTTTCTCCAACACCTTGATCTCAGGTATTGACAGCTCTAATAGTCTCACAAGTCCCATAAAGGTAACTTTCCTAGGTCATACTAATCTGGGAATTCTTCAGAGCCTTCAAATTTTCCTAGTCTTCGTAGTCTTCAACAGTTGCAGTTTCCATTATTATATTGCATGGTAAAATCCTCTTCATTCCGAAGTGGTCTTAATTGTCCAATATCTTGTACTTCTTGGAGTGGTCTCATCAGTCGAATCTTCATGTGGTCAAAAGGGGAAAGGGGTATTGTCTAACTAAAAGGGAAATATTTGATACATCTCAGAAAAGAAGAGAGGTAAAAGATCTTTTAAAAAATAAAGTTTTTAGAGAAAATCTTTCCTATGGCTTGCCAGTCTCTAGGGTCACGTCTTACAGTCAACATGTGCTATGATACCATCTTGTAGCGACCCGACCTCAGGTGGTCAAGTCTCTGTGCTTAAGTGTCATCCCTGGATCGGTATGCTGACACACACAGTACTCGAGGATTTATAATAGAGGTAAATCACATGTATAAAGTAACGTAAATACTATTACCTCAATCCATATAGCGGAAGTAACAACAAGGTTGTGGGTTCCCATCAACACCAACGGCAAGGGTTGAGTGTAGAAATCATAACCCTAACGTATCACTTACTCATCGTAAGGTTCCTGCAACATGAGACGTTTCACCCATGTAGGTCAATACATTGAATGTACTGGCAAATTCACACCATAGGACAATGATGAATAATAGCAATCAGTACATGCATATAAGGCTGGTGGAAAGCTCTATGGTTACAGTTTTGCATAAAGCCAATTTTTCCCTACAACAAAGGAATATATTTTATTTAACTACAAAGTTTGTTGAAAACATTGAGAAGGTTCCTCCAACTCAATCCCAAATTAATAATCATCAACCCAATAGATTAATTAAGTAACGTGATGAGATCAGCATGATAATCCAAGAACTAGATACTCAAGATGTCCATAACTGGGAACATGGCTAACCATGATTAGTTTGTACACTCTGCAGAGGTTTGTGCACTTTTCCTCACAAGACTCGATGTCCTCCGTTAGATTTCTCGCACTACATGGTGTTTGAGAGACGGATGACCGAGAAAAAGTCTTTCAGAAGCATTAACTCTCTACTCCGGGTAGACAGTACCACCTACATCCCTTACATCTGCTAGTCTACCTCTTCAAGAGCCCACGCAACATAATCAACTATGCCAGAGCCCATAATGGCTTGTGGCTGCATATGGAAGTTTCTAGCATGAATAATTTTATGATCCCTTTGAGCCTGGGTGGCATTCCATAGGGTAATCACACGGGTACTCCAGGATCCCCTTGGGCAAGCACTGGGATCTCCAGGTGCCCAGACAACCACTGGGTGCTCCAGGGTGCCTCAACCAATCCACCCAAATGTGTATTAAAGTAGCCACCTTAAGTTAACCATTAATTAAAACTCTCACATCTGTCATGAATTCTCTCAAAACCAAACCACGTCTACGAGCATAGCATAGCAGTATAAGCATAACGGAGAAGTTACTCCCAAAGGTTTGATAATGAACAGGGCAATAGGTTCTACCTCATCGTCTACTTCCCAAACCCACATGTTATTCAGATCCTAACCATGCAATGTTTGAGGGTTGAAACTAATGCATAAAATGTGGGTATGAAAAGTATGATCAAAGTGTGAACTTGCATGTACTATTGATGAAGATTGATTCGCACTCATAACTCCTAATAGTTCTATATTTCACACTCCATTCAATCTATCGAGAGCAAGCAATTGCATACATAAGCACTCAAGCATAAAATTTGAAGAAAAGATCTCGGAAGACTTCGAAAACAACCAATTAACTCTTGCAACAGAAAACAATTTCTAATAGTACAAAAATTAAGTGAATTTGTCCTTATCAGAAAGTTTAGGTCAAGAGCTTCAATTTGCAAAAAAGAATCAACTAAATTGGAGTTATAAAACTCAAGTTATGAACAAAAGAAGTTTGAATACAAATCTGTTTGAAACCAAATTTTAAACTTTCAAAAATATGTTTAAGTTGGTTATCTGGACAGAGGAGATCATAACGAATAAGTGGGCGTTGGTTTCGTTGGATTTGGATAAACGAGCAAAGAGTTGTGAGCGTTTGAAAACCAGGGCTAATCTGCAGAAAAAATATTCATGGATAGGTCCCTGACGTAAATGAACAGAAAAAGAAAAGACTAAATAATGAATGTTCGCTACTGAACGCTAACGAATGAACTCGTTCACTATAGAGGGTAAACCGATGAACATTCACTAACTAAACTAACTCAATAAATAAAACCGGGTTTTAAAGAAAAACGAACCCTAAGAGGAAAACCAGACCGGACCGGGAAAACTGGCGGGTCGGGCTGCTCGGCGGTCAACTCCGGCGGCTCGACGATGGCAGGGCTGTGCGAAGTCGGTGGCGGACTGCAGTGGCAGCCGTGGGCTCCGGCGGCGCGGGCGGCAATGGCTAGCGGCGCGAGGGGATGTGGCAGTAGGCGGCGGACTACAGCGGCGGCGCGATGTGGGAGGGGCGGCGGCGCGAAGCGAGGAGAGAGAGGGGCTCCGGCGACGGATTTATAGGAGGAGGGGAGGCCTCGGGAGGCGTGGGGAAGGGGCCACGGGGAGGCGTGCCCGGCCGGGACTCGGACGGCGGCGCCGGCGATCTCCCGAGCGGAGTCCCGCTCGGGGACGGAGGCGGCGCGACTTGCGCCGAGGCCTGGCTGGAGCTGGGCCGGCCCAGTCGGCGGGAGAAGACTTTTTTTATAAAACATTTTTTCTAGAAAGAAAGAATAAAACCAGATAAAATAAAATATACTATAGGAATATAATATATCAAAATTTTCAGAAAAAGATTTTCTACAACGTGAATTTTTTTGTAATGTCAAATAAAAGCCACAGAAATTTAAATAAAACAAAGAGTGCTACTGTTGCACTAAAATCCAATAAAAATCATTCTAAAAATACTAAAATGATTTCAAATTACTTTCTCACCAATTTTCTATTATAGGGAATCATTTTACCCTATTTTTCGTATATTCTATTTTTGGAGAAAAATAATTTGAAAAAAACCCAAATAAGTCCAAATTGAAAATAATTTTCAAAGGGGCTTTAAATTGGATTTCTTTTAAACTCCCAACTCATATTTCATATGTTTTGAAGAAGTCATTTTATCTTCTCTCATGAAAATCATTGAGTTGCTTAAAGTTTCTAAACTTGAAATAGTTCCGAATGAAATTCAAATATTTTCAAAAACCCTTTTCATTTATTTAAATGGAATAAGTCATGTCATCTTCTCTCTAGGGATTTGTATTTGAAAAGAATTTGAATTCACGGAGATCATAAATGCAAAATTATGAAAGTTGGGTAAAGTCCTTTTATTCCCTCTCATTTAACTTTCAAAAAGTTTCGAATTTCACTCACTTTCAGTCAATCAATCACACAACAATCAAACAAACAATCAAATCTATTTATTTAATATAACATTCCAAAATTTTGAATTTTGGGATGCTACACGTCCGGAGGTATCAAAATAAATAATGCTGAAGGTACTAACCCGAAGGTTGTCAATGGGCAACGAATAAACCATTATATCTCAGGTAGGCCTATTAATGTTGAAAGCAATATTATCCAAACTTTGACACCGGAAGAACACATAAAGGAAACCTTCCGGAACACTCCAGAATCATGAAAAAGGAGGTATGTGATACGGTAAGTAAACGGACTCCGAAAAATCTGCAAACATATTTTTGTCAGCTTTGTAATATTTAGAAAATTCGGAAAATAAGAAACTTCCAGGAAAGTGACCCTGGTGGGCACAATACACCAGGGCGCGCCCAGGTGGGTTGTGCCCACCTCGGGTACTTTCCGGACTCCCTTTTTTCTTCCGTTCTGTTTGTTCCCCAAGATAAAAAATCTTTATATACCTCCTGAACCTGTTGACCTCTGTATCGCGGAGAAGTCTCCTATTTTCTTTTCTTGCTATTTTTTGTCAGATCCAATCCATCATGGCCGCTTCAAGCTCCTCCAAGGACAAGTTCTTTGACGATGTCATCAACCCATATATGCGGGAGGTGATGCAGCACCCGCAAGCTATCCAGATGCACAATGGGGTG
Source organism: Triticum dicoccoides (assembly GCF_002162155.2). NCBI lineage: Eukaryota > Viridiplantae > Streptophyta > Magnoliopsida > Poales > Poaceae > Triticum > Triticum dicoccoides. The sequence continues at coordinate 734,958,842 of NC_041383.1, read as the reverse complement.
CTGCACATCCGCGATGTACAAGGACCCAAGGGGACTGGATCCGTGGAGGCCAGGCTTGAAGCTATGGAGCAGGACATCTTCAAGTGCAAGGGGATGCACTACAAAAAAAGACACATCCTTGACATTTTGGGCCGAACGAATTTTTTTCCTGTCATACTTATGACACTTCTATGATGATAATTGTGACAAAACCCAGTATCATCATAGATGTGGTGGGCTCCTGCTTCTATGACAAAAAATCATGACAGAAAATGGGCTTTTCGTCCTGGGCGGGCCGGAGACGCAGTTGCATGACATTCTTTGGGCCGTCCATGACGAAAAACCATGGTAGAAGCGAGGGCGAGGAAAATTTCGGCGAGTTCCCGGTTACGGTGGGTGGTCGGGGACTGAGCGATGCACGTTTCTCTCATACACGTACGTGCATGTGTGCGAGGCAGTGGGCTCTAACTGAACCCAAGCGAGGCGTTGGGCTCTAAATGAACCCGAGCGATTGCACTGCAGGCTACGCGTTACTGAACCCGAGAGATCGATCGATGGCCGTTAACTGAACCCGATCGAGCGATTCCTTCACTACTGCTGCTAACTGGAGTCGATCGATGCTGCATCTAGATGAACAGTGAG
>NC_041383.1:734887964-734958032 GCF_002162155.2 Triticum dicoccoides | reverse complement strand
GGGGGTGGATGAATAGGACCCCGTGGTGTTGCCTCTGGATGAACAGGACCCCGATCAATCGAGCCGGTAGGGGCTGGATGAACAGGACCCCGTGGAGGGCTGGATGAACATGACGACCCCGTGGAGGGCTGGATGAACTGTAGACGGTGGAAGCATGGATGAATAGTAGCCCATGGAGGGGTGGTTGAACAAGAGCCCGTGGACAGGGCTGGTTGAATAGTAGCCGGTGGAGTAGCACACGGTGGAGGCTGGATGAACAGGAGCCCATGGATGAACAGTCGCAGGTGGAGGCTGAGGAGGTCGATGGTGGATGAACAGTCTCCCGTCGAGGCTGGAGGAGGTCAACGGTGGAGATGAATAGTTTCCCGTGGAGTCCCGTTTTGCGGTACGCCACACCCTCCCGATGAACAGGACCCCCATTTCGACCGTAGCGCTCCAACACAAGTCCGTTTCCTCCGTTTTAGGTACACCACACCCCTCTCGATCAACAGGACCCTGTTTTGACCGTAGGCGGTCCAACACAAGTCCATTTCCTCCGTTTTGCGGTACGCCAGACCCCTCCTGATGAACAGGATCCTGTTTCGAACGTGGCCGGTCGAACACAAGGCCGTTTCCTCCGTTCTGCGGTATGCCAGGCCTCGTTTCCATCGGCTGTTGCGTCCAAGCCGGTTGGCTCCCACACGTTCCGTTGCCTCCCGATGAACATGACACATTCTGTTGCCTCTCGATGAACACGACGCATTTCGTTACCTCCCCATGAACATGACGACAATGCAATTTCTCTGTTATGACCCAACCATGTACATGAGCCCTGGCTGTACGTATGCGCGAGTTGGCGTTCGAGACCCCGCCCGTATGTACGTATGTGGCCGTATTTTCTTTCTTGCACACTGGCCGATGTACGTATGTGTACATGCTACGTGCGCGCCTCTACTACGACACGCGCGCCTCTACATCGACCAGCATGTACGTACACGTTCGCGACCAGAATGACAATGCTACGTACGCTTCGACCAGGTGGTCCCGACTATCAGGCACTTCCTTGCGTGCGAATATGTTAATGGTGGGTCCCAGGAGTCAGGGGGGCGAATCATTTTTTTTGCCCGGATGCACTTCCTTGTGTGTGAAGTTGTAGCTGGTGGGTCCTAGTAGTCAGGGGGGAAACATTTTTTTCCACAAAATACGGTGGCCCGTCCGGCGGGTCCCTGCTGTCAGGTGGAGGAATAATTATTTTGCACGTAATAAGGAGGCACTTCTTGCGGCCGCCGTGGACCCAGCTGTCAGCCTCTCCACGTACAGTACTCTTCCGATGGAAGTCATTCCTTGACCACATTGACCACGCCGCACCGAGAGCACCAGGCCGGTGGACGACGGCAAGGCCTAGGAAGGGGACGACGCGGAGCCGGGGAAGACGCGGCAGTGGAAGCCTGCACGGAGAGGAGTACGAGGGTTCACTGGTTCAGTTGCCTCCCATCAAGGTGGGTCCGAGCTAGCAGGGGGAGTATTCATTTTTTTGTGCGTATAAGGAGGCACTTCCGATGGGTCCGAGCTGACAGCGGGGGGAACGTTTGTTTCGCGAAATACGGTGGCCCGTCCAGTGGGTCCCAACAGTTAGGGGGGAAACGTTTTTTTTGACGAAATATGGTGGCCTGTCTGGTGGGTCCCTGCTGTCAGGTGGAGGAATAATTATTTTCCGTGTAATAAGGAGGCACTTCTTTGTGGCTGCCGTGGACCTAGCTCTTAGCCTCTCCACGTACAGTACTCTTCCGATGGAAGTCGGTCATTGACCACATTGACCACGCCGTGCTGAGAGCACCACGGAGGTGGACGATGGTGAGGCCTAGGAAGGGGACGATGCGAAGCCGGGGAAGACGCGGCAGTGGAAGCCCACGCGGAGAGGAGTACGAGGGTTCACTGGTTCAACTATGGTGTGAGGCTTCCGATGACTCTCGTTTGTTGACCACGTTGACCACATCGTGCAGAGTGCACCAAGGCCGGTGGACGATGGAGAGGCCCCAGACTGGAACGACCCAGAGATGGGGAAGACACGGCAGTGGAATCGCAGATGGAGAGGAGTGGGAAACTTGACCGGTTTGGTTGCGCGGCAGCACTGCCACCCACGGGATACAGGAGCAAGAACAGAGATTGAAGAAGAAGCACGACTGTTGGATTAACATCCAATGGTCCAGCTGCTAGAATCATTTATTGATTAAGTTGACAAAATCTTGCGTACACGTCTGCTTAGTAGGCCCACAAGTCAGCCACCAAATCTGCCGGGTCCCAACTGTCATCAGGAGGAATTGTTTTTTTCGCATAACAAGGAGGCACTTCCTTCCGTGCGAAGATACCGCCGATGGGTCCCAGCTGTCAGGGGAAGGAAACAACTTAATAAGGAGGAACTTTCCTTGCGTGCAACCATGGACCTCGTGGGTCCCAGCCGTCAGGCTCTCACGTACAGTCCTCTTCCGATGACTCTCGTTTGTTGACCACGCCGTGCCGAGCGCAGCGAGGTGGTGGACGACGGCGAGGCCCCAGACTGGAACGACCCGGAGATGGGGAAGGCGCGGCAGTGGAGTCGCAGATGGAGAGGAGTGGGAAACTTGACTAGTTCAGGTGCGGGGTGGGCCTACACTCGACACAGAATAACAGGAGGTGCGGAGTGGAGGGATGGCCTGGCCGTCAGCGGGGTAGCGTTTCGCTGCGAGGCGCGCAAAACAACACCGCTGGACGCCGGAGGCTGGAGCAGGCGGTCCCGGCAGCGCTGGGGGAAGAAGACGAGAGGTTGAAGAAGAATGCCGGTCGTTGGATGTAAATCCAACGCCTTGCTTAGGCTTCAACCTATTGGCCCACATGTCAGCCAGTCCATTTGTTTTTTACTCCATTTGGTGGGCTGGGTGAAACAATGATGTAGCATCTATGCAGCCCGTTTATATTTATGGTAGAATTTAAAGCCCATTTGCATTTTTCTTGAAATCCTCAACTTGCTGGGCTGGGTGAAAATATCATGTTGGGTTGGACGGAGAAATGTTATAAAAACATAATACCATGATTGCACGTCTATTACTGCATTGGTCAGTAAAATCTTGGCAAGCTTATGTAGACAATCACTAGACTTAACTTGCCAAGTTATATATAAACAATTATTATTATTATTATTTTGTAAGAAATTTCAATTTACGAATTAAAATATCACTTTAATTTGATGAGTTAATAGGACGTGGGGTATTATTATTTTTTAGGCTAGACGTGGGACAGTTGAGTTGGTTCTAGGGAAAAGTACTGAGAGAAAACTCAGTTTACATCGAAAAAGAAAGAGGAAGAAAATTCAGATATATGATTAATGAAAACAAAAAATAAAGGAAGTGGGAAGGTCTATAAAATGGTTGGACGAACGATAGGTTTAATGGAACCTTATGTTTATATATATATATATGTAATAAAATAAGATATATATCTATATATTATTATTATTGTTGAAGGTAAAACATGGGTTCAGTTTTGCATTATTATAGAAAAAGAGAACTGAGTTGTGCGTCGTCTTGGAAAAACAGACATAACTTGGGCTGCTGATGTTATAGACAAGCTAGGTTGGGAGGCCCAGAGGCCGCTTGATCCAAAAAACGTTGAAACATGTCGTGGGCTGCCCATGTTAAACAAAAACCTAGGCCATGGACCTGGTGGGCCCGTGACTGTCAGCCTCTCGACGAACAATTGTCACCTGATTGCTCTTGTTTTGCTGACCATGTTGGGAACGAAAGACGGCGGTGCCACGGCGAGAGCACCAAGGTGGAGGACGACGTCGAGACCGTGGACCGAATGAACCGAAGCGGGGGAAGACGCAGGCGGAGGGGAGTACGAGGGTTGACTTGTTCGGATGCAGGGTGGCCGGTGGAGCTCATTGGTATCATTGTATTCTTTCATGTTGGCGTAGTAGGGGTTGATGATGGTCTCGGCGTGGTTAACCACGGACTCCTTCTCCTGCCCGTTGCCAATGATCTTGTATTACTTCTGGATGTCAACAAGCTTGCTGCCCCAGATGGCCGAATCGTCGTGTTCTTCCTTCTCTCCACCGTAGCGAAGGTGCAGTCGGCGCTGCCGATGAAATGGGAGAATGCTCCAGAACCTCTGATGGCCCTACATCAATGGTAGACGAGAACCTCGTCTCGCATGCATACATGGGCGACCACGATCCGCTGGTCCCTGTTAGGAGACGAATGGATGGGCACAAGGTCTAGTCCTGCGACCTTGTGCTTTCTTGTCCTATAGGTACTACTTGAACTCGGCGAGGCAGAGCTTCACCGAGTCCGGATCGTTGGTCTACATCACATTCAACTTGGTGCCGCCATGGGACTGAACAGAGAACTCAAAGGTGAACTCTTTGCCGAAGTCCATATCTAGCAGGCTCACCCCTCGGATCGCCATTGGAGTCTCTTCAAGTGAACGAGTGAGTAGGCGGCAACAGCAGTTTGTTTTTCAGCTCTTGGGGAACTGGATTCAACAGTAAACTGAGTGTGTATAGGCGACAACAGTTAATACCCCTCCTTCGCCCGCTGCACGCCCGACAGAATATGTACCCTCGACGCATTCAAATGCCTCCATTAAGAAACCTATTCCGGCCACACACATTGGTTCACGAGTGGGTCTGTATTGGTACTGTAATAAAAAGTGTTAGTGGTCACTTTACTTAAATTTAATTAGCTTTAATTAAAATGTATTCTTAAAACAAGCAATGCATTGGCTCGTTCTATCAGTGCCACAGGATCAACATGCACAACAATTAGAATTATTATTCTAAGGACGTACATGATCAACACATTTGCCGCACTTTCACACAGAAAATACTACCAAGTTTGAACAGTTTGTTATGGTTGATGTCCTCTACATCATCATGCCGTGTTTCCCAGCTTGCAAGATTCAGAACCAACAAATAAGATTCAAATAATAAGTACAACAAAGATGCCTACACATCTCATTAATTCCCAGCTTCCAAGATTCAGAACCAACAAATAAGATTCAAATAATAATTACAATAAAGATGCCTACACATCTCATTGATTCCCAGCTTGCAATATTCAGAACCAACCCATTAGAGCCTTTTGATAAAGTGAATATCGGGATTAAATCCATCTTGGCTAGCCGTGTCATACAACCCAAGAACTTGGCAGGCAAATGTTCTTGACCATCACAACATCTGTAGTTGAGTATTCTTGTTTGCACAGATAAGAAAGAGCATGGATTTAGGACTCTAGCAGCCGTCGAGATGGTTTTACAAACATTAGCCTTTTCTTTTGGCCACCAATTCTATCTATGTTCCTGATGCGTCAATCTTTGACGCACCCCTTGAAATTACTATAATAGTGGCACTAGTTGTAGAAAATTTTATTTCCAAAATGAGAAAAGATTGTGATAGAATAGCTTTATTTAAAAAGTACAACTTGGCACATCATGACAATGCACAATCATGTTGATAAAGGATAGTACTGACCGGTGTGAGGGGTCCTATGCCGCCACGACTCGATCTGGTGAACCTGCAACTACACTCGGATGAGGTCAACCTCCAGCTCCATGATTCAATTCATGGGCCTTTTTCTACAGTTCACCTGAAATGAAGCAAAGATTGCATCATTCAGCTAGCAAGAAGTACTTGCTGTCGTGAGCTGGTAGGTTCTTCTTTAGTAGTTGCACTAAAACTCAACAACATTGAGGTTGGCTGTCCTGCTCATGTATGGTGCAACTATAATTTTCTTATCCTTTTGTGCAGTTCCACTAAAATATTGTGCCATTGTGGTGACAGTGATGGCTCATCTTGCAAAAGCTAATAAAATGTTGTACGAGATTACCAACAGAAGTTGATGGAGACTTTGGAAACTCCAATCACCATTTTATGCGGTTCCACCAAAATTGACAGATGTTGCCCATGTGGCATTTTAGTTGAACTGCACAAGACACTCATTCCAAAAGAAAGTGTTTTGTGCAGTTCACCAAAAGGTCATAATAGCAATAGGTGAAATGGATATCCCTATCCGCACAAAAAGATAGAAAGTAGACAATTGCTGGTTAATAAGAATATATGATACATAGACGAAATGAAAAGAAGCATATTAATTATGTTCACGGTAATCATGCAACGACAGTAGAAATTTTAAAACGTCAGCAATGCTTCATGTTACCGGAAGCATTACGATCAACTATGACATTCGTCAAATATGGGATTACTTTAATGGTGTCATTTCTTGTTTACCAGATACAGTTAATCAACAGCAGCTAAAGAGTTGGTTTAAGGGCATGGGACCATGGGGACACCAGGTCACTCAGCAGCGTAAAGAAGCAACTTACTTATCATACTTGGGAAAACAGCATGAGTACCATTTGTTAACACAGTTTAATTGCATCATATCACTGGAGGCATTAGATTAACAATAACACTGGTTAGACATGTCGTTAAGGAAACAGTGTGATCGCTTCATTTTACATGCGCCCTTACATTAACAACATCAAAAGGTTGGTATAAGGACATGCGACCGTGGACGCATCAACACGATGTACCTACAAAGAGGCATAAAGTGGTGATGCCGAGTTTGTTCATGCTCTGTGAGGGCAGCAAATCTAATCCTGGAGAACTTTTCCTATGTGAGGGCAGAAAATCTAATCCTGGAGACCTTTTACTATGTGAGGGCAGCAAATCTAATCCTGAAGACCTTTTACTATGTGAGGGCAGCAAATCTAATCCTGGACATACTCTGTTGACTTGTCCACCAGCCGCCACTTTCTATCCATTTTTCAACCAATAATAGATATGTTCCTTATCCAGTTTGTACCGAGTTTTCCCATTATTTCCCTTTTCAACCAAGAGACCGGGTACCCGGTCTCTACTATTTCCCCCCTATTATTTCCTCTTTGAATCAAGTGCTAAATTCATGCTACGATTTCCCCCCTTTCTTTGTTGTTTGAACCAAGTCCTAGATTCGAATGCATGAAGTAGCTTTATTACTTCTAATAATACTAAAAATTTAGGTGGATTTGGAAGAGCTGATGGAAGTAGAAAAAAATGCACATGCAGACACGTTGGGAGCTGGGGCAGTAGAGCAAGGCCACTTTCGAAGAACTTGTACCTGAGGTTCGTCGGGATGTCAGCGGTGGCAGGTCCGATCTGTGCACAATACGGCAGGGAGGAAGAAGGATCGGAGGACCTCCCGAGCCGGCGATGTGTCGGAGAGAACGTCATGGGTAGAGGATCGGACCCCACCGGCAGCTGTGGGTTTCCTCCCTCGGCGATGATGACCGCATGAACGATGCACCTTTTAGTCCTCTACACACACCGGCCGAAGGGATCCGGCCAGATCTGTGACCAGCGGTGAGCAGAGAGAAAATGTCGCTACCGATGTCCTGTTTAGATCTGGAGAGGATGAGAGAATGAAGAGAGCAACCCTAGTAAAGCAAGTGCTCAGGCCCCTGCGTACATATATAGTGGAGTGATTATCTTTTTCTCTCCACAACAAGCGTTTCAATTTGTGTACATGGCATTAAAGAAAAGAAACACTCTATTTAAGGTGACTACTGTACAACTCCTACTTACTACTAGTAGTGCTCCCGGGCCCTCCTTTCATTGAACAACCCCACGGGTGAATAAACATACAGTAAGTATTTATATAGAATGGACAAGCTCGAACTATTTTCACGTAGTTAAAAGTTGAGGGCGGGGCTTTTCCCGGGCAGTACGCGCGACAGTTTTTGGGTAGGCAGTTTGACAGAGAGGCGAAGAGGGTGAGCGAGTGGAGGATTCTCAAACTTACTACTGGAAAGGTCGGGCTGTGCGATTTGACGACGTGTTACTGATGGAAAGACTTGTGATATGACTACTCACTATAGTCATGAATTACTGGCGCTACGTCCGGGGTGATGCCCCCCTTCCATTCTGCACTCTAATCTGGTGCATGACATGTCGACCCGGATGCTGGCTCTCCCACATGTCAGCGAAGTACGTAGTAGTAGTAAGAAGGAGCAAAGAATGATGCGGTATATACTACTACTACTACTACTACTACTACTACTACTACTACTCAGGTCAGAGGAGTGCGAACCATGACAGCCCAGTGAACCAGCAGTGCGAACCACGGTAGCTCAGTGAACCAGCAGTAGAAAACAATGTGGTGATATGGCCATAAAACACAATGTGCTACGGTCCACACTATAGCATGTATAGTACTACTCCTCTTTGTTTGGATCCCCGAGTTAGAGCTAGTTTGGGTTGAAATAGCCTCAAATTATCGTAATAGGAGGGGTTAGTTTGAGCTAGTTTGCTCTAACCCAGCTAAAAAAACTAGCTCGGTGGAGAGGTTCTAATTGAGTTAGTTATCCTCGGGCCCACTAAAGAGAACTAAAAAAAATCTCAACTGCCCGCACCAGATCACGCCCCCTCTCGCACGACTCCTCTTTGTTTCCCAGAGGGCCGCCCGCCCAAGCGCCGCTCACCCTCTCTCTCCTCTGGCCGCCCTCTCCTTCCGTCCTCCACCGCCCTACTCCGACCGCCCTCTCCCTCCGGCCTTCGAAGGTCGCCCGCTCCCCCTTCACCGGTCGTTTTCCCCCTCCATCGTGCGCGGAGGTGGTGCATCTACCAGGGAGGTCGCGAGAGGGGTGAGTTTGTTCGTTCCTTCTCTGACTCACAACCATATCATCGATCTTGCTTGCTATAGCGCTAATTCTGATTTGGAAAAGTAGATCCTGATCAAACTTGGTATAGATTTGTGGTGCACGCATGGAATTGTTTGATGCTGCTTGAGGAGGTAATAAATCTTTCTAGAGGCCCAAAGATTCAGTTCACCTTTCTAGGTATTTCAGTTTCAGGCTTGCATTATTTCTAGAGGCCCAAAGTTTCAGTTCACCTTTCTAGGTATTTCAGTTTCAGGCTTGCATTATTTCTAGAGGCCCGAAGATTCAGTTCACCTTTCTAGGTATTTTAGTTTCGGGCTTGCATTATTTCTAGAGGCCCAAAGATTAAGTTCCCAATCAGCGGCAAGTGGCCCTGCTACCCATGCCGGTGTCGACCTCAACTCGCAAGGGCCGGCGTCAGAGGGGTTCCCGGGGCTTGGGATCTACAGAGCCTTCCTCCAGAGCGACGAGGACGAGCTCCTCCCTCGGTGCCTGAGGGGCTCCGGGCTCCCTCCCTATCGTGAATGACTTCCGTGATGAGTTAGCTCATGCTTTATTTCATGGATTGTTTTTCTTGTGAAGCTTGATTGACGACTTGTATGTTTAAGTGGGATATCTCATTTGTATGGACAAAGTAAAAATTATCATGTTTTGCATGCTTGATTTGTAAAGATGGTTCGTTTATGTCCATTGTGAGTGAGAGGAGGCCACACAAGAGCCGGCCACACAAAATCCAGTAGGAAATAGGGTCCAAAGTAGTCAAATGATTGAGAAAGTGCATTTATTGTTAATCTAACCCTGCCATCCATACACCTCTTTGGTTTAGATTTAGTTCAGGGTTAGAATCTAACTCTAACCTCTAATTGAGTTAGAGTTCTCCTCATCTCGGTTCATCGTCATCATACTTTCCCCATTCCTGTGTTTTTAGTATCCTGCGAATCAAAGAGGCCCTTTTTTGCAGGAAAAATCAAAGAGGCCCTTAGACTGGTTTGGGTCCGGTCATTTTTATAAACGTGTTATGTCCAAAATTTAATGAATGTGCTCCCGTTTCTACGAAAATAATCTGGTTTCATGTAGTAATTCATTTATTTAATTATTCTTCCGCGGGGGGTTTGCATGTAATTTGTGAGGTCTGAAATGTAAAGTACCCCGGCATATGCTTCGAGTCGTGCATGCACTACGACCCAGAAGTTGTATCTCCCACATGTCGGCGAATGGGAGCACGTGGAAATATCCTAGGAGTACATATAGGAGGATAAATGCATGAAAAAAATATGTACTGTGAAGCGTACCTGCGGTTCGAAAAGGAGACCTAAAGTGATGACAGCTATAGGTCGCACGCACCCAACTAGTGGCACTAGACATACGACTATTTTTTCCCTAAAAAAGAGGTACGAGTGCTCAGTACTCCTATTCTATCAACACGAATGGGGTGGGTTTGCTCAACTGCGGCCCCACCTCACAGTGAAAATGTTACGACTGGAATAAAAATGCCATATACTCCATCCATTCCCAAATATAAGCCTTTTTAGATACTATTTCAAATGGAATACATCATACAGATGTATGTAGACATAGTTTAGAGTGTAGATTGACTCATTTTGCTCCGCATGTCACTTGCTGGAATCTTTAGAAAGACTTATATTTGGGAACGGAGGGAGTACTATACTAATAAAACATTAAGGCCACAAGGCGATGCAGTGCTGGTTACAGGAGGCAAGAAGAAGAGATGCATCCATCGACGATGTCCACCTCCTCGACTTAGGGAGCCGGCCCACCAAACGGCGCCTAAGTAGCAGCGGCTTTCGTGGCAGGTCGACGTGCTTCTGAATAATGCCGTCCAAAGATTCCAGCCACTGGAAGAAGGACAATGTCTTTCCGTCCTCGCTTGCCTTGTAGTGTCCTATGTAGACGATTTCCTCGTAGACGTGGATGTGTAGGTCGACGGTTTCTTGCATGGCGAGGCACTATGCGGCGAGCGTGAAAGTGCAACTATCCCTGGGTGGTTTTGGTAATTCCTAACAACATATAGCTCATTGAGCTAATGCTATTTCAAGATAAATATTTCAGGAAGGCTCAATGATTGGCATGGCATGGATGAGAAAAGTGGACCCCTCAAAATACTAAGGACAAAAGGATTGGCTCAAGCTCAAAGCACAAGACTCTACATTTTCAATTTTAGTGATCCAAGATCATGTTGAGTCTATAGGAAAAGCCAATACTATCAAGGAGGGATGAGGTGTTGCTTAATAAGGTTCTTGCTCAAAATGCTTAGTGAGATGCTCCAAAGCCCTCAACTACTTTGTTACATCCACATATGATTTAACCAAAAGTCAAACTTGGCCCCACCGATTCTTTCTATCTGGCGCCACCGAGTTCAGATGTCATAGCCACTGCCACAAACCCTAGTCTTTTCGGTCTCACCGATAGGGATCTCGGTCTCACCGAGATGGGATTGTAATCTCTCTGTTTCCCTTCGTAACATTTCAGTCCAACCGAGATGAGCGATCGGTCCCACCAAGATTGCAATGTAAACTCTGTGCTTCCCTTTCATAACATTTCGGTCTAACCGAGATGAGCGAATCGGTCCCATCGAGTTTGCCTGACCAACTCTCTGCTTAGCTTATTACCAAAATCGGTCTCACCGAGTTTGTGTAATCGTTCTCACCGAGATTACATTATGCCCTAACCCTAACCATATCGGTCCTACCGAGTTGCATGTCGGTCCCACCGAAAATCCTAGCGGTCACATTATTTGCTAAATCGGTCTGACCGAGTTTGATGATTCAGTCCCACCGAGATTGGCAAGTTGTGTGTAATGGTTAGATTTTGTGTAGAGGCTATATATACACCTCCACCACTCTTCATTCGCGGAGAGAGCCATCAGAACACGCATACACTTCCAACATATATTTTCTGAGAGAGAACCACCTACAGTTGTGTTGAGGTCAAGATATTCCATTCCTACCATATGAATCTTGATCTCTAGCCTTCCCCAAGTTGCTTTCCACTCAAATCTTCTTTCCACCAAATCCAAATCCTGTGAGAGAGAGTTGATTGTTGGGGAGACTATCATTTCAAGCACAGGAGCAAGGAGTTCATCATCAACACACCATTTGTTACTTCTTGGAGAGTGGTGTCTCCTAGATTGGCTAGGTGTCACTTGGGAGCCTCCGACAAGATTGTGGAGTTGAACCAAGGAGTTTGTAAGGGCAAGGAGATCGCCTACTTCGTGAAGATCTACCCTAGTGAGTCAAGTCCTTCGTGGGCGACGGCTATGGTGGGATAGACAATGTTGCTTCTTCATGGACCCTTCATGGGTGGACCCTCCGTGGACTGGTGCAGCCATTACTCTTCGTGGGTTTAAGTCTCCATCAACATGGATGTACGATAGCACCACCTATCGGAACCACGGCTCAAAAATCTCCGTGTCTCCAATTGCGTTTGCCTCCTCAAACTCCTCCCCTTTACCTTCATATGCAATTATCTTATATTCCACTGCTATACTCTTAGAATGGCATGTGTAGGTTGATGCTTGACTTGTACTAGTTGCTAAAATCTACCAAGAATTAAAATTGGGAAAAGGCTAGATTTTTATTTGGTCAAGTAGTCTAATCACCCCCTCTAGACATATTTTCGATCCTACAAGTGGTATCAGAGCTTTGGTCTCCATTTGCTTTGATTTCCATAGCTTTTGGTAGTCATAGCCTTGGTTTCACAACCTAGGAGAGTATGACGTCTAGCAAGGGAAATTAGCATACTTTGATGGTACTAATTTTGCTAGTTGGAAGCATAAGATGAAAATGCATATTCTTGGACAAAACCCCGCCGTTTGGGTTATTGTGTATATTGGCTTGCAAGGTGAATTCTTTGATGGGAGAGAACTGAACCGTGAAGCTACCACGGAAGAGTTGAAGATGCTGCAATACAATGCTCAAGCTTGTGATATCCTCTTCAACGGATTGTACCCTGAAGAATTAAACAAAATCAGCCATCTTGAGAATGGAAAGGAAATTTGGGATACTTTGATTGACATGCACGAAGGTACTGACTCCGTTAAGGAATCCAAATTGGATGGGCTTTGAAGTCAACTTGACAAGTTCAAAATGAAGGATAGTGAAGGTGTCGCTGAAATGTACTCTATGCTTTCTCTTATCACAAATGAGATTGCCGGCTTAGGAAGTGAGGAGATGAACGACAAATTCATCATCAAGAAGATCCTAAGATCTTTGGGTGCAAAATATGATACCGTGTGCACATTGATCCAAATGATGCCCAATTACAAAGATCTCAATCCAATGTAAGTCATTGGAAGAATTGTTGCTCATGAGATGTCACTCAAGGATAAGGAGGAGCTCCACAACAAGTCAAGTGGTGCTTACAAAGCCTCATGTGAAGCTCCCACATCATCAAGTGAGAAACAAACCTTCAATGTAGAATTGAGCCTAATGGTGAAGAACTTCAACAAGTTCTACAAGAGTAGAAGCCAGGAAAGAAGTTCCAAGTCAAGGTCCTACAATGACAAAAGATCTTCTAGTCGTGAGCATAATTTCTACAATTGTGGAAGACCCGGACACTATTCCAATGAGTGTACGGCTCCCTACAAAAGAAGAGAAGAATCTCCAAAGAGAAGAAGTAGAAGAGAAGAATCACCACCAAGAGAGAGGAGGAGTAGAGATGATCGTTATGAAAAAAGAACATCCCAGAGAAGCAAGGATTCAGAAAGGAAGGACAAATCATCAAAGAGCTACACAAAACGAAGACATCAAGCTCATGTTGGTGAATGGGTATCCGGCTCTGACTCCGACCATCACTCCGAGAGAAGCTATCACTTCGACTCAGAACATACTCAACATGAAGGTGTTGCCGGTCTAGCACTTGTGTCAACCAACTCCTACGACATATTTGACTCACCAAATGAAGGACTTGGAAGATGCTTCATGGCTAAAGGCCCAAAGGTATCACACCCCGAGTATGTTGATTTCAATAGTGATGAAGATGACTTGTTAGGTGATGATGATTTAATTATTGACAACCCTAGTGATGAATACTATGATGAAACGTCAAATAATCATGCTAAAACCAATATTGTTGCTTCTAGCAGTTCTCTTGATTCCACTAATGATTCTCTTAGCCAAGTTACACTTGAGAAAGAAAATAGCTTATTGAAGGGAAATATAGAGAAAGATGTTTACAAGAGCCTTGCCGGGAGTAAGCAATTTGAGGAAATTGTACGCAAGCAAGGAAGGCACTAGAAGAACCAAGGTGTTAGTTTTGAACGAAAGTTCAATGCCAATGGAGTTGAGTGGGAAAAAGATCAATACCCCAAGACGAATTTTGTTCCTCAACAAGAGAAGTATGATCCTACTTCTTTCAAAGGGACACAACCTCAAGATGATCCTCCACCACAAGACCACAAGCAGAAAGGCAAGGACAAGCTTCAAGAGGAGATTGATGCATTTGAAGAAGCTCCTAAGGCCTTGGTCAAGTGGGTTCCCAAGACTACATCAAGTTCTACTTCAACAAGTACGACTACAACCCCAAGGATTCCCATCAAGATGGTGTGGATCCCGAAGAAGAACAACTAGAGAGTTCTTGAGGGTGACTCCGCAAACATTCTTCACTCTTATCATTTTGGCGAGGACAAGTGCAACCAAGTTACACATCTTGCACTAGTTCATGGAGTCACAAACCCTCTTGTTGGTAAGACAAGGGACAAGGTAACCTAATGGTTTCATAGACATCATCTCGTGTGTGTGCATCACTCTATGTCTATGGATATCCTTGTTTGTTCCTTGTGGGACTAACCCGTGTAGGTATTGAAAGTGCAACTCACTCCAAAGGATTGCTCTAAATGATCTACATCAACATAGAGCATCCACATCTTCAACACCTACATGAAGTCATCATCGACAAAACCCAAGGCTAGTTCATCCCTCTTAGGAGGGATCTCACATCTAGGGGGAGCTTTACTCTAAGAATTGAGCTAAAGCAACTCTAATGGTGTGAACATAACAATGCTTTATGTAAAAGTGGTAACCCCACTTGTGCTTAAACGATGAGTATGACCTATGATCAAATGTTCTCATTGACTCCTAAGTCAATATACTCATATATAGATGACCTAGTCATCTCCAATTGCTTGATAGATGCTAGAATTGTGTGTGCATGCTTTGTCACATATTTCATTTGCCATTTTGTGTGTGATCATGTTGATTGCATATTTTACTCATTCAAGGACATCCACTTGTTGTTTTTATTGTTTGGTTTCTTTTATTTTGCCAAGTGGATGGACAAGAATGCCTAAGAACCTTCTCTAGCTATCTATGCTATTCCTGTCTCAAACTCTATTCATGCTATATCACAAAGTTTGATCAAGTCAGATTCAAACCACTTTGTGTGAGGAGCACTCGGAGTTTCTGATTTGTCATAGACTTAAACTTCCAAAACCTCTTTGTGCGTTTTGGTCTGACCGATCCATACATTTCGGTCATACTGAGATCACTAAGTTGATCTAGGTTTTCAATCTCGGTGCAACCGATTTGAACTTTTTGGTCACACTGAGTTGCAGCAACTGCTTGCAGTTTTGCATCTCGGTGCCACCGAGTTGTTCCACTCGGTCACACCGGCAGGGTCAGGCTATATATACTCACGGGTCAAATTTTTGGAAATTCTTCCGAAACTCTTCGCCCGCGCACAGCCTGCTCTGCCACATCATGTCTCAGATCATCTTCCTTGTTGCCAGTGACCCCCAGCCGCTGGTCTCCGCCACCGTCAACGGGAATCATCTCCGCCGTTGCTGCCGTAGCAAGTCCATCGCCGCATTAGGGTATGGATTTGAACTTTGTGCTATTCTAAACTCCGATTCCTAGCACATTGCATTGCCATGAATCTTGCCACGTTTGAAATCTTTCTATCCAGCGAAAGTACTCCATAGATTAATCTTGGATTCAAAATTTAGGGTTAGGTTTCCGCCGAATTCATCTCGGACCGACCGAGTTGTAGATATCAGTCTCACCGATTTGGCTTAGGCCATTGCACATGCAATTCTCGGTCCATTCTCTGTGAAACCCTAGTAGTCTCGGTGCCACCGAACTGTGACTCGGTCCAACCGAGTTCACTAGTTTAGGTTCCAAAAGCTACTTTGGTATCATCGAGTTTACAAATCGGTAGCTCCAAAATGCTTTCTGTGGAAAACTAAAACTAAGTTTTTGACTCAATGTTTTACAAAAACCTTTGTGCTTTGTGATGCTTATCTACTCTACCTCATCTACATCTACTCATAGGGTCTGCTGTCAGTATTTGCATCTTGTCAGATCAGAGTGACAGTCAGAACTGGTCAGAGGAGCAAGTTCAGATGAGTGAGGGCACTAGTCCCTCCAGTACCTCAGATGAGGGTAGCAGGAGCACACCTAGTAACTTGCCCAAGGCAGCTACTAGGACAAGGAAGAAGAGAACCTCAGAATCTGAAGATGAGGACTATGTGGCTGTTGATGATGAGGCCACATCCAAGAAGAAGGTGCTGAAGAAGGAATATGGAACAACTGCTGCCATTAAGCCTGGTATGAATACCAAAGCACCTGCAAGGAGAGTCCCCATGTCTAAAGCCAGAGCCTCTACTCAAGTAACTGTGGAATCTGAACCCAAAGAGGCTGCTCCAGAAGGGAACAAAGGAAAGAAAGGGTCAAGAAGACCATTGCCAAAGTTGTTGGAAAGCCCTCAATAATGGAAGAAGAGGAAGAGGTTGCTGCACCAGCAACTAAAGCTTAGAAGCTGATGGGAGATGCTATAAGATCAGGGGCTGCTCCATCTAAGCCCAAAGATGCTGCTCCTAAGCCCAAGTCTGCACCTAAGAGGAACACTAGGAGCATTCTAGCTGAAGAAAAGAACAAGGCCCCAGTGCCTGAAGCTGCCAATGATGAAGAAGATGATGATTCACTTGTACTAAGAAAGTTGAAGCCTAAGATCCCTGATCATAATGATGCTCATCCAGTAGCAGAGGATATGAAGCTCAGGAGGGATGCAGGTCTGAGACTCTAGAGACAGATTGATCCCTATGCTGTCAGAAGAAGAACTGTAGTGGACTACAGGTTCCACACTAAGGAACAACATGATTTCTATGAGACAGTCTTGCTTGACAAGAAGCCCATAGTATGTGACATGAGATGGGTCGACTGGGAGAACATCAAGTAGAATGAAGAGCATTATCCAGGAGTGTATGACAGTTTCAATGCTTGTGGAGTAGATGACTTTGTTGGTCAGAAGCTCACCAAGTGGAATGATGAGCTCATCATGCAGTTTTACTCCATAGCTCACTTTTACCCAGATGGGAAAATTTTCTGGATGTCTGAGGGTACAAGGTACCAATCCATAGTTGAGGAATGGTCTGAATTGATAAATGCTCCAAAAGAGAATGAGGATGACGTGGATGTCTATGCCACAAAGAAGAAAGACCACAACTCTATGGCTCAAATGTACAGAGAGATCCCAGATGCTTCTCTATAGACACATAAGCTTAGATCTGTACATTACCTATTGTCAGGATTGCCTACTATCAACTGGATCTTAAGGCACACTCTGTTGCCCAAGTCAGGAGATCACAAGATGATCAGAGGCCATGCAATCAACTTGCTGCATATATTTGATGTGCCGCAGAAATTCAAAGTCATGAGTCTGATTGTGGAAACAATCAAAAGCACTGTTGCTGATCAGAAAAGATCTTGTGGATATGCCCCACACATTCAGGAGTTCACAAACTCTAAGATGGGAACTGGCACATATCTATTGAACAAAGAGCACTTGCCCATCTATCCTGATTTTGAGGACAACACCATTGTGATGGATGAGAATGAACCATCATCTATGCAAGCACAAGAGAAGAAAGAGAAAGTAAGGACTGAGAAAGCCGCCAGGATGCCAACTGCTGAAGAGGCATCTCAGTATTTCCTGAAGAGCAAGCAAGATCAGCTTGGCTACTTGATTGCCTCCACCTTGAGGATTGAGAAGGGCTTGGGCACTCTGACTCAGAACCAGGAGAGCTTGGAGAGAATCATAGAGCAGAAGTTTTATGCTCTTGATGTCAAAGTGACTGAGATCCAAACTTCAGTTGAGCAACTACAAGAGGATGTTGAGGAGAAGAAGGGCAAGTCTACTACAGATGCATTTGCTAGAGTGCCCAGAGGACAGAGATCTGCTGCAGTGCCTATTCCAGACACCAGAGCTACATCATCTGCACCAGCAACAACTTCAGTGCCACCAGCTCCAGAAGCCACTCCACCAGCTCCAGCTTCATCGACTTATGATTTCGTCCTTGGAGTCATCTCTAAACCACCACCTGAAGATCGAGCCTGAGAGTCGTTTAGCACTATGCATTTTTTCATGAACTTTTTGGTAACTTGTTGCCAAAGGGGGAGAAAAATGTATTGATCATAGGTTTCGAGAGAGAGTGTTGCTTTTTATCTCTCTTGTTGTTTTTGGTGGTTGAACTTCATGTTTGCTTGTTACATTATGCCTTTTGTGAGATACTTTGATGATCATGTGTTTGATCATATGCTATGCTACACTAATGCTTGTTGGATGATATTATCTCTTATATTCTCATATGATCATTCATTGCTTGGTGATGAGTGCATGTGTTTAATTGTTATCATTTTGAGCGCTCCACGAAGATGTATGTCACATGGAAGAGTAACCCATGATCCTAACTAATTGTGCATTTGTAGTCCAAAGCAAATCTTAAATAATGCACAAATTTAGAGGGAGCTCTTACTTTTCACATACTTCACAAAGTGACAATGTTTTTCAATCTTATTAGCATTTGTCGAAGCTTTGATCTATATGTTGTCATCAATTACCAAAAAGGGGGAGATTGGAAGTCCAACTATACCTGGGTGGTTTTGGTAATTCCTAACAACATATAGCTCATTGAGCTAATGGTACTTCAAGTTAAATATTTCAGGAAAGCTCAATGATTGGCATGGCATGGATGAGAAAAGTGGACCCCTCAAAATACTAAGGACAAAAGGATTGGCTCAACCTCAAAGCACAAGACTCTACATTTTCCATTTTAGTGATCCAAGATCACATTGAGTCTATAGGAAAAGCCAATACTGTCAAGGAGGGACGAGGTGTTGCTTAATGAGGTCCTTGCTCAAAATGCTTAGTGAGATGCTCCAAAGCCCTCAACTACTTTCTCACATCCACATATGACCTAAACCAAAAGTCAAACTCGGCCCCACCAATTCTTTCTATCCGGTGCCACCGAGTTTGGATGTCATAGCCACTGCCACAAACCCTAGTCTTTTCGGTCTCACCGATAGGGATCTCGGTCTCACCGAGATGGGATTGTAATCTCTTTGTTTCCCTTTGTAACATTTCAGTCAAACCGAGATGAGCGATCGGTCCCACCGAGATTGCAATGTAAACTCTCTGCTTCCCTTTCATAACATTTCGGTCTAACCGAGATGAGCGAATCGGTCCCACCGAGTTTTCCTGACCAACTCTCTGCTTAGCTTATTACCAAAATCGGTCTCACCGAGTTTGTGTAATCGTTCTCACCGAGATTACATTATGCCCTAACCCTAACCATATCGGTCCTACCGAGTTGCATGTCGGTCCCACCGAAAATCCTAACGGTCACATTATTTGCTAAATCGGTCTGACCGAGTTTGATGATTTGGTCCCACCGAGATTGGCAAGTTGTGTGGAACGGTTAGATTTTGTGTGGAGGCTATATATACCCCTCTACTCACTCTTCATTCGTGGAGAGAGCCATCAGAAGACGCCTACACTTCCAACATATATTTTCTGAGAGAGAACCACCTACAATTGTGTTGATGTCAAGATATTCCATTCCTACCATATGAATCTTGATCTCTAGCCTTCCCCAAGTTGCTCTCCACTCAAATCTTCTTTCCACCAAATCCAAATCCTGTGAGAGAGAGTTGAGTGTTGGTTAGACTATCATTTGAAGCACAAGAGCAAGGAGTTCATCATCAACACTCCATTTGTTACTTCTTGGAGAGTGGTGTCTCCTAGATTGGCTAGGTGTCACTTGGGAGCCTCCGACAATATTGTGGAGTTGAACCAAGGAATTTGTAAGGGCAAGGAGATCGCCTACTTCATGAAGATCTACCCTAGTGAGGCAAGTCCTTCATGGGTGACGGCCATGGTGGGATAGACAAGGTTGCTTCTTCGTGGACCCTTCATGGGTGGAGCCCTCCGTGGACTCGCGCAGCCGTTACCCTTCATGGGTTGAAGTCTCCATCAACGTGGATGTACAATAGCGTTTCCAATTGCGTCTCCTATCGGAACCACGGCTCAAAAATCTCCGTGTCTCCAATTGCGTTTGCCTCCTCAAACTCCTCCCCTTTACCTTCATATGCAATTGTCTTACATTCCGGTGTTCTACTCTTAGAATTGCATGTGTAGGTTGATTTCTTGACTTGTATTAGTTGCTAAAATCTGCCAAGAATTAAAATTGGGAAAAGGCTAGATTTTTATTTGGTCAAGTAGTCTAATCAACCCCCTCTAGACATACTTTCGATCCTACAGAGCGCAGCCTCGAGGTGCACATTATTCGTCGCGACCTTTGGCACCTGCAGGGCCACCAGGGCTTGAAAGAGTTCATCACCATGGAGGCCGATGAGGGTGGCAGGCAATGAGGAGCCTGGGCACGTGGGCTGGAGAGTACGGCAAGGTCGTCCACGCGCTTCTTGACGGTTGTGAACTTGCGATGGAGTTGACCATCATGCCGTCCATGCGAGAGGCGAAGCCGGCGTCGGTGAGGTCTATGATGCCGGTGATCGCCAGCACTGTCTGAAACGCTGCAGGGTGCGGGGCCGCAGGCCGGCGCCTTGCATGATTTGGCACATCTGACTGCCGCTCGCGTCCATCGCCTCCATAGGTGCTTGTGGCTTCTGGTCACTTGGTCTTGGATTGGAGTGAGCAGTGTTGCGCGGTGACTTAGGAGTAGATGGATTGGAGTGGTGGGGCGCCTTTATATGAGAGTCCAAACTCTATTGCATTCACATCGTGCTGGCTCTATTCTTCTTCTCCAATTAATACCCTCTACATGTAATTGAGGATGCATCATTGACCGTTCAACATCTCAGGAACCGCTACCCTCTCCCTCCTTGGCATTGAAGCACCTATGGAGGCGACTGCCACTCGCGTCTATCGCGTGTCAGGAGACGTTCCCGTCGACGGCGAGGTGCCTACAGTGAATTCGTAAATTTCAAGATGATAGTGCCGGCTCAGTCTTTAGGAGGTGCTCATAGGGGTAGGGTGTGTGTGTGTGCGTTCATAGGGGTGAGTGTATGCGCGTGTATATGAGCGCTTGCGTCTGTACTGTGTCAAAAAAACGTAAATGCGTGTCAAAAAGAGACTTGTCAGTATACTCAATATTTTGCTCCATATGTACTCCGTCTCAGTGTAGTCTAGTCACTTGTTGAAATCTTTAGAAATGCAAATACTCCTTTCTGGTTTACAGGGCTATACTAGCAAGTAGTAGTACGTACTAGTACAATAGTGGGCACACATAGCAATTTTGTCTCATGCAAGAGCCTGGCTATATGTGTGCTCCAATGTTCACAACTGCCACGGTCGGGTTGCGCTTGGCTCTTCGCCTCTTCGAGAAGACGAACAATGATGTTACAATTACTACTTCTACAGTGTCGAATCCACTACTGCATGTCCGTCCACCGCGAGCGGGAGGGATAGCTTGTTGTAGTACTATAAGCAAAAGCCTTTCCTCGTTTGTGAGCAACCGCGTGCATGGGCGAGGGAGAAGGTGTGTGGTAGTAAAATCAAGCTTCCCCTCAATCTACGAGTTGACGCGACACATCATAGAACTGGCCCCACATGCTTGCCTCTAAACTTGGCTGAAAGACCCGCAATGTACAATATATTTGCTGCAACCTCTACCATTTACCCACCACAAATTAAAATATATATTCCTGTCTTGAACAGATGGGGATCCCTGACTAGATGAGTGTGCAAACTACAATCACCAGGATGACAGGTAGGGCCAGAAGACTATTTTATTTTTTTAAAAAACTTCGAGACGACCACATAGCATGGGGCCGACCCCAACGATTTTAATCTTACATGCACGGTACACACTATCCTAGACTACTCTACACATGAAACTGCCACACGAGCGTCCGGGCTGCGCTTGGCTCTTCGCCTCTTCGGGAAGTCGAACAATGATGGAGTACTACTGCACTGGAGGAGTACTACAGTACGCTTCTGGCCATCTGACACCGATTGAACTGCTGCATGTCCACCGCGTGCGGGAGGGAGAGTGTGTAGCGAAAGCTTCTCCTAGTCTTGCCAGCCACCATGCTCATGGGCGAGGGAGGGACGCTCCTGCCTTTGCATGTATGATAGGTGGGCCCGACAGGTGGGGGGCCAACCTTTCATACAGCCAAAGGCAAGTGCAGTTAAGTCCACGAGGGAGAGGATAATCAAACTTCTCATTGATGTACGAGTTGACGTGACACATCAAAGCACTGGACTCGATATATTTCAATAATTTGCGTTTACCGATGCATTAATTACAATGCATGCATTCATGTCGTGACTCTCCTTTTGATACTTGCATGTGTTGATTTAATGCACCTTGAAGTAGTATAAATATGTGACAGTAAAGCTTTGTAACACCCTGGGCCTAAAGCAAGAGATGGTTGTGCACGAGGAGGGCGAGATCATGCAGTCGGAACAAGACCCGATGATGGAGCTCTCTAAGGTCTCGGTGGACGTCACCGTGCTCCACTACCGCTTGTGCCTCCGCCCCTTGATGCCTCCAGTGTATGAGGTTCGAATACACCTCGTCCGTTCGGCTGATCGAGCAAGGTGCAGGTTTCTTGATTGATGTGCTATTCGATTGATTTCTGCAGTGCAAGTGAGGACACCTGGCCTGCACGGACTGCCACGTTGAGCTCCCCGGGAACCATCAGCAGTGCCAGAAGTGCGAGCGCGGTGGTGGCTTCGACGCGTGGAACATGGCAGTGGACGTCGTCCTTTCATCGGTGAGGGTGGAGTGCCCGCATGAAGGCCGTGGGCTCTACGTCACTTACCACAAGCTCGCCGATCACCAAAGCGTGTGTCCGCTCGTGCCCTGCATATGTCCCGTGCCCGTCTGCGGCTACAAAGGCCCGCCGCCGGCGCTCTACCACCACATCAGCACCGCACATCCCATGCCCGTGCATAGGATCTAGTACGGCAAGGTGCTCCAGCTACAAGTGCCAATGTCGGACCCACGACTCTTGCTGTTCATGGAGGAGGACGGCCACACGTTTTTCTTGGTCGGTGGCGTGCTCAACATCAGCGCGCCTATCGCCGTGTCGGTCGTCTTCATCAGAGCGGGGGCGTCCCCACTGCCGCACTACATGGCCAAGCTATGGGTGAACGGCCCGCCGGGGGAGCCCAAAGGCACGACCGACACTGTCAAGGTGGAAATGGAGGTGACAAGAAGCAAGGATCCTGGCGACGTCGTCGTGCAGGAGCTGACCTTCTTCACAGTTCCGCCCAAGCTGCTGGCCGGGGCTAAGCTGGTGTCCCTCCACATTCAGATTGACAAGCTCACCTCCTAAATGTTTCTACAGTGCCTTCTGTTTATCTTAGTAATATGCTAATATAGGGATTAGCTCAGTCTACTTTAGCTTAACAAATGGTGGGTTTTGGTGGTGGTGCAGCAATTACTTCGACATCAGATCAGTAATTTCCAACAGTCGAACGGATATTTTGTGTCTGTTGGATATAAAGTTCCTTTGGGTAAGAAGTACTACTTGTCATCAAAATGGATAAAAGGAGATGTATGTAGACGTATTTTAGTTCTAGATACGTCCCTTTTTATCCATTTTGATGACAAGCACTCCCTCCATTCCACAATACATGCCTTCCATTTGTCAAAATATAGATGTATCTAGACATGTTTTAGTATATAGGTAGATCCATCTTTGGACAAATGGAAGTCAAGTAGAGTAGTACTCCTCCGTCCGGAAATACTTATCATCAGAATGAATAAAAGGGGATGTATCTAGATATATTTTAGTTCTAGATACATCCCTTTTTGTCCATTTTGATGACAAGTATTTTCGGACGGAGGGAGTATTTTGGAACAGAGGGAATATATGCTTGTTTGTTCACGAAGTGTTTCATACCTGTGCGAGTTGACGCGACACATCAAAGTAGTACTACTACTAGTAGTACTCCCTCCGACCCTAATTTCTCTGCGCATAAGTCGAGGCGCAGATACCAAGCAGGGCCTGGTTGTGTTGAACAACTCACCGGACTATGCACCAGGCAGACGAAGCTTGTGTCATGTTGGTGCCGTGTGCGGCCCGGACATTAACCAAAACCTCACGCCTCCAGCTTAGCCTCTGCGTTTTAAACTTCTCAATCTCAAGGCCAAGGAGCAACATGAATCCTATGATAGATCCAATCGGATGGTTGAGAACACTACAATTCGTAGCTACAGATGCGTGTGTGACCTCCCAGATGCAGAGGCCGGGGGTCATCATCCTACTTTTCGAGAAAAAATATATGCGTGTGTGAGAGGACGAGCACGTGCACGCACCTCTTCTCTTCCTGTATAACATACTAAACTCAGAGTACAAGTGTATGTGGGTGGCACGATGGTGCGTGCGAGAAATCCTGAGAGATAGGTTTAATGCGTCTGAAAAAAAGACTAGCCTATACCTCGCCACGCGGCTATTCCTGTCGAACGACACATTAACCGTAAGATATGTATACGACGGCGCCAGTTATTGCATGTACACAGCAGTAGAAAAAGAACTACCATGACATATTGATACGTCTCCGTCGTATCTATAATTTTTGATTGTTCCATGCCAATATTCTTCAACTTTCATATACTTTTGACAACTTTTTATACTATTTTTGGGACTAACATATTGATCAAGTGCCCAGTGCCAGTTCCTGTCTGTTGCATGTTTTATGTTTCGCAGAAAACCAATATCAAACGGAATCCAAACGGGATAAAAATGGACAGAGAATTATTTTGGAATATTTGGGATCCGGAGGAAGAATCAACGCGAAACGGTGTCCGGGGTGGCCACGAGACAGGGGGGCACGCCCTCCCCCCTGGGCGTGCCCAGGACTCTCATGGGCCACCCGTAAGGCGGTTGATGCCCTTCTTTTGCCGCAAGAAAGCTAATTTTACGAGAAAAATCTGGGCGAAAGATTCACCCCAATCGAAGTTACGGATCTCCATATATAAAGGAAACGGTGAAGGGGCAGAAACAGGGAACGCACAAACAGAGAGATATATCCAATCTCTGAGGGGCTCTCGCCCCTCCCAAGCCATGGGAGCCAAGGACCAGAGGGGAAACCCTTCTCCCATCTAGGGAGGAGGTCAAGGAAGAATAATAAGAAGGGGGCCTCTCTCCCCCTTGCTTCCGGTGGTGCCGGAGCGCTGCCGGAGGCCATCATCATCACCGCGATCTTCACCAACACCTCCATCATCTTCACCAACGTATCCATCACCTTCCCCCTTCTATATCCAGCGGTCCACTCTCCCGCATCCCTATGTACCCTCTACTTGAACATGGTGCTTTATGCTTCATATTATTATCCAATGATGTGTTGCCATCCTATGATGTCTAAGTAGATTTTTGTTGTCCTATCGGTGATTGATGAATTGCTATGATTGGTTTGAGTTGCATGTTTTATTATTGGTGCTGTCCTATGGTGCCCTCCATGTCGCGCAAGCATGAGGGATCCCCGCTGTAGGGTGTTGCAATGCGTTCACGATTCGCTTATAGTGGGTTGCGTGAGTGAATGAAACACAAACCCGAGTAAGGGGATTGTTGCGTATGGGATAAAGGGGACTTGATACTTTAATGCTATGGTTGGGTTTTACCTTAATGATCTTTAGTAGTTGCGGATGCTTGCTAGAGTTCCAATCATAAGTGCATATGATCCAAGAAGAGAAAGTATGTTAGCTTATGCCGCTCCTTCAAATAGATTTGCAATAGTGATTACCGGTCTAGTAACATAGTCAATTACTTAGGGACAATTTCACAATTCCTACCACAACTTTTCCACACTCTCTATATTTACTTTATTTCTTCTTTATCTAAACAGCCCCTAGTTTATGTTTATGTGCTCTTTATTATCTTGCAAACCTTTCCTATCACACCTACAAAGTACTTCTAGTTTCATACTTGTTTTAGGTAAAGCGAACTTCAAGCGTGCGTAGAGTTGTATCGGTGGTCGATAGAACTTGGGGGAATATTTATTCTACCTTTAGCTCCTCGTTGGGTTCAACACTCTTACTTATCGAAAACTGTTGCGATCCCCTACACTTGTGGGTTATCAAGACCTTTTTCTGGCGCCGTTGCCGGGGAGTCATAGCGTGGGGTGAATATTCTCGTGTGTGCTTGTTTGCTTTATCACTAAGTAATTTTTATTTGCTATTATTAGTTGTTCTCTATCTTTAGTTATGGATATGGAACACAAAATACCAAAGAAATTAGAGGTACTTGCTACTCATGTAGATGGGGTAACTCCTAAAACCCCCGATTCTCATTATGTGAAAGATATTATGTACTATTTTGATAATCCTGAGAAACCCCCATTCAACTTTATAATGGGAGACACGTTGGATCAACGTGAATACTTTAGGGATTATCGTTCGACACAAAAAGGGAAACTATTATGGGATCAATTTATTATGTTGCGTTGGTATGCCTGGGATCTATGCTTGAGATATGATATTACTTGTTGCTCTAGGATGAAGGCTCCACACCTTCCCTTTTCATGCAAATTTAATGATAATGAAACCTTAGCTTCTTATACTAATGGTATATATGATTACTATGATGTTGAACAAATAGAAGAATTTGTTGCTTTTATGGGTGCTTATGAGATTGGATCTATGTTTAAAGCGTTTGACGATTTTGATGATTCATTTTATAGGCCTGAAAATCTTGCTATACTTAGATATTGCTATGAAAATCATGAATACAATTACTATATGAATGCTTTTATGAAGAAAGTCTCCACTGTCCAAGAAGAGACTAATATTTTGCAGGAAGTTATGAAAGAAGAAATTGATGAAACTGTGAGCTCATTGGATGAAAAGATGATAAGGAGAGCGAAGAACAAAAGGAGGAAGAGCGGATTGATCACCCGTGCCCACCTTCTAATGAGAGTAACTCTTCAACTCATATATTGTTTAATTCCCCTTCGTGCTTACCGAAGGATGATTGCTATGATGATTGCTATAATCCCGTTGATTCTCTTGAAATATCCCTTTTTGATGATGCTTGCTATGCTTGTGGCCAAGATGCCAATATGAATTATGCTTATGGAGATGAACTTGCTATATTTCCTTATGTTAAACATGAAATTGTTGCTATTGCACCCATGCATAATAGTCCTATTATCTTCTTGAATTCTCCCGACTACACTATATCGGAGAAGTTTGCGCTTAGTAAGGATTATATTGATGGGTTGCCTTTTACCATTGCACATGATGATTTTGATAGATATAATATGCATGTGCTTGCTTCTCCTACTTGCAATTATTATGAGAGAGGAACTACAACTCCGCCGCTTTATGTTTCCAATATGATAGAATTGCAAGAAACTGCTTATACTATGCATTGGCCTTTACTTTGTGTGCATGAATTGTTCTTTTATGACATGCCGATGCATAGGAAGAGAGTTATACTTCGTCATTGCTTGATATATGTTACTTTGTGCTCACTACTAAATTACAAATCATTGTTAATTAAAATTGGCTTTGATATACCTTGGGATCCGGGTGGATTCATTACTTAAGCACTATATGCCTAGCTTAATGGCATTAAAGAAAACGTTGCCAGGGAGACAACCTAGAAGTTTTAGAGAGTCATTTATTTCTGTTGAGTGCTTTTATATAGTTTTAAAACAAAATAAATAAAGAGGGGAACCTAAAACTTTTCAAAAAGGAAAGTGAAAGTGAGAGAGACAAGCATTGTTGAAGTGGGGTAGCTCCTTGAACTTTGTTCATGCTCACGAAACTTTGTGAATCTTGATTACAAAAACTTTTCATCAAAAATAATTATCCCCTTGTACAATTCCATTGTATTATAAAAATAATGTGCCAAGGTTTGCCTTTAGGATGTTTACAATGCTTGTTGGTTTGTACGGTGCAGGACAGAAACTTTGGCTGTAGTGCGCGATTTTACATTTTTAACTGGAACGTCAATTGGTTCTGATTCCTCTTGCACTGTCTTGATATACAACTTTTTTATTTTTGCTAATTTTGGTAGAATGTTTGGGGTGCCATAAGTATGGTGAATGGTCAAATTGCTACGGACTGTTCTGTTTTTGACAGATTCTATTTTTGATGCATAGTTTGCTTGTTTTGATGAATCTATCAATTTATATCAGTGGATTAAGCCATGAAAAAGTTTTATTACAGTAGACACAATTCAAAAACAAAATATGAATTGGTTTTCTACAGTACTTAGAGTAGTGATTTGCTTTATTATACTAACGGATCTTACCGAGTTTTCTGTTGAAGTTTTGTGTGGATGAACTGTCTAATCGAGGAGGTTTCGATATGAGGAAAAGGAAGAGAGGCAAGAGATCAAGCTTGGGGATGCCCAAGGCACCCCAAGTAAATATTCATGGAGACTCAAGCGTCTAAGCATGGGGATGCCCCGGAAGGCATCCCCTCTTTCTTCAACAAGTATCGGTATGTTTTCGAATTCGTTTTGTTCATGCATTATGTGCAAGTCTTGGAACGTCTTTTGCATTTAGTTTTCACTTTTCTTTTATGCACCATGCTGGTATGAGATAGTCCTTGGTTTATTTATAGAATTCTCATTGCACTTCACTTAAATATTTTGAGTATGACTTTATAGAATGCTTCATATGCTTCACTTATATCATTTGAAGTTTGGATTGCCTGTTTCTCTACACATAGAAAATCGCCATTTGTAGAATGCTCTTTTTCTTCACCTATATTTGTTAAAGCATGGGAATATCTTTTGTAGAAAGAATTAAACTCTCTTGCTTCACTTATATCAATTTAGAGAGATGACAGGAATTGGTCAATCACATGGTTAGTCATAAAATCCTACATAAACTTGTAGATCGCTGAATATGACTAGCAAATATGCCTATGCGTTGCAACGGGAGAAAAACAATCAGATTATATAGATATGATAGAGATAAAAAAAAGTCTGAATCAAATGCAAGGATGAGATAAGGATTTTCAATATGTCATTTCACAAACTATGTCTGAGTGATGTTATGATGAGAAGGGACATTTAAAAAGTCATTTCAAAAACAGAAATGTGATGGTCTCATCATGACTTAATTTCCTAAGGTGCCACAACGAAAAATATTTTTTTGGTTGAGCAAACTACATTGTTGGACCGCTGCCTAAGCTAGACTGATACATGATGTGTCTCACATTGACCTAGTGTAGCGATGTTTTCCAAAACCAGTAGAACTTTGGTACGAGAATAGTTGTGTACGGAGGCAAAACAGACATTTAGTCATTTCCATATAGTTTACAAAAACTAACCATAGCAAGATGTGTCAATTTTTTTTTGGGCTCGGTGCTGTAGAGAACACGAAAATCTTTTTTTACCTGAGGCACGAGGGACTAAATAAAATCATAAAACGACCTCTACAGATCCCCTAATAAAACCTCTACCTAAGCGATTGTTTGTTTTGTTCGTTACTTAAGAACCGGTTTTATTTTTTCAGAACATTTTCTAAAATTTCATGGACATTGTTTTCAAATTCCCGAATATGTGTTGAATATACGATTATATTTTTAAAAATCATGAACATTTTTTATTTCATTGTTTTTTAAATCATGTTTTTCTATAATATGCAAACAATTTTTTTAATCACGAACATTTTATGATCCCCTAATAAAACTTTACAGACCCCCTAATAAAACCTCTACCTAAGCGATGGTTTATTTTGTTCGTTACTTAAGAATCAGTTTTAATTTTTGTGTACGTTTTCTAAAATTTCATGGACATTGTTTTCAAATTCCCAAATATGTTTTGAATACATGATCATATTTAAAAAATCAAGAATTTTTATTTTATTATTTTTTAAAACGTGAATTTTTTAAATACGCGAACAGTTTTGTTTTTAAATCACGAACTTTTTATGATTTCTCAAATGTTTTCTGAATTCACAAACATTTTATGATGTATCTATATATTTTTTCAGTACTCGTAACTTTCTTGAAATTTGTTTTTTTGGCAATCCCAGAGTAATTTAAAGAAAGAAAAACAGAAAAAAATAAGAAAGGAAAAAGCAAAAGAAAAACAGGGGCGTCAGTACGGGCTGGCCCATTACTGCCTGTATATTGCAGCAAAGTGGAGAAAAAGGGTACTACTAGGGTGTCGGTGTACTAGAATAGGGGTACTCTAGTACCCCGAACTTGTGCACGAGTAGTTGCAGCACCCCGCGGCAAGGCTTGACGGGCGAACGCCAAGATCCTCCGTGGTTCCCTTGGAGCCATTCAAGAACAAAGTATTTAAGCTCAGGAGACAAGGCCCCGGCAAGAGGAGCTTGCCGGGAAGGCCAACCAAGGCACGCCAAGGAACTTGCCGCGACGCACCACGCGCTCTGGCAAGGCGACAAGGCCCCAGCAAGAGGAGCTTGCCGGGAAGACCAACCAAGGTACCTCGAAGCCCGGTGAGCGACAAGCTTCCGGACCCGACAAGACAACAGTAGCGGCAAGGCGCTTGCCGCGGCAGGCGGCCACTCTGTGCTCACGCTCCAGCGCATCCACCAACGTGTCACTCTGGGGGCCTCTCCAGGCGCGCGTGGCGGGAGGCTGTGCAGCCAGCGGTGCGCAGTGGCATGCGGAGCTGACAAGATCGCCATCGTGGCGAACGGTGGCGCCCCTAACGGTCCTTTTCTGCACTATTTAGGCGACTCAGACGGGCATTTAATGCCCTTGTCCCCTGCCGTCAGGGTTAGGTAGGGTACACTGTACAAGCAACTGTACCAACCACCTCACTTTTTACATTTGTACCCTCCTCTGCGTTGCCACCTGTCGGTGACCCCTTTAGCGTATAAGAGGAGGCCCATGCGCAACGTAGAGGGGGTTCGGACAATTCGGTTCGATTCATTCGTAGCCCAGAAAACACTACGCTCTCTCTCTAGAGCAAGAACGCAAGATAATACAACCAGACAAGCAGCAGTAGGAGTGTTATCTCTCCGGAGAGCTCCGAAGCTGGGTAAACTGCTCGTGTGCTCCGCCTCGATCCGCGCTTCGTGCGATCTCCGCCCCCCGCCGAACCGAAAGGGGCCCGGTCCACCGGCTCCATAGGTGTTCGTGGATCAGTTTCCCCCGACATCTTTGGCGCGCCAGGTAGGGGGCGTCGAGATTGTGTGAACCTGATCCGGCGTTCACACGAGCTAGATCTTCATTCCCTTCATCAACATGCCACCGAAGAAGAAGACTTCGGCGGCAGCCGCTCCGTCCACGTCACTTCCGCCACCCTTGGAGCAAACGGGTGGTGGAATGGACGCCGGCGGGAGAATGGACGTCGACGAGGAAGCTTATGATGCTGCCAAGTCCAAGGACAAGGCTGCACAAACCTCAGCAACTGTACATGTTCCGCGCCACTCTTAGGAGGCGCAAGACCAACAGCGTCCTGACGCTCGCAGTGCCATACGCATGATAGGCCAAGACCAAGTTGGTGGATCTCGGGGCGCTCAAGACCAGCATGCACGCCAGCGTGCTGGCACGAGCGGGACACGGTCGCCTGGACGGGATACTGCTCCTCGCGCCGTCCGCCACTGCCACCCACCACTCCAGCAGAAGCTTTGGCGCGAGCTTAACTTCTCCTAGATTACCCTCCGACGTCGGACAAGATTGACGAATGGAGGGCCACCATTCAGAGTCTCATCGGCTACGCCAACGGCGACACTCCACGGCGGCCGAGCGCGTCGCTGCCGCGGCAGGGTTGCCGGGCGCGAGCCGGTGGCGACGAAACGGGTGGAGGTGCAACTACCATGCAATCACCACCCCGAAGGCGAAGATCGCCGACTCGCCGGATCCACCTCGACAGTGACTCCACCACATCTTCGGATCCACGAGCTCATCGCGATCAGCGCCACGTTCTTCATGATCGACAACAAGAAGATGCTCGAACCCGCATCGAGCGCCGAAGAGAAGCGCGACGTCAATCCGACAAGCGCGCTGGGCCCTCTGTTGACATGCATGCGCCAGGGGAACCAGGCGATCTGCCGTACGCGGTAGGTTGCCCTGCGTTCACTCGTGAGCTGCGGCAAGTCAACTGGCCCAGCACGAAGAACTTCAAGCTAGACGTACCGGAGAAGTACGACGGCAAGACGCATCCGTCGGAGTTCCTCAGCATCTACACCATTGCGGTGCAGGCTGCTGGGGGACGAGATGACAAGATCCTTGCCAACTACTTCCCGCTGGTGCTCAAGCCCAACGTCAGATCCTGGCTCATGCACTTGCCGGACAACTCCATATCCTCTTGGGCTGACCTGTGCCATCAATTTGTCGGCGCCTTCACAGGCGGACACAAGCCTCATGGCTAGGAGAGTGATCTTCATCTGCTCGCCCAGAAGGAAGGAGAGCCCCTGCGCAAGTACATTCAGAGATTCAGCAGTGTACAGCACAACATCCCAGACGTCCACCGCGCCGCGGTGATCAGCGCGTTCCATCAAAACGTGCGAAACCGCAGGATGCGGGAGGAAATGGCGATGTGCAAGATCAGGGACGTCAGTGAGTTATATGCACTGGCCGACAAGTGTGCACGTGCTGAGGAAGGGAGGAGATTCCCCGGAGAAAATATAGGAGCGGGAGGATCTGACAGTGAAGATGCTGCCCCGGCAAGGAAAAACCAGCGGCAGAACAACAGGAAGAGGAAAGGCAAAGAGGTGCTAGTTGTTGAGCAGTCCGGCAACGGTGGTGGTGCCAACAAAGCCAAAGCTGGTGACTCCGGCAAGGAGGTTGCCGCGGAGGTGGCGGTCGCCGACAAGCAGGACGGCACCAGCAAGCAGTATTGCAAGATCCACCGCACCAAGGGACATGATCTCCAGAGCTGCAGGAAAGTCGAGCAGCTTGTTGAGCAACAGAAAGCTGAATACGAGCGGCGAGACAAGGAGAAGGCCCAGGAAGGTGCTGGGGGATCCGGCAAGAAACGTCCCGGCCGAGGAGGACGCCGCGGCAAGGCCAAGCAGTGGCAAGGAGACAGACCTCCTCACAACCGCGACAAGGATGAAGATGACGACGACGATGAAGACATGGATGATGAGGAGACTGATGAGCAGGAGTTCCAGAAAGCCACAGAGGTCCTATGCGTTGACGGTGGTGCTTCTCTGCACACCTCGCATCGCCAGCTCAAGCAGTGGGTGCGGGAAGTTAATGCAGCAGAACCACCCGTCGAGTCACGCAAGCCTCTGAAATGGTCCAGCACGCCTATCATCTTTGATATTGAGGACCACCCTGATCGCATAACTGCGGTCGGCTGCTTGCCGATGTTGGTTTCACCAACAATCCGCAACCTCAAGGTCACTAAGATGCTAGTTGATGGCGGGGCCGGCTTGAACCTGATCTCCTCCGCGGTGCTCCAGAAACTCCAGATCCCTGACAGCGAGCTCGAAGAGACCAGTACATTTCAAGGAATCAACCCGGGAAGAAGCAAGCTGAAGGGAAAGATCACGTTGCCGGTAACATTTGGCAGCGAGCTAAACTTCAGGACTGAGAGGATCACGTTTGATGTTGCTGACATTCCATTACCTTACAATGGAATCCTTGGCCGTCCGGCACTCGCCAAGTTCATGGCAGCCTCTCACTATGCGTACAACGTACTAAAAATGCCAGGCCCGATAAGTGTCATCTCTGTCCCTCGCGACAAGAAGGATGCTCTTACTTGTGCCGACAAGATCTACCGGGAAGCAGCAATCGCAGCAGAACGCAAGACACTTGCCGCTGAAGCTCCCGGGGGGAAGAAGAAGACCAAGTCCGGCAAGAGCTCTGATGCCCACTCCGGCAAGCGCACCTCTTCGAAGTGCTGCGCTACCGTCGAGGACGCACCATCGAGCTCCACCGGCAAGTGTAAGAAGGCAATGGCAGATCCACCTGAGACCAAGAAGGTGTCCGCCAAGGAGGACGGCACTGGTGGTACCTTCACCATCAGCGCCACTCTTGACCTCAAATAGGAAAGCGCGCTCGTTGCTTTCCTGCGGGCGAATGTCGACGTGTTTGCGTGGCAACCGTCTGATATCCCCGGTGTTCCCAGGAAAGTAATTGAGCACCACCTTGCCGTCTGTCCTCATGCGTGGCCCGTCAAGCAGAAAGTCAGGAAGCAGGCAGTGGAGCGCCAAGAATTCATCGTAGAAGAAATCAAGAAGTTGGAAGCAGCAGGCCTTGTCAAAGGAGTGCTCCATCCCACGTGGTTGGCCAATCCTGTTGTCGTGCGCAAGGCTAACGGGAAATGGAGGCTTTGTATTGATTTCACTAATGTTAATAAAGCTTGTCCCAAAGACCCATTTCCTTTGCCGCGCATTGACCAGATTGTTGACTCCACAGCCGGATGTGATTTGCTTTCATTTCTTGATGCATACTCAGGATATCATCAGATCTTCATGGCAGAAGAGGATGAAGAGAAAACCGCATTTATCACCCCATGTGGCACGTACTGCTTCGTACGGATGCCTTTCGGTTTGAAGAATGCTGGTTCAACATTCGCAAGGGTAGTCCACCACGCTTTGGAGCCGCAGATGCATAGAAATGTGGAAGCCTACATGGATGACATAGTGGTCAAGAGCAAGAACAGGGCGACCCTGATTCAAGATTTAGACGAGACATTTGCAAATCTGCGCAGGATCAACCTCAAGCTTAACCTCGAGAAGTGCGTATTTGGAGTCCCATCCGGCAAGCTTCTTGGGTTTTTTGTGTCTCAGCGGGGAATTGAAGCCAATCCCGACAAGATCAAGGCCATTGAGCAGATCGAAGCACCAAAGCGCGTCAAGGATGTACGAAGGCTTTCCTGTTGCATGGCTGCTCTCAGCAGGTTTATCTCTAGATCTACTGAGCGCGCCCTGTCATTTTTCAAAATTTTGAAAAAGGCAGGTCTAGTAAAATGGACTCCGGAGGCAGAGGCTGCGCTGCAGGACTTGAAGAGATACCTGTTCTCCACTCCAACGCTTGTCGCACCTAAGCCGCAAGAGAAGTTGCTGCTGTATATAGCGGCAACCAATCAAGTGGTTAGTGCTGCGTTAGTGGCGGAAAGGGAGGCAGATGATGAGCCAGTAACCACGGCAGATGCATCCAGCGACAAGCAGGGCGCTTCGCCGACAAGCTCTGGTCCCGACAAACATGGATTTGCGCAGGAGCATGATAAGATGCCAAAGAGAATGGTGTAGCGCCCAATTTACTTTGTCAGTTCTCTTCTGTAGGGGGCTAGATCAAGGTACTCTGGTGTGTAGAAGTTGCTTTTCGGCCTCCTCATGGTCTCGAGAAAGCTGCACCATTACTTCCAAGCACATGAGATCACAGTCGTCACTCGCTTTCCGCTGAAGAGGATACTGCAAAATCCAGAAGCAACAGGCAGGATTGTCGAGTGGGCGCTGGAACTGTCAAGCTTTGGCCTCAAGTTTGAGAGCACTTCAACTATCCAAAGCAGGGCATTGGCAGAGTTCATAGCAGAATGGACGCCAACACCAGATGAAGAAATTCCAGAGACGAGCATCCCCGTCAAAGAGGCAAGCAAAGAGTGGCTGATGCACTTTGATGGTGCCTTCTCGCTGCAAGGCGCCGGTGCGGGCGTGCTGCTTGTCGCACCCACCGGAGAGCACCTCAAGTACGTAGTCCAGATGCACTTTCCCAAGGAGCAAGCAACCAACAATACTGCAGAGTATGAAGGATTGCTTGCCGGTCTCAGAATCGCAGCAGACCTTGGGATCAAGAAGCTCATTGTCAGGGGTGACTCACAGCTTGTCGTCCGACAAGTGAACAAGAACTACCAGAGTCCATTGATGGAAGCATATGTTGATGAAGTGAGGAAGCTAGAAGAGCACTTTGACGGCCTACAAATGGAGCATATCCCAAGAGCTCAGAATGACATTGCTGATGGCCTGTCAAAGTGCGCCGCACTAAAGTTACCTGTGGAACCAGGGATCTTTGTGCTCAAGTTGACTCAACCATCCGTAACACCATCAACTGGACAAGCAGCAAGAAGAGGAAGTTGGTTTCTGGCGACTACTTTCCGGCAGAGCTCCCCGAAGCCGCCGCCAAGAAAGTCCCCAAGATCAACACCAAGGATGCTGAGGGGCAATATGCTCCGGCAAGCCTTATGGTTTGTTCCGTTGAAGCAGACGCTCCCGACAAGTTTTGCTCCGGCAAGCTTGCCGGGGAACATCAAGCTCCGGCAGGACCGCAAGTCCTTGCCGTGGAAGCGGATGTTCCCGCAGCAGCAGATGTGCCTTTAGTCCTTGTTGTCGAGCCACAAGCTCCAGCATGGACACAGCAGATTGTCCACTTCCTTCAGACAGGAGAACTTCCCGAATAGCAAGAAGAAGCGGAAAGAGTAGCCCGGCAGTCAAGTATGTACCAGTTTGTCGATAGCATACTGTACAGAAGAAGACTCAACGGTGTGAAATTGAAGTGTATTCGCCGGGAAGATGGACAAAAGCTGTTGGCAGAGATACATGGAGGCATATGTGGCCACCACATTGGCGCAAGAGCACTTGCCGGCAAAGCTTTCCGGCAAGGTTTCTTTTGGCCGACAGCCCTCCAGGATGCAACTGCACAAGTAACCAAGTGTGAAGCGTGCCAGTTCCACTCCAAACAGATACACCAGCTAGCTCAAGCTCTCCAGACGATCCCTTTATCCTGGCCATTTTCGGTCTGGGGGCTCGATATCCTCGGCCCCTTCCCCCGAGCCGTCGGGGGCTTTGAGTACTTGTACGTCGCAATCGACAAGTTCACAAAGTGGCCGGAAGTGCAGCCAGTGAGGAAGGTGACAGCACAGTCAGCAGTGAAGTTCTTCAGGTCAACTGCTTGCCGTTTCGGGATCCCTAACAGGATCATCACCGACAACGGCACACAATTCACGAGCCGCACCTTCATGCAGTACGTCCAAGACCTTGGCGCCAAGGTCTGCTTCGCTTCTGTTGCTCATCCGAGAAGCAACGGTCAAGCAGAGAGGGCAAATGCTGAAGTGCTGCGAGGGCTCAAGACCAGAACTTTCGACAGGCTGCACAAGTGCGGAAGGAGCTGGATCGAGGAGCTGCCGGTGGTTCTTTGGTCGATCAGAACGACGCCAAATCGAGCCACTGGCCAGACGCCTTTCGCTCTAGTCTATGGAGCAGAGGCAGTTCTCCCCACGGAACTCGTATACGGATCGCCTCGAGTGCTCGCTTATGATGAGCTTGAGCAAGAACAGCTGCGACAAGACGACGCGCTGCTCCTTGAGGAAGATCGTCTTTAGGCTGCTGTGCGAGCTGCTCGATACCAGCAAGCTTTGCGCTGCTACCATAGCCGCAAAGTTAAAGCCAGAAGCTTCGAGGAAGGCGACCTTGTTCTTCGGCGCGTTCAATCCGCCAAGAATTCCAACAAGTTGACGCCGAAGTGGGAAGGCCCTTATCGGGTGAAACGAGTCACAAGGCCCGGCGCTGTCCGCCTTGAGACCGAAGATGGCATTCCGGTGAGCAACTCCTGGAACATAGAACATCTTCATAAGTTTTTCCCATAGGGCGCGTTTGCCGGAACCCGTTCCGGCAACCACCTTTTGTACAAGTCTTGCCGCTGTTGCATGTAATCCTTTGTACAAAGCCGGGCGCAGATCCCGTGCATAAGTAAAACCCCATGTGCTCCGCACAGCTTGTCCATTTCATGCATTAGTTTATTTCTAGCATCTGTTATCTGACACTTTGTGCAACACCTACATCCGGTAAGCAATAACGAGCCGAAGGGCTCCATATCATTATTTTCTCTTCTTTCTTCTTTTTTCAACAAAGGAAAAGAAGGTTCCCTCGCACACATGTTTGCCGGGGGGGAAGGAGAAGATTGTGGTATGGACCAGGCGTCGTTCAAGCAAAATTTTGCCTTGCCGGGAAGCAAATGACAGAAAAGCTAAGTTGCCAAAGTTTGAGCAATCAATTTTTAAATTTTTGAGTTATCTTCCTCGAACGACCCTACTTTGTATGGAAAACCTGTGCGCGGAGGAACCAACTTGTGGCTAGTTGCGCCCTTACTTTGTTTCGAGTCCGCTCAACAACTTAAGTGTGCTGCATCTAGTCGCGACAAGGTTTCTTGTCGGAAGCAACGCCGCCAGCAGGCTGCTGACGTTCCGCACCCAGCGCTCGCGGCTTGGGCGCCTGCGCCGACAAGTTCCCTAGAAGCGTAGGGTAAAAACATACAAAGGAAGGAATCTAGTAGAGGAAATAACATAGCAGTTGATAACAGAAATAAAGTTATATTACAAGATAACTTGTCGCAGCTCTAACAGGCTGTTTTCATAACATGATTAGCAGCGACAAGGGAAAAGAAGAAATGGGCGGCCTAGTCTACGCGTCCGCCTTGATTCTCTTGATCTCGCTCACCTTGTCCACAATGGGTGCGACAAGGGCCTTGAGTGCGCCCCGATCGGCGTCTGGCGGCAAGGACTTGAGGACGTTGGTGAAGCTGAGGCCTGGATTGCGGAAGGCCACCTTCATCAGCACCTTCTGGAGAACCCCGGCGCAGATTTTGCGCGACTCGTCGGCCAGCTGCTTTTGGATCTTTTCCCGGAGCCGCTGGAGTGCCGTCGCCACGCCCTTGAAGAACAGGCTGAGCTTGGCGCTGGGTTGGAGATTCTCGTCGGAAGGATACCCAAAGTCCTCCATCCCCAGCTGCGCCAGCTCCTCGTTGATGACTGCGGCAATATTCACCAGACCCTCGGTCCAGTGCTCCACAGTGTCTCTAAACGAGTTCTGGGTAACTGCGATGCTCTCCAGCAGCACCTTGTCAGCTCTGACCTTCTCCGACAAAGTCCTCTCCCGCTCCTTGGCGGCCTCCAGCGTCTGCGTCAGCGTGGCCAGCTTCAGCTCCAGGTCTGCATTGGAATCCTTGGCGGTGCTGAGCTCCTTGCCCCTCTCAGCGAGAAGACCTTGCAGCTCACCGTGGGCGACAGCATCCTTCTCACGCTCACGCTTAAGCGCAGCAAGCTCCTCGCCGCTCTTCCCGATGTTGGCCTCCAGCTGCGCCGCCTTCTCCTCCAGCTCTTTCTTGGCGGCCTCTGCGATCGCAGCGGCGTCCTTTGCTTCCTTGAGCGCCCCGCCAAGTGCTTGCTCGCGCTCGGCAAGCTCCTCCTCGTAGCTGTCGAGGTTGGCCTTCCGCTGCACCAATTCTCCTTCTCGCGCGGACTGCTTCTCGGCGGCCAGCCTTTGCTCCTCCTCAGCTTCGGCATTCTCGAAAAGGAAGGCCGTGCGCTCCTCGTCGAGTCGCTCCCGCCCCTGTGCCAGGGACCAGAGAGCTTCTTGATTTTGGCCCCGGAGCTCCTCCGTGTGCTTCTCCATGTCAACTCTCGCCTTCGCGACAAGCGCTTCCAGGGAGGCCAGCTTGGCTTGCCCGGCGCGGTAGAGTGACAGCAGCTTCCGCAGCAGCTGCTCCTCCTCAGGCTCACCACTGCTGCTGCTGGGCGCGTC
This sequence comes from Triticum dicoccoides, assembly GCF_002162155.2. Classification (NCBI taxonomy): domain Eukaryota; kingdom Viridiplantae; phylum Streptophyta; class Magnoliopsida; order Poales; family Poaceae; genus Triticum; species Triticum dicoccoides. The sequence continues at coordinate 734,918,720 of NC_041383.1, read as the reverse complement.
GACCAACGACAGTCCAGCAGAGGCGAGCACCTCCTCATCGAAAGATTCCCCCTCGACCGGCGCCCTGGAGCTCGACGCCCAGGGTAGCTTGATGAAGATATTGTCACCGGCCTTCAAGTAGGCGCCGGGCTGGGGCTCCTCGGAGCCCGGCTCCACAGAAGCGGCAGAGGGATCGGCGGTCGGTGCAGCGCCTGGCGCTCCTGCGGCCTCAGGGTCGTCAGTGCGATCGCCCGACCCCTCACCGGCTTCTGCGGCGGCAGCCTTGGCGGCCTCCTCGCCGGCGGCCTCATCAGCACCGGTCCCTTCCTCGCCGGTGCCCTCTATCTCCATTGGCTCAGTCGCAGATTGGTCTGAAGAACGAAGAAGGGAGAAAAATCAATCAAAAATCCAAGAGAAGAAAATCAGAAGAAGAAGAACCTAAGGGAAAGTTTTTGGACAAGTGAATTACCTGTGCCAAGATCTGCAGTTGCGGCCCCGGCCGCCGCAGGATCGACGGTGCTGCCCCTTGCCGGAGAGTTCTCCCTTGCCGGAGAGCGCTCCCTTACCGGGAACCCCTCCCTTGGCGGCGTAGTCGAAGCAGATGGCACTTCAGGACCAGCTTCCGGGCGCTCCTGATGTGGCTGCTCTGCTCCTACACAAATCAACAAGCAAGATATCAACAAAGGAAAAAGCACTCACGCGCGCCCGACAGCAGAAAGCTAACTATGAACTTACGCTGGGGGCTGCGCTGGGGGCTGCTTTGAGGAGTGGTTGCCGGGTCTGTCAAGGTGGTCTTGGACCCACCACCTACTGACACGGTGGGGTCATCCTCGATGACAATCATCGCGGCCTTGGCCCTCTTCGCTGCTCTCTGGGCCAGCGTCCTGAAAAGAAAGGAGTCCAGATTGAAGCAAGTCAGATACAAGATAAAAACAGCAAGATTAAAGAACTACAAGAGCACCAAAGAGGCTTACTCTTCTTCCTCCTCATCGGAGCTGAGCGCGGAAAGATCGAAGTCCGGCTCCCCTCTGGTACGGCGAGGCGGAGGAGTAGGATCCCTTGCCCGCTTGGCAGGGGCGGTGGCGGTGGCCCGGGAAGATCCCGCTCCAGTTGCCGCTGCTGCGTGAGGCGCTCCCGCGGCAACATTGCTTGCCGCGGTAGAGCGCGTCGCACGGCTCGGCGGCTGTTGACCCGGCTGCCGCTCTGCTACGTCCGCGGCCCTGCGAAGACGCCTCTTTGGCGGGGCCGGGGGCTCCGCCTGCGGCAAGCTTTCTGAAGGCTCGGGCTCTTCCTCGCCGGCCTCGCTCGGCTCGGCTTCAGAATCGGCAGGCTCTTCCTCGCTAATGAACTCCGCGCGCTCGGCAAGGTTTGCCGCTTCTGCCGCCTCCGCCTCCTCCATAGTGAACCCGAACGCGCCCGCGGCAGCTGCGGCCGCAACCTCTTCCGCCCTAGTGGCGATGCGCTGCAGCTCCTCGTCGGTGGTGTCACGGGTGAGGCTCTTCTGCTCGTTAGCATGGACCGGCACTTCTTCCAAATTATCGAAGAACGCTTGCACGACGTCATCCACAGGCTCTTGCCAAGTCGGAACGATTCCGTGTGAATCGCACAACGGCATCATGGCGCGGATCCGGTCAAGAGAAGAGTTATTGCACAAAGGAACTACGCCCCTCGGCAGCGTGAATGGGTGCTGGGGGTCGCGTTTGAACAACTCCAGGAGCATTGCATCCAGCTCCAAGACGGTGAAGTTGTAGTTGAGGCCCGGCCGCAGCCTCATGATGTCTGCCGAGTTCTTGAATTCCCAGGCGGGCCTCCCCCTCTCCTACAGGGGGGCGATGCGGCGGCGGAGGAAATCTGCGCCTACAGCGCCTACAGTGAGCCCGGCAAGCCTGAGGCGAAGAATCCTAGTGATGGCGATCTTCAGCCTCTCGTCTTCCGGGGCCACGTTGCTCCAGTCATTGCCGCGTACTATTGGAGCTTGGCGCACAGAGGTGAAGGGCTGCAGACTCTCCTCGACGATCCAGCACCACTCCGCTCTCCACTCCTCCCACTTGCTGCGGAGCTCACCCTCCAAGTACGCCTCCTTCTTGCCGACTCTCGAGATCCAGGCAATCCCTCCGGCAAGCGGCTCTCCTCTCTCTACCCGAGGTATGAAGAAGTGGCGGAAAAGGGCAACACTAGGGTGGACTCCGACAAAGTTTTCGCACAAATGTGCGAAAACTGCCATGGTCAGAACAGCGTTGGGGGTGAAATCAAGGAGGCGGAAGCCGTAGGTGTTCATGATATCACAGAAGAACTCCGAGAAGGGCGGGCAGAGCCCACAATAGAAGAATAGCGCGAAGAATGGGTACCCGTTTGGAGCCATTCCCGAAGCAGCGGCCAGAAGAACCCTCGTGCGTGGATGCGCACGCGTCTCCGTCGCCCAAAAGTGGTAGAAGTACTCCCTCACCTCCTTCACGCCGAGCTGAGGGGAGAAGATTGCCCGCTCCTTCCGCAGCGCCGCGAGCCGCTGCGCCTCGGCCGACTTCACGCCCTTTCCCTTGTCGGCTTTCGGAGCCATGGCGGAGGTGGTGGGAGAGGTCGACGGCGTTGGTGATGCTGGTGGCAATGGGGGGCGGAGCGCTGCTCTCTCGGCTTCGAGAAGAAGGGGGGAGCGGCAAAGGTTCGTGAAGCTGGAGTAGCAGCAACCAGCGGGGAACGAACTGGCCCTGTTTCCTCTGCTTATAAAGAGGGACGGGGCGGACGTTTCGCCCTTCCGAATAAAGAACCACCCACGATCTCTCCCACGACGCCGCATTCAACGCGTGCCGTTAGGGGAGAGCGCGGTGGATACGGAGCGAGATTCGGCATGGCCCAGTCCGCGTGTGCCCGTGCCCTGTCTTGGGCCTGGCCCAACAGCGCTCGGCACCGTGTCTGGCCCAGGCCCGGGGGCTCCTGTCGGTGTACTAGAATAGGGGTACTCTAGTACCCCGAACTTGTGCACGGGCAGTTGCAGCACCCCGCGGCAAGGCTTGACGGGCGAACGCCAAGATCCTCCGTGGTTCCCTTGGAGCCATTCAAGAACAAAGTATTTAAGCTCAGGAGACAAGGTCCCAGCAAGAGGAGCTTGCCGGGAAGGCCAACCAAGGCACGCGAAGGAACTTGCCGCGACGCACAACGCGCTCCGGCAAGGCGACAAGGCCCCGGCAAGAGGAGCTTGCTGGGAAGACCAACCAAGGTACCTCGAAGCCCGGTGAGCGACAAGCTTCCTGACCCGACAAGATAATAGCAGCGGCAAGGCGCTTGCCACGGCAGGCGGCCACTCTATGCCCACGCTCCAGCGCATCCACCAACGTGTCGCTCTGGGGGCCTCTCCAGGCACGCGTGGCGGGAGGCTGTGCAGCCAGCGGTGCGCAATGGCATGCGGAGCTGACAAGATCGCCATCGTGGCGAACGGTGGCGCCCCTAACGGTGCTTTTTTGCACTGTTTAGGCGACTCAGACGGGCATTTAATGCCCTTGTCCCCTGCCGTCAGGGTTAGGTAGGGTACACTGTACAAGCAACTGTACCAACCACCTCACTTTTTACATTTGTACCCTCCTCTACGTTGCCACCTGTCGGTGACCCCTTTAGCGTATAAAAGGAGGCCCATGCGCAACGTAGAGGGGGTTCGGACAATTCAGTTCGATTCATTCGTAGCCCAGAAAACACTACGCTCTCTCTCTAGAGCAAGAACGCAAGATAATACAACCAGACAAGCAGTAGTAGGAGTGTTATCTCTCCGGAGAGCTCCGAAGCTGGGTAAACTGCTCGTGTGCTCCGCCTCGATCCGCTCTTCGTGCGATCTCCGCCCCCCGCCGAACCGAAAGGGGCCCGGTGCGCCGGCTCCATAGGTGTTCGTGGATCAGTTTCCCCCGACATAGGGGATCGAACCCTGGTGTCCCGTGCGGACAGCTTTGGCCTTAGCCACTGCGCTGGCTTCCTACAACTGTTATATATTTGTATTGACGGTCCTATAAGAACCAAATTTGACGGTGATTTTAAATAAAAAAATGAATCGTTTTCTTTACTTACCGGTGGCATGGTGGGTAAATAGGGACAACTTCGGGGGCAATTTATATGACAGACGACAGAAACCCAATTCTCTTTATTATTAGGTAAAGATATGTTTGTTTCCTTGCAATAGTTTTGCGATATAAAGGTGGTGATATTAGAGTCATGCTAGTGGGTGGTTGTGGATTGTAGAGACACTTGTGTTGAGGTTTGCAAGTCCCCTGGCATGCACGTATGGTAACCGTTGTGTGACAAATTTGAAGCATGGGGTGTTTCTTTGATTGTCTTCCTTATGAGTGGCAGTCGGGGACGAGCGATGGTCTTTTCCGAGCAATCTATCCCCCTACGGGCATGCATAGTAGTACTTTGCTTCGAGGGCTAATAAACTTTTGCAATAAGTATATGAGTTCTTTATGACTAATGTGAGTCCATGGATTATACGCACTTTTCCTTTCCATCATTGCTAGCCTCTTCGGTACCGTGCATTGCCCTTTCTCACCTCGAGAGTTGGTGCAAACTTCGCCAGTGCATCCAAACCCCGTGATATGGTACGCTCCATCACGCATAAGCCTCATTATATCTTCCTCTAAACAACCACCATACCTACCTATCATGGCATTTTCATAGCCATTCCGAGATATATTGCCATGCAACTTCCATCATCATCATATACATGACTTGAGCATTTATTGTCATATTGCTTTGCATGATCGTAAGATAGCTAGCATGATGTTTTCATGGCTTGTCCTTTTTTATGTCATTGCTACGCTAGATCATTGCACATCCCGGTACACCGCCGGAGGCATTCATATAGAGTCATATCTTTTTTCTAGTATCGAGTTGTAATATCGAGTTGTAAGTAAATAAAAGTGTGATGATCATCATTGTAGAGCATTGCCCCATAAAAAAAAGAAAATAAAAAAAATTAAAAAAAGGAAAGGCCAAAGAAGCCTAAATAAAAAAGGGGGCCAAAGAAGCCCACCGAAAAAAAGAAAAAAAGAAAAAAAAGAAAAAAAGAAGAAAAGAAAAGTGGCAATGTTACTATCCTTTTTCCACACTTGTGCTTCAAAGTAGCACCATGTTCTTCATATAGATTGTCTCCTATGTTGTCACTTTCATATACTAGTGGGAATTTTCATTATAGAACTTGGCTTGTATATTCCGATGATGGGCTTCCTCAAATGCCCTAGGTCTTCATGAGCAAGCAAGTTGGATGCACACCCACTTAGTTTCTTTTCTTGAGCTTTCATACATTTATAGCTCTTAGTGCATTCGTTGCATGGAAATCCCTACTCCTTGCATTGACATCAATTGATGGGCATCTCCATAGCCCGTTGATTAGCCGCGTCGATTTGAGACTTTCTCCCTTTTTTGTCTTCTCCACATAACCTCCATCATTATATTCTATTCCACCTATAGTGCTATATCCATGGCTTGCGCTCATGTATTGCGTGAGGGTTGAAAAAGCTGAAGCGCGTTAAAAAGTATGAACCAATTGCTCGGCTCGTCATCGGGGTTCTGCATGATGGGAGCATTTTGTGTGACAAAAATGAAACATGGCCAAACTATATGATTTTGTAGGGATAAGCTTGCTTTGGCCTTGTTGTTTTGAAAAGACATGATTGCTTTATTGGTACGCTCGAAGTATTATTGTTTTTTATGTCAAGTGATAGACTATTGCTTTGAATCACTCGTGTCTTAATATTCATGCCATGATTAGATATATGATCAAGATTATGTTAGGTAGCATTCCACATCAAAAATTATCTTTTTATCATTTGACTACTCGAGGACGAGCAGGAATTAAGCTTGGGGATGCTGATATGTATCCATCGTATCTATAATTTTTGATTGTTCCATGACAATATTCTTCAACTTTCATATACTTTTCGCAACTTTTTATACTATTTTTGGGACTACCATATTGATCCAGTGCCCAGTGCCAGTTCCTGTCTGTTGCATGTTTTATGTTTCACAGAAAACCAATATCAAACGGAATCCAAACGGGATAAAAACAGACGGAGAATTATTTTGGAATATTTGGGATTTTCCGGAGGAAGAATCAACGCGAAACGGTTTCCGGGGTGGCCACGAGACAGGGGGGCGCATCCTCCCCCTGGGCGCACCCTGGACTCTCGTGGGCCACCCATAAGGCGGTCGATGCCCTTCTTTTGCCGCAAGAAACTAATTTTACGAGAAAAATCTGGGCGAAAGATTCACCCCAATCGGAGTTACGTATCTCCAGATATAAAGGAAACGGTGAAGGGCCAGAAACAGGGAACACAGAAACAGAGAGATAGATCCAATCTCGGAGGGGCTCTCGCCCCTCCCAAGCCATGGGAGCCAAGGACCAGAGGGGAAACCCTCCCATCTAGGGAGGAGGTCAAGGAAGAAGAAGAAGAAGGGTCCTCTCTCCCCCTGCTTCCGGTGGCGCCGGAGCGCTGTCAGGGCCATCATCATCACCGCGATCTTCACCAACACCTCCATCATCTTTACCAACGTCTCCATCATCTTCCCCCTTCTATATCTAGCGGTCCACTCTCCCGCATCCCGCTGTACCCTCTACTTGAACATGGTTCTTTATGCTTCATATTATTATCCAATGATGTGTTGCCATCCTATGATGTCTGAGTAGATTTTCGTTGTCCTATCGGTGATTGATGAATTGCTATGATTGGTTTGAGTTGCATGTTTTATTATTGGTGCTATCCTATGGTGCCCTCTGTGTCGCGCAAGCGTGAGGGATTCCCGCTGTAGGGTGTTGCAATGCATTCATGATTTGCTTAGAGTGGGTTGCGTGAGTGAATGAAACACAAACCCGAGTAAGGGGATTGTTGCGTATGGGATAAAGGGGACTTGATACTTTAATGCTATGGTTGGGTTTTACCTTAATGATCTTTAGTAGTTGCGGATGCTTGCTAGAGTTCCAATCATAAGTGCATATTATCCAAGAAGAGAAAGTATGTTAGCTTATGCCTCTCCCTCAAATAGAATTGCAATAGTGATTACTGGTCTAGTAACATAGTCAATTGCTTAGGGACAATTTCACAACTCCTACCACCAATTTTCCAGACTCGCTATATTTACTTTATTGCTTCTTTATCTAAACAGCCCCTAGTTTATGTTTACGTGCTTTTTATTATCTTGCAAACCTTTCCTATCACACCTACAAAGTACTTCTAGTTTCATACTTGTTTTAGGTAAAGCGAACGTCAAGCGTGCGTAGAGTTGTATCGGTGGTCGATAGAACTTGAGGGAATATTTATTCTACCTTTAGCTCCTCATTGGGTTCGACACTCTTACTTATCGAAAACTGTTGCGATCCCCTACACTTGTGGGTTAGCACATATGCTACACCACGGCCAAGAACACGTTACGCCATCCGAGAATAGTGCTGCACTTCGAAACTAGAACCGTCAATAAATTTTGAGCTTGCGTCTCGTCACATTCCAAATTACTACTACGACCATGCTATATTGAATTGCAAACCTATTCACACCGATCACAACCTAAACGGTTTCCCACTTAGGAGCGTATTAGTACTCGGTCATAAATACTACTATGCGAAGATGACTACACATTCCTCCTCAACTCCTCATCCACAAAAACAAACAAGTCATTCAACATCCTTCCCTTCCGTCTGCCATGGCCAGCATGACTTTCGGGTCGAGAAATTACCACCAGGGAGAGGCGAGCATGGAAGCGGAAGCATGAGAGATGTCCCGCCTCGCTGCGAAAGCAGCCGACATGTCCTGCCGCATGGAAGTAGCAGCACAGAGGTCCAGCCGTGCCGCCGAAGCAGCATGGAGGTCCCACTGCACCGTCGATGTAGCAAACTGGTCCGGCCGCACCGTGGAAGCAGCAGAGCTGTCCCGCTGCACCATGAATGCAGCAGAGATGTCCCACCACACCGCGGCGGCCTGGGAAAATGTCTCACGGGAAGGCGACGACTCTTACAGGTGCATGCATGCGATCGTCCATAGCCAGATGGATCAGATCTTCGGCTGGGCGAGGTTACAGGATGACATGAAAGCCTGATTTGAACAGGCTACTAGCTTCATCCGGCAACTAAGGGAGGGCAATGAGAGGCTCCGGGCCGAGCGTGAACTGCTGAGGGCGAAGATCGTCCGAAGTGCAGACCAGCAGGAGGAGACCAGTGCCTTGTTGAAGAGGACCAACGTCATCGTCAAGAAACTTATGGACGAGAATGAAATGCTCCGCATCGAGCGCCAAAGGCTGGTGGAGGAATCTGTGGATGCTCTCAAGCAGCGTCTGGAGGACACGAAAGAGCTCATCGCCGCTCGCCGCGGAGACTAGTTCCCGTGGCCTGTAGTAACGCATCAAGAAAGTAGAGATCAGCGAGCTAGATCCTTGTCTTCCTTCTTCTTTTGCCCTTGTGTATTTCGGGCATGGCCACATGTGCCTTTTTTAATTATCTTCCTAATTATGTAAGACAATTATTATCCACTGTCGTCGTCCTTATATATTCATCAGTTTTGCTATAAGTCATAGTAGATGCTATATAGGTCCGTCGAATCTTACATCAAGATCCGTGCTTTCAGATTTTTTTTTTCTCTCTTAAATCTCAGTCGAGTGAGACATAGCCACGCCATTAAACAGAGGCTCGGGCGCCATTAATGGAGACCTTGGGAGAGAGGTGGACGGAAGATGGAGGTCAAAGGGCTCTCCTCTTGATAAGCACGCGCAGGGGTCTGATCGCACGCCTCTCGTACTCAAATAGCTACCCTGCACGTCACCTCCTAGCTAATAGAAAAAGGGGATGCGTGGCGGCACGTAAATGGTAGTAAATAGAACGCCCATGGTTTCAATAATACTTGTGTTTCCGATTGTAACGTGACAACACTTGTTCCAAAATGACTTTGTTGATTGTTAATGTGTGCGCCTTCGCAAATCGAACTGCAAAACTACCACATCATGTTGGTGCCATGTCCTGGCACCAAGCCAAGTTTCATTATTTTCATGCGTGTTTTGGATTTATAGAAATTAAAAAACTAAGTTTCTCAGTGTTTCCAGCCCAGCCACGACGCCCAGAATTTTGAATTTCATTCCCATTTCTTGCACGGAACCTAGAAATTTACCTGAGGACACACATGTGATTTTTCAACCAACTTTGGTGCGCTGGAGCATGTGCTTGTATTTCAAATTTGAATTATGCACACAAAGGTGACACGTTCCCTCTCAGAACCACGAGCCTTCTTGAGAGAAGCTCCGGTTTGCAAGAAGCTTATAGCAAAATTTGTTACTATTCGGACAATTGTTTTACCACAACATGGTACTACCATGACATGACACCATGCCAAGTTTCATGATTTTAAAACTAAGTTTCTCAATGTTCTCGACCAAGCCACGATGCCCAGATGTTTGAATTTTATTCCCATTTCTGCATGGGACCTAGAAATTCACCCGAGGACACATATGTGATTTTTCAACCAACTTTGGTGCATGTGAGCATGTGCTTGTAGTTCAAAATTGAATTATGCACATTGAATGACCAGAAACTCAATTAATGTATAAAAAAGGCCAAAGGAACCCGGAATAATTCCAGAATTTAATAGGGCACTCATGTAGTTCTATGTTGCCTTTGTAAATAAACTCAAGGGGGGCAGTGTATATTGTTTCGCACTCAAAGGTGGCACGTTCCCTCTCAGAACCACGAGCCTTCTTGAGAGAAGCTTCGGTTTGCAAGGAGCTTATACCAAAATCATTGATTCCGGGCTGCTCGTAGGGGGACTGTGAAAGCAAGCGTAGGAGATCAAAATGTGAGTCGAGTCCGATGGGTAAAAAGGGGAAGCAGGAAAGGACTGGTCTTTTCGGATGATCAGCCACACTGGGACTGAGACACGGCCCGGACTCCCACGGGGGGCAGCAGTGGGGAATCTTGGACAATGGGCGAAAGCCCGATCCAGCAATATCGCGTGAGTGAAGAAGGGCAATGTCCTATTCGGCCAATTTTTTTACCACAACATGGTAGTACCATGACATGACACCATGCCAAGTTTCATGATTTTCAGACGTGTTTTGGATTTACAAGAATTTTAAAACCAAGTTTCTCAATGTTCTCGGCCGAGCCACGATGCCCAGATGTTTGAATTATATTCTCATTTCTTGCATGGGAGCTAGAAATTCGCCCAAGGACACAGATGTGATTTTTCAACCAACTTTGGTGCACGAGAGCATGTGCTTGTAGTTCAAATTTGACTTATGCACATTAAATGACCAGAAAATCAATTAATGTATAAAAAATGACAAACGAACCTGGAATAATTCCAAAATTTAATAGGGCACTCATGTAGTTCAATGTTGCCTTTGTAAATAAACTCAAGGGGGGGGGGGCAGCGTATATCGTTTCGCACTCAAAGGTGGCACGTTCCCTCTTAGAAGCACGAGCTTTCTTGAGAGAAGCTTCGGTTTGCAAGAAGCTTATAGCAAAACTTGTTCCAAATCGACCCAATTTTTTACCACAACATGTTAGTGTCATGACATGACACCATGCCAATTTTCATGATTTCCAGGGGAGTTTTGGATTTACATGAATTTAAAATCAAAGTTTCTTGATGTTCTTGGCCGAGTCAGGATGCCCAGATGTCTGAATTTGATTCTCATTTCTTCCATGGGACCTAGAAACTCAACCAAGGACACACATGTGATTTTTCAACAAACTTTGGTGCACCGGAGCATGTGCCTGCAGTTCAAATTTGGATTATGCACATTAAAAGTCCAGAAACTCAATTAATGTATAAAAAGGCCAAACGAACCCGAAATAATTCCAAAATTGAAGAGGGCACTCATATAGTTCTATGTTGCCTCTGTAAATAAAATCAGGGGTGAGGCAGCGTATATTGTTTCGCACACAAAAGTGACATGTTCCCTCTCGGAACCACGAGGTTGTTGAGAGAATCTCCGGTTTTGCAAGAAGCTTATACCAAAACTTGTCCCAATTTAGCCAAAAATTATACATATGAAAACAGGGTTTAGATTATCCCGAACATCTCGATACCTAGACCAATGTACTATGATTTGAATTGGAGATCGTATGGTACATGTAGTGCATAGTGAAATATGATTACTGCTATATGTATGTTTTTTGTCATAAAGATAATATTTAAATTATTGTATAACTTGACAACAATCGTATTCAAATAAGGAAAATTGATTCAAATTTAGTCCATATGGTAGATGACAATATACATGTTCACATGGTGGAGTAAAATGTTCATATATGATGGAAGATCAAAATGTACGACTACATCAACTATAAACCGCAAGGTCACCTAACGATATGTTCGAATTCAACATAACATGGATTCAAAAATTGAAATTCGAGATCCTGGCATTTGTAATCATATAAAAAGGGACATTACTCTTTCTTTTGGTGGGAATTGATTTGTTTTTTGTTGTTGTTGAGGGGAGTGCGAATCGATTTGGTACTGTACAGGGTAATCTTGTTCTCCCAATTTTTTTACATTTTTCTTGTAGTTTTTTCAATGGCATCTATAGCAATATAGTAAAAGGGGACATGACTCTCTTGTGTCTTGTATGAAATGTTTTTTTACACATTAAGTTTGTTCTGCCAAACAAGGAATCCGCACCTTGTTATCCCGAAATTTTCAATCTCGAGTATCTTTTGTCTCACCTGCTTTGAAACTCCCGCCTCTTCAACCCGCGCCGCTTCTTGTTATCCCGAAATTTCGACGTGCACGAAAACTCCCTCCTCATCCGAAATCGGTCCCGCAGCCCAGACACGCGAAATCCCCCATCTAACCCTCAGCCGGAAATGAAGCTCCATGTCGCGGTGTCAAAATCGGTGGGGGTACGCTGGTAACTTACCCTACATTTTGGACAAGCGCATCCCTAAGCTTGGCTACCCCCTCCCTTCCCCTTCGCCCCCCATTCATACACCGAGGCTGCCAAAACCCATGAAACCCCAGGCTCCTCCGTCGGCCTCCCGACCACCACCCAGCCGGAGACTCTTCCCCGACTATGTCGTTCACCGCAACAGCTCACCGTCCCTCATCCACTGCACCGGATGAGGATCCATTATCGATCTCGTCGTCCTGCCGGATCAGCCGCCCCGTCCTCCACCTCCAAGGAGTTGCCCTGACGTTCATCTCGTCTATCGCACCACCTCAATCCCCACAGCGCCGTCTTGACATGCCCCACCGGAACCGCATCACCCTCACCAATTCCTCCGATGAAGCCGAGGCCAACTCGACACCACCAAGGAGGTTCTGCACTCACCACTGCATTTTATCTTTTATTCGATCTCACGGGGCTGCCGGTGCTCGATACCGAGCAGCCATGGCGGGTCTCCATCGATGGCGCCATCGCCAGCCACATCATCAACGGCGTCTCTCCCCCATGTCGTTGCTTCCTCGGTGTCGACTTCCACACCGGCACTAGCTGTAGCTGCTCCGGCTCTCGCTCGCGCTGCAGCTCTATTCTTTCTGTCGTTCGCGCTGCTGCACTGCTCTTGCTTTCGTTCATGCTGCTGCTCTGCTCTTGCTCTCGCTCGTGCTGCTGCTGCTGCATGACCTCTGACAGCTACAAGAGTTACTACTTTAGCACTCGCTCGCGGTGCTACTACACGACTTGCTCTCTGCTAGTGTGTTCCCTGCTCGAGCGTCTACTGATTTAGATCACTTCTTCTCTGCTATTAGTGCTAGAACGCCCTAAACATCTATTGCAATGCTCTGCTACTATTTAAATCAGTTTCGACAGTAAAATTTAGTTTCAACTGTAAAGTTTAGTTTCTTTAGTTAAGTTCAGTGTGAACAGTACTTACAACATCTATCGGAGCGGCCGTGGTGCGACTAATGCATTTTACATCTAGCACTTTTTGGTCATGTATTTTACATCATCTATTGCATATGATATTAGAGTCCCACTTCAGAATAACGTTGTCTGTCTTGTCCTGCTTCAGCCTCGCCGCCGTACACCTCACCGGAGCTGCTCCAACGATGGAACCATCCATCACAACGGAGCAGTACCCTCGGCGCTGTTTTTAGAGGCCTCAGATCTTCTTCCCCGCCTCCAACAGTCACACGAGCATCACCATCCTCCACGCCCAACCCAATGATGCCGAGTTCCACAATGCTATGCCAAAGGGGTTGTACACTCGTCGCATCACTTTGTTACTCTGCATTCATGTCGATCCCTCAGGGATCCTTTGCTATGGAACTACTATTCATGCATTTGGTTAGAAGGAGTGGAGCAAAGAAAAACTGGAGGAATTTTTTTCCGTTGGTGTCTCTTTCGAAGAAAAAACGTAGGAATTCTAAAATTCACTTGGACGTCCTTCACAAATTAATATGCATGAAGAACAGAACTAATTGCATTACTGGCATAATAAGATTCTAATTTTTTCATTTTCACGTGGTTTGACTTTAATTTGACCATGTTTCTCCATTCTTGTGTTCTTCCAGTTCATGTGAACCAAACACCCAGGTTGACTGAAATCCTATGTTTCCAAATGCTCTGTTTTGCACGTGCATTCCTATCCTATTCCTGTGTTTTTCCTGTCCCTGTGTTTATATAATCCTCCAATTCTAAGGAGCCCTTAAAGATTTGCTTCATTTTCAGATAGGCGTCAAAGAAAACTCTGTGTGTTATGTCCTGCTCCTGCCGTGCCGTCATCCTCCCCACCTGAGGTGCACCATCGATAAAAGCGTTCACTGCAGCAGAGATCCCCCCTGCAGAATTTCTTTCGCCGCCTCAGATCATCTTCCCCATTGCCGGCAGCCATGCCAACTACATTATCATCATCGACTGAGCAGATGAACCTGAGGAGTACACAGTTCCGGAAGAGAGGTCGCAGTCTTTCGTGTTTGCTTACGTTATACATCGGTTATTATTACCTGCTAATTTATCGTTCAAACTTGAGTTTTAAAATGCACGTGGGTCTCATATCGAGGCATCAACGAATATTATCTATCTACTATCTGGTTCATCTGGGGTCTTCTATGTGGTTCATGTTGGGTGGGCAACAAACAGTAGATGATCCATTGTCCATCTTTTTAAACTGGAGCTATAATAAACCTGCTATCATTAGTTTTGGATCCATCCACCCGTTTGCTACCATCAGCCTTGATTTTTGCATGCACCCCTTAGGACTGACAAAATCTAACTATTTTTATTATGCATGTCAGATACTGCACACAATCGTACTAAACATGTAGAGAAAAAGAGAAGACCGTTGCGTGGGAATATAATGGCATGCAGACGTCGCTCCATGGTGGGCGAAGTGCCCCCCTCCTGCATTTCTAGATTGTATTCCAAAGGAAGATAACTGTTTAGATGGGGATTCAGAAGGAGCCGACCATGCTTGTTTACCACCTAAGGCGTTTGCTCTAACCTGGCATGCCGATGTTGGTCATATCATGCATATTGCGCCTCACATTGCTTACATTATACATCTTATATGTCATCAGCTTAGTTTAGATTTGCTTTGTGTGAATGCCACCTGTTTGGTTTCTATATCATACTCCCACCATTCCTAAATATTTGTCTTTTTAGAGATTTCAAGAAGTGACTACATATGGAACAAAATGAGTGAATCTACACTCTAAAATATGTCTATATACATCTGTATGTGGTAGTCCAGTTGAAATCTCTAAAACGACAAATATTTAGGAATGGAGGGAGTATATGGGAATTATGCAATGCCATCTTCTTTAGCCAGGCATCATATACGTGAATCATGCAATGCCATCCTGTTTAGCCAGTCATCGTATATGTGAATTGTATCGTGCCATATTTTTTTCCATAACGTATTCCATTTGTCAACAATGTTTGTACATTCATCTACTCTTCCTGTGCATAAGCCATTTGAGTCGGTCATGGGAAAATTTGGAGTGAAAAAAAGGTCTTTTGAGAAGTCAGTGCTACCTGTCGATGCAGATTTTTTGTTGGTTACAGATAGCTCCTCAAAAGAGGATTCAGAGACAGATGACCAGTCGTATCCCCCCCCCCGAGGTGCATGCTCTAACTTGGCAGGATTATATTGCTTATATCATGCATATGGTGTCTTGCATTGCCATGCCATCTGCTTAGATTAGACATGCTTTGTGTGAATGCCTCATGTTTGCTTTCTATATCAGATATGTGAATTATGCAATGCCATGTTTTTCAGCCAGTTATCATATATGTGAATTATGCACCACCATTTAGCCAAGCATCATATATGTGAATTATCTCATGACATATTTTTTTTCATTACATACTCCATTTGTCGACAGTCTGTGTATATTGAACTACTCTTCATGTGTATCAACCATTTGAGCCGGTTATGGAAAAATCTGGAGTGAAAACAAGGTCTTCAGAGGAGGTAATGGTATCTGTTGAAGCATATGTCTCGATGGTTACAGGGAGCTCCTCAGAGGAGGATTCAAAGACAGATCACCAGTCCTATATCGCACCTGAGGTGTATGCTCTAAGTTGCAATGTTTATATTTCTCATATGATGCATATGGTGTCTTGCATTGCTTAGTTTAGACATCATATGCACAATATTGAATTCCATCTGCTTAGTTTAGAGATCATACATGCGAGTGCCAGCTGCTTAGTATATGAATCAATTATGTCAATTATATCATGCCATCCTATATACTTAGACAACATGTATGTGAATTATTTCATCCCAACCTATTTTAGAAAGACATCATATAGTTTTGTCATGTCATCCTGTTTAGATACTCATCATATGTTGAATTATGCCATTATATCTTGTTAAGTTATCCATCATATATATAAAACTATGTCATGCTATCCTGTTTAGTTAGGCATCATATATGTGAAATTGTGTCATGCTGTTCTTTTTGGTTAGACAAGATATATGTGAATTACCACATCTGTCTACCATATGATGTCTGTACGTTCAACTTCTTTTCTAGTTTATCATCCATTTGAATTGGAGGGGGTGATGGCAGTATCTAAGGAAGCAAAAACCCGTTCTTCACAAAAGACAGTTGTCAGTGTCAAAACCGGCGGATCTCGGGTAGGGGGTCCCGAGCTGTGCGTCTAGGCGGATGGTAACAGGAGACAAGGGACACGATGTTTATCCAGGTTCGGGCCCTCTCGATGGAGGTAAAACCCTACGTCCTGCTTGATTAATATTGATGATGTGTGTTACAAGAGTAGATCTACCACGAGATCAAGGAGGCTAAACCCTACAAGCTAGCCTATGGTATGATTGTTGTTCGTCCTACGGACTAAAGCCATCCGGTTTATATAGACACCGAAGAGGGCTAGGGTTACACAGAGTCGGTTATAATGGTAGGAGATCTACATATCCGTATCGTCAAGCTTGCCTTCCACGCCAAGGAAAGTCCCATCCGGACACGGGACGAAGTCTTCAATCTTGTATCTTCATAGTCTTGGAGTCTGGCTGATGATGATAGTTCGGCTATCCGGACACCCCCTAGTCTAGGACTCCCTCAGTAGCCGCCGAACCAGGCTTCAATGACGATGAGTCCGGCGCGTATGTTGTCTTCGGCATTTGCAAGGCGGGTTCTCCTTCATGTTTCATGCGTTCGCCGGATAGTGTCCGGTTGCTTCATAAATGCTGCGCTCCTTGGCTTCTACGTCCAATAATGGCCTTCTTCCACGTGTCATACGAATGCGAAAAGCCAGGGTACTCTTACGTTTTACCCCCTAGCTGCGCGAATAAGCTGCCTATAAGAGAGGCGAGGATCCTAGATCCAAATCACACCATCCTCCTTCTGCAAGTACTCATCGAGGCGCCTCTGACAAAAAATCCATTCCAACATGGACAGTCGACGCGGCTCCTCTTCTCGCGTTCCGAGTCCTCAGCCAGGAGATTGGAGGAGATGCTCAGTCCCGCATAGCGAGTTAGTGACGCTCCAAACAGAGGGATACCTTGCCCCGGCCTTTATGGTTCCGGTCCGAGCCGGACTGGCCACCTACAAGGGTGGGAAGCAGGCGGAGAGCGTCCCCAATCCCTCCAAAGGAGAGCGGGTATGCTTCGTCCCCTACTTAATAAGGGGACTCAGATTTCCTATACATCCGTTTCTCCGGGGGCTCCTGGAGTTATATGGACTCCAACTTCACCACCTCACGCCTGCATCCATTTTGCACATCGCGGACTTTGTAGCTCTTTGCGAGCTGTTCTTGGGCATCGAGCCCCATTTTGCACTGTGGAAGAGGTTGTTTTGCCTTGAACCCCATTCTCACGAGGGGTCGATATATCAAGTGGGCGGAGCCGAAATATGGCGCATCGCCGGGACCGGATATCTATCCGTAACCCCGAAGAAGGCGTCCGAAGACTGGCCTTCGGAGTGGTTCTATATGGAAGACGCCCCGCTGCCGGATCCAGTTCAGATCGGCCTCCCGGAGTTTAGCAACGCTCCTCTGAAGAAACGCCTGAGTTGGCACCCGCGGAGCCCTCAATGGGAAGATGATAGGAGTGTCCACTATCTGATGGGCCGGATACGGCTACTAGCCCATTCCGGATTAACCATGATTGGAGTCATGGCTAACCATGATTGGAGTCATGGCCACACGCATTATGCGAGGGGTGCAGCCGCTCCAATATAGGGGCCACCCCATGTGGGATTTTAACGGGGAGAATGACGCCACCCGTCATGGTCGCACGGGGCCGGGATCGGCCGCCGATCTGGTGAAGATCCTGTCCGGCTTGTACAAGGGGGAGAAGGAGGACTTCCTTTGCGCGAATCCATTGAATGGATTCTCCTTCACGCTTACATATCTGATCCGTGCTTTCAAAGGTAAGTGTCTTACTTTATGATTTCGATGCAGGAAATACGCCGGGATGTGGCGGGCATAGAAAGCCCAACTCCATAACCCGAGGATCCGGGAAGATCCCTTGATCTGGCCTCCGAAGAGGATCCAGACATAAAGGTGGATTTGATTGACGGGGTGTTCCACCAGCTCAGCATAGATAATGCTTTAGTCGCCATTACGGCTGACTACCCCGGTTTGTGTCCGGCTTCCCAAGTGAGTACGACCGAAGTCCTGACACCGTTACTTTTTTAATGCTTATTTCTGACCATCGTGCACCAATGGTGCTTGGCAGGAGGTGCCTTTACGGTGGGAAGCCGAGCCCGCGGCGACTAACCAAACGAGGTCAGTGCGGCCTAGCAGGCGGAAGAGGAGTGCGGCGCGAATCGAAACGTCGCCGCAAAGGTATGGTGCACCATTGTCTTTTAAGGGAAAGACTCCTGGGAGGCATATTAATGCTCATGATCCTTCCAGGAGAAAGAGCGCTCGCCGGACTGAGTCCGGAGAGGGTGCCCACCAAGCCTCCGCCAGCCAGGCTCCAACGCCTGGTCCGGAGGGGGAGGCGAGCGCAAGGCGCGAGCTAGATGCTCCTCCAACGGAGGATGCCGACAGGTTGTCCGCCACCAGGTCTGAGGTGGAGAGCGCCATGAATCACAGCGCCATCGGACAGTTCTTCGTGACGCGTGTTTCTCCCCCGAGGCGTTAAATGCCTTTAATGTGGGAGACGCGCACCTCCGTGCTGCTCAAGATGGTTTAACCAGAGCCACGGAGCAGTATGTAAAGGACATGCGGGTAAGGAATTTTAATAGTTATATATGCCAGTAGCCCCCGAGACTTAAAATAGTTAAACTAACTGATTTAAGGATCATTTGTTATGCAGGATCTTACTGAGAAGAATACCCACCTGTCTCAGGAGCTTCAAGAATGCAAGGCCCAACTTGAGGCCGCACTAGCCGCTGCCGGGGGAGCCACGGAGACCCCCTCTGGTAGTTCATATTTTGAAAGAAGTAGTTTATGAAGTGCGGCGTGTGTGTATAGTCTGACAATAATATTGCAGAGGATGCCGGACTAGATCCGGACAAGCAACAGCTGCTGCGCCAGTTGAAGGCCGGCGAGAGGGTGCTTATGAGGGTGCAGCAGGAGAGGAACAAACTCCAAGATGCCAACACCCAGCTGGGCGAAGAACTAAAAGATGTTCGGGTCTAGCTGTCTTTCTCCGTAAAGGAGAATCGGCGGCTTCATCGCGACATTTATAGTAAGTGCTTGAGCAAACTCTTTTGAAAAGAAGAGTTCGGCGAGGAAGTCGATTGACAGAAATGTGTCTGTAGGTGTGCTCATGGGTCGTCCGGCGGAGGAGATGCCTGGTTCCACGGGAGACCCTCTTTCCGAGCTGCTGCAACTGCACGAACGTGTTCGGCAGGCGATGAGCGGCGTCGTGCAGGATTTATGGCCTTCCGTCTCCCTACCCGAGGGTCTTGGAGGGCTTGCTGAGAAGCTTCAGGGAGTACGGCAACGTCTCCGTCTATGGAAGATATCGGCCTGCCGTCAAGGCGCCAGGGAGTCCTGGGCCATGGTGAAGACGCGGTACCCGAAGGCTGACCCAAACCACATGGCCGAGGTCGGAACTGTGGGGCCCGATGAGAAGGAGATCCCTGTGAGCCTGATGTACGGCCAAGTAGAGTTGGCCGCGAAATATTCCCAACAGGACTGTAAATTAGACAGCCTGTTAGATGGGATTGAAGAGGAGTACAATCAGTCTGTTTGACGATGTAATTTTAAAATGACATGTAAAATGCCTTCTAGCCGGATTGTAGATCGTTTGCCTTTGCGGACCTTTTCGCTTCAACCTCGGGACCCAACGGTCCGGAGTGTGTCCGAATACCCTTACGGTTATAAAAGAACCGGGGCATGCATGGAGATAAGGCGTAGGGGTCATAATTGCTTTATTAGACAAGTTCCCAACTAGCTATGTTATATTACATGGTTAGTAAGAAACATCTTCCAGTGAGAATAGTTCCGTTAAGGGTTCCTTTCCCTGGGAGGCATGCCCTAAAGTGCATGTCCGGACTGCGAAAATAGCAGAAAAAGCATCTGGGGGCAGATAAATAAGTACGTAATAAATCATCTTTTAGGTCACCGACCGAATATTCCCTTAAGAACGCTAGCCTTCGGCTTCACCCAGTCTGAGGTACACATCCGGCTGACCCGGCAGTAACAATCGCAGAGGTGCTCCCTTTACCTCCTAGCCGAACAATCGGGAACGTAGGGGTAAGCACAGGAGCTAGGCAACCCGGCTTGGCCAAAACTTAAGTCATATCGATGCATATAATGGTGATCAAAAGGTACATGCAGAAGTATGACACATGTGGTGGGCATGAAGCCCATATAAATAAGCTTCTGTTAAAGAAGCCCCGAGGTATAACGAGTGCGAGTAGCACATCTAGTGAGTGCGAACAAAGCGCAGATTAGCCCTCAAGAGGTTTGTACTGAAAGAGGGAGGAAAACGAGGGAAAACAAAGATAGCAAAAAAACATGAAAGGTGGACGGAGGAAGGAGACGAACCCTGAGTCCGGCGCTAGGCGTAAAATCATCGGAGACGGGCTGCGTTCCATGGGTTTGGCTCGAGTCGGTTGTCAGATGCGTTGCGTAGACGGTATGCACCGCCGGTAAGGGACTTGGTCGATGATGAAGGGACCTTCCCATTTGGGCTTAAGTTTGTCCTTTTTCTTATCCGGCAGGCGTAGAACTAGCTCGCCAACATTGTATGTTTTGGCCCGCACTTCTCTGCTTTGATATCATCGAGCCTGTTGTTGATAGAATGCGGAATGGGATTTTGCTACATTGCGCTCCTCCTCTAAAGCGTCCAAACTGTCCTTCCGATCCAACTCGGCTTCTCTTTCCTCGTACATGTGCACGCAAGGTGAGTCATGAATTATGTCGCAGGGCAAAACTGCCTCAGCGCCGTATACCATAAAAATGGTGTGAATCCAGTTGTGCGGTTTGGCGTGGTCCGCAGCCCCCAGAGTACGGAGTCGAGCTCCTCTACCCAGTGCGTGTTAGATTCCGTGAGGGACCGCACTAATCTGGGTTTGATGCCGCTCATGATTAGACCATTTGCTCGTTCCACTTGACCATTAGATTGAGGGTGGTAGACTGAAGCATAGTCGAGCTTGATGCCCATGTTTTTGCACCCGAGTTTAACCTCGTCGGCCGTGAAATTCGTGCCGTTATCAGTGATGATGCTGTGGGGGACGCCAAAACGGTGTACTACCCCGGATATGAAGTCTATCACAGGTCCGGATTCTTTCGTTTTAACCGGCTTGGCCTCTATCCATTTGGTGAATTTGTCCACCATGACCAATAAGTATTTGTGCTTGTGGGTTCCCCCTTTAAGGGGTCCAACCATGTCAAGCCCCCAAACCGCGAACGGCCAAGTAATGGGTATAGTTTTGAGGGCGATGGGTGGCATGTGGCTCTAATTAGCAAAGAGCTGGCAACCGATGCATCATTGGACTAAGTCCTGAGCATCTGCCCGGGCGGTCGGCCAATAAAATCCTGTACGGAAGGCCTTGCCTACAAGGGCCCGGGCGGCGGCGTGGTGCCCGCCGAGTCCGGCGTGAATTTCAGCCAGGAGATTTCGCCCTTCCTCTTCGGAGATACACCTTTGAAGGACTCAGGTTGTGCTTTTCTTATAAAGTTCTACCTCATGGACCTTGTAGGCTTTAGATCGCCGAACTATGCAGCGGGCCTCATTTTGGTCTTCGGGAAGTTCCTGCCTGATTAACTAGGCTAGGAATTGTTCTGTCCACGGGGCAATTACTGCCAATATTTCATGGGCTGAATCTGTTATTTCATTGGCTAAGCCACCGATTGTGTCAGAATGTTCTGCGTTAGGAGATGAAGTTGGTTCCGGATTGTTGTTTCTGGACTCCTCTTCCCATAATACGGATGGCTTAAAGAGCCGTTCCAGGAAGATGTTTGGAGGGACGGCATCGCGTTTTGCGCCGATGCGTGCCAATACGTCTGCTGCCTGGTTATTATCCCGGCCTACATGGTGAAATTTGAGTCCTTCGAACCGGGCTGACATTTTTAGGACGGCGTTACGGTAGGCTGCCATTTTCGGATCCTTGGCGTCAAAGTCTCCATTTACTTGGGATATAGCGAGGTTTGAATCCCCCGCGCACCTCTAGGCGTTGAATACCCACGGAGATTGCCATCCGGAGGCCATGTAGAAGGGCCTCGTATTCGGCTGCATTGTTGGAGTCCGTGTACATTATTTGAAGCACGTATTGGACTGTGTCTCCGGTTGGGGACGTCAAGACGATGCCAGCCCCCAAGCCAGCCAACATTTTGGAGCCGTCGAAATGCATGATCCAATTGGAGTATGCGCCGTACTCTTTAGGGAGTTCGGCTTCGGTCCATTCGGCGATGAAGTCAGCCAGAACTTGTGACTTGATAGCTCGCCGTGGTTTGTAGGTTATATCAAATGGTAAGAGCTCAATGGCCCATTTTGCAATCCTGCCCGTCGCATCGCGATTGTTTATAATGTCGTTGAGAGGTACTTCGGAGGCCACCGTTATGGAACACCCTTGAAAGTAGTGTCGAAGCTTCCGGGATGCCATGAACACCGCATACGCTATCTTTTGATAGTGTGGGTACCGGGACTTGCATGGAGTTAAGACAGTGGATACATAGTACACTGGTTTTTGAAGAGGGAATTTGTGCCCTTCTAATTCTCGTTCGACGACGAGTACCGCGCTGACAACTTGATGTGTAGCTGCGATATATAACAACATCGGTTCGCCCAGGTTGGGCGCGGCCAGGACCGGATTTGTTGCCAATATGGCTTTAATTTCTTCGAGTCCGGCCGTGGCAGCATCCGTCCATTCAAAATGTTCAGTGCGCCGGAGGAGGCGATAGAGGGGCAGTGCCTTCTCTCCCAAACGGGAGATGAAGCGGCTAAGAGCCGCCACACATCCAGTTATTTTTGTATTTGCTTGAGGTCTTTTGGGATATCCAATTGTGACAGAGCTCGGATCTTGGCTGGGTTTGTTTCAATTCCTCTACCGGATACAATGAAGCCCAAGAGCTTTCCGGCTGGTACGCTGAAAACACATTTTTCCGGGTTGAGCTTAATGTCATATGCTCGGAGGTTGTCGAATGTCACCCTCAAGTCATCTACTAGAGTTTTGAAGTGTTTGGTCTTGACAACCACATCGTCTACGTATGCCTCTACTGTTTTGCCTATCTGGGTATCCAGACATGTCTGAATCATGCGCTGATATGTTGCGCCGGCGTTTTTGAGTCTGAAGGGCATTGTGTTGAAGCAGAATGGTCTGTATGGAGTAATAAATGCTGTTGTAGCCTGGTCTTTTTCCGCCATCTTGATTTGATGGTATCCGGAGTATGCGTCAAGGAAGCACAATGAATCGTGCCCTGCGGTAGCATCGATGATCGATGCGAGGGAGAGGGAAAGGGTCCTTTGGACAGGCCTTGTTAAGGTCTTTGAAATCGACACAAAGGCGCCAGGATTTGTCCTTTTTTGGTACCATTACCAGGTTGGCTAGCCAGTCCGGATGTTTTATATCTCTGATGAATCCGGCTTCTAAGAGTTTGGCTAGCTCCCCTCCCATTGCCTGTCTTTTGGGTTTGGAAAATTGCCGAAGAGCCTATTTGACTGGCTTGAATCCTTTTAGGATATTTAGGCTGTGCTCTGCCAGCCTGCGTGGGATTCCTGGCATGTCTGAAGGGTGCCAGGTGAAAATGTCCCAATTTTCCCGAAGGAATTCTCGTAGTGCGGCCTCTACATCAGGATTTAATTGTGCCCCAATGGAGGCCGTCTTTGTGGGGTCCGTTGGATGGACCTGGAATTTGACTATTTCGTCTGCTGGTTTGAAAGAGGTGGACTTAGACCTTTTATCGAGTATCACATCGTCCCTATCCACCGTGGAGCGCAACGCAGTGAGTTCCTCTGCCGCTAGGGCTTCGGATAATGCCTCTAGGGCCTGTGCGGCTGTCTTATTTTCAGCGCAGAGTGATGTATCTGGATCACTGACGAGAGTGATTATTCCATTGGGCCCGGGCATTTTGAGCTTCATGTACCCGTAATGGGGTATAGCTTGGAAGATTGTGAATGCCTCTTGCCCTAACAAGGCGTGATATCCGCTGCCGAATGGGGCCACTTGGAACATGACCTCTTCAGACCTGTAGTTGTCCGGCGAGCCGAACACTACGTCTAGTGTGATTTTTCCTGTGTAGCGTACTTCTCGACTAGGGATTATTCCCCTGAAGGTTGTGCTGCTTCGCTCAATGCGGCTCCAGTCAATTTCCATTTTTTGAAGGGTTTCCTCATAGATGAGATTTAATCCGCTGCCGCCATCCATGAGTACCTTAGTAAGACGAAAGCCGTCCACTATCGGACTAAGGACCAATGCGGCTGGTGCTCGAGCTGTTTGGAATTTAGGTTCATTGCTGGCTTTGAAGGTTATAGCTGTGTCGCTCCATGGATTCGTTGTTGCTACTTGGTAGACTTCGGCGAGGCCGCGGATTGTTCGCTTCCGCATGTTATTTGATGTGAAAGTCTCGAAGACTGTTGATACCGTACTGGTACTGTTGGGCTGGTTGTCCGGGTCTAGAAAGCCTTCGCCACTTTTGGCCACCTGCCGTAGTATCCAACATGCTCGAAGGCTATGTGTTGGAGTGGCGCCCTCCGTACTGTGGATTTTGCAGGGTCCGTTGAGCCATCCCTCCAGTACGGTTCTGTGCCCTTTAGGGGGTTTTTACTTTTTGGTTTTTAATCCCGGTGCTTGAGTATGACGCACCCTTTTATTTCGGACTGGGGTTGTATTCAGGGCCGGATTGTCCCAAAACCTGGTTTCGGTTTTCCAGGCGCTCTCCATCGCACAGTATTTTTGTACAACGGTCGCTAGGTCGGCAAAGTGTGTAACTTCGCGACGACTTATGGCGTTTATGATTCCCTTGTCTGTGCAATTGTTGCAAAAAATTGAAATCGCACTTTCTTCACGGCAGTCCTTTATCCTGTTCATAACCAGGAGGAATCTGGCCCAGTAATGGTGTACTGTTTCATCGGGCTCTTGACGTATTTGAGATAGATCGCTTATGTTTGGGTGAGCGGGTGGAATTAAGTTCGGAACCCCGCCCGATCTGAGGCTCAAAGGCCAAGAAGTTTCCGGATTTGGAAGCTTGGTTTGTTGGATGCCTTCCAACAAATCTGGTCCGATGCCTGACTTTAGGTTCAGTATTTGATTGACGTCCGTCCCTCCGCGGGAATCCGGCATGGAGGGATCGGGAATCCGGACATAGCTGGTTTTTAACATAGAAGAAGAGCCGCTGCATTGTTCCTCTACCACAACAACATGGTGGGTAGCCTGGGGGAGTTAATTTCTCTCAGATCGGTTTTAAGACCAATCTGGTCGTAGTCTGTAGCGACTCCTAGGGCGGCGATGCGATCCAAGAGCTCGTTTACGGAGGAGAGCTCAATCGGATCTAGTTGCTCGGCGAATTCCGAGCTGACGTTAAGATCGCTTTTGATGACCTAAGAGGTCACCGTCGGAGCGGTGGCCGAATAGGCGGTCATAGGGAAACCAGCTAGCCGGATGTTTGGCCGGCGGCCAAAGCTCCCTTGACGATGACACCGTCTTTAAAGACGGGAAAAGGCATCCTTCCTGATTGCGACGACACAGAGGAACTCTCAATGAAAGCACCAATGTCGGTGTCAAAACCGGCAGATCTCGGGTAGGGGGTCCCGAACTGTGCGTCTAGGCGGATGGTAATAGGAGACAAGGGACACGATGTTTTACCCAGGTTCGGGCCCTCTCAATGGAGGTAAAACCCTATGTCCTGCTTGATTAATATTGATCATGTGTGTTACAAGAGTAGATCTACCACGAGATCAAGGAGGCTAAACCCTAGAAGCTAGCCTATGGTATGATTGTTGTTCGTCCTATGGACTAAAGCCATCCGGTTTATATAGACACCGGAGAGGGCTAGGGTTACACAGAGTCCGTTACAATGGTAGGAGATCTACATATCCGTATCGCTAAGCTTGCCTTCCACGCCAAGGAAAGTCCCATCCGGACACGGGACGAAGTCTTCAATCTTGTATCTTCATAGTCTTGGAGTCCGGCCGATGATGATAGTTCGGCTATCCGGACACCCCCTAGTCCAGGACTCCCTCAATAGTGCTACCCGTCGATGTAGATTGAACCATGGTTGTACTGTCCCACAAACTAGCCCCACCACACATAATCGAGACTCTTCCAGATTGCACACTTACACCGTTGGGCAGAGAACTAGCTACAACCCATCTAACCGCAACCCCAGCGGATAGTAACCCACTTCTAGTTGACAAAGCACCATGTCCACCACAGAGTACCCCCACACGAGCATTTTGTAAAGCTACTGAAGTGACCAAAGCAGGAAGACCACCACAGCGAACCCAAACTCCACATTTAAAGCAGAAGAGCAACTGTTACCAGGTCAGATTCTGTAGCTATGGTCCATACTCCTTTGCTGTTGCATCACTGTATTTACTCATACCAACTACTTCTGAATTTGAAGGATCCAATTGAAACTCCAATGGTGCAACATGTATGTTTTAAACCTATTTTTTAACTGGTTTGCTGTTCTAACTTCTTGTGCTATGTTGATTTCAGTTTAAGTTGTATAAACAGTTATGTTCTCATGTGATGCACATTACAAGTGTTGCCAATGCTGTGTAGTTTCTCACGCTTATATTCTGTCTATGCTGTTGTGTCTTAAAAATATATGAGTTGAACTGTGTCTCTATCTTGATTAGGCAACATAAACTAGAATGATATGAACAATACAGTGACCATAGTACATAGATATATGTTTGTTTCATGCTGTTATCCTGTCCACCTTACTACTGAACCGGTTTACCAAAATGAGTTTCGTATACTACAAGCTAAACCTGTGATGTGTCTGCTTGTTTCTCTTGTAGTATGCAAATAGAATATTGGAGAAGAGCACCCCACTATGCAATGGTAGAGAAAGTAATGCGGATAAGGTTCAAGATAGTGAGACAACCCTGTTGATCTCCAAGAAAGGTGATAAAAACGATCTTGTAGACAGTGAGAAAACCCCACAGTCCTGCGTTGATGTAGTGTTCGAGTTACTGGCCAGTACCGCTGGCACAAGCTCTACGAACTCGCTGCCTGAATCACTTCGGCTTCTTCAGTCTCAACTACAAGCTGAAAGGCATCAGTCAGCTGTGCTGTGGCAAGAAGCCGAAGAACTGAGGAAGTCCCTGCAGAAATCAGATGCGTACTTTCTTGTGCAACAGCAAGCGCTGGAGGATTTAAGCGCCAAACAAGAGAAAGTTAATAAGCTTGCTAAGCATCTTGCCAGCATTATGGGTACCCAGGATATTGTTTCTTGAGCTCTTCTGAAGTGGTTTTAGTTCTGGACTTGTTTTGCTGCGACGTTTATATGCTGCTTTGTTCCCTATATTTGCACTGGTGGCGAACTTTGATGCCCAGTGGATGTAATATGTGTAATAGCCGTGATAGCCTAGCGTAAGTTGCTTCCTTATTTATTTCCTTGTTGTCTTGTTTATTTGTTTGCTTGTAGTGAGTGTAGTTCTTTTTCCGCAGTTTGCTAGTGGCTGCAATAACCTATTTTTAAAACTAGGCCACAATAACCATGGGCTACATATTTACTGTAGTGACACTGGGCCTCCTACCGGCCGTAGAAACAATGGGCCTTCTACCGACCGTAGACACAATGGGCCTTCTACGGGCCGTAGACATGTTGGGCCTTCTACGGGCCGTATCATCAATGGGCCTTATATGGGTCATATGATCGATCGGCCAAACATGGGCCAATAACAGACCGCATTATGGCCATAAATAGGCTAGAGTTGGAATCGTCCGTGCATGGGCCGACCATAACAGGCCGTCGTTAATAGGCTATATTTGATGACGCTATAAAAACAACCCAATGTATTAGTGGGCCACAAACGGACCGACTGTAACCACGGGCTGAATTTGGCCCACAATCAGAAAATGACAGTAACGGGCCACAAGTAAACGAATGCTGGAAATGAGCCCAAGAATAAATGGGCCCTGAGAAGGCCAAAAGATAACATGGGCTGGAAACGGCCCAACGGTATAACGGGTCGTTAATGGGTATAAAGTGATATACTGTTCATTACGGGCCAGTTTCACCATGGGCCGTTAATGGGTATAAAGTGATACACTATTCATTACGGGCCAGTTTCACCACGGGCCGTTAATGGGCCAAGAGTTACAAAGGGGGTTATATGGGCTAAAAGACGTCATGGGCCATACATGGGCCAGAAGTTAAAACAGGTTGGAATCATATTGGACGTCCCAGATGACGCTACTGGGCCTAATTCGGATAGGTCGTAACGGGCCTTGGGTTAGCGGGCTGTAAATGGGCTATATGCGAACAAGCCGTTAACAGGCTTTCCATGGGCCTGCCCGCCACCTTTTGACCAAGTCAAACGGGCTGGCCTTTTCATAGGAATGGGCCACTGTTGGGCCGTGCCACGTGTCGACGTATCATAGGCGCCTTCTGTTGAATGAGTGGACGACATCTGTCCCGAAGGTGAGCCGACACGTGTTTCTTCCAGCCAATGATGATTTTACACGTGGAAAATCCCCATTGGTCAGGGCCGTTAACGGGTTATCGGATCCAAAACCGGACCTGATAGCTTAACGGTGTTCCGTTACGGCGGATGCCACGTGTCGGTTACCCTTGACAAAAGCACTTCTGTGACGCGCGATTTATCGTCATGGAAGTGAACATTTCCGTGATGATAATTTTGCTAATGTCATGGAACACTTCTATGACAGCACATGTATGACTATCTTGATTCTGTCATAAAATCGTCATGGATGTACATGCATGACAAAAAGCGTGACCTACTGTGACAAACACGTATCATCACGGAAGTGTATTTTTTTGTAGTGATGGTGGAACGTGGACTTAATGCCAATCACCTCATGATCGCGGACTACACCCGTGATCTCAAGGTGGACGGCAAGTCCATAAAATACATCATCTTCTCGCTCAACAAGCAAATTAACTTCCTCCATAGCCAGATCCAGGACCTTCAAAGCCAAGTCTTAGAATATGAGGCAAGGTTTAAAGGTATGAGTTTGGCTGCCAGTTGCAAGATCCGGGAGACTCACTCCTCCTCTTATGATGGTGAGCCTATGCCGTGGAAACCCAAGGACAAGAAACCTTCCACTTCATCACCACCACCTCCTTCTTCACCACCAAAAGAAAGCTGAGTATCGGGTATGGGCACTTCCCTTGGCTTTCGCCAAGCTTGGGGGAGGTGCCCCTATATCGTATCATCTCCACTATCTTTCGCCTTTACTTTCTTAGTTCGATCCATGGTTATCCTTTCCTATTATATGAATAAAAGTTTAGTTCGATCCTTTATTTTCAAGAGTTTGCTTAGTGATCAATCTTTGTAACCGTGTGCAAGATATATAATAAAGTTTAGTGTGAGTTTTCCCTTCTTTACTCTCTTGTTTCAATAAAAAGAAAGGAAATAAAAGAAAAAGATCATGTGCTAATCTTATGGTTAGTGATGACATTACACAAGGAAAAGTATAAGTAGAATTTTTATTGTAGATTTAATAACATAGCATTGGTCAATGATGCAACTCATTAAAGAATTAATAAGGGAAGAAAAGATTCACATATAAATATACTATCTTGGAAATCTTTATGATTGTGAGCACCCATCAAAATATTATATGCCAAAATTGTTGACGTTGGACAAGGAAGACAACTTAATGATTTATGTTTGTTCATATTCACATAGAAGTTATATTGTCATAGATCCATCAACATGTGGTGCTTGCCCTATCATTGCTAGCCAAAAACTCCGCACAAAGTAGAGATACTAATTGTGCATCCAAAACCCTTAACCCAAATCTTGTTTGAGAGTCCACCATACCTACCTATGGATTGAGTAAGATCCTTCAAGTGATTTGTCATCGGTGCAAAAAGGGCAATAAAAATTCCTTCTAAAAGTGTGAGAAAATTTAGTGTAAGGGAAAATTGAGTGTTGTACGGACTTGTGATGGTGAAGAATAAAAGCGACAGACTGCATAATAAAGGTTGCCATCACAAGGGGAAATATAATGTGACATTCTCTTCCACTAAGGGGTTGAGCATACAAACAAAAAGCACATGGAAACCTCTGCTTCCCTCTGCGAAGGGCCTATCTTTTACTTTCATGTTTTTACTTTCATGCAAGATTCAAGGTTTTTCTCTCTATTCCTTTTATTTTTCTCCTTTGGCAAGCATCATGTGGCGAGGAAAGATCTAGGCACATACATCTAGTTGAATATGGGTAGCATGAGTTATTATTGTTGACATCACCCTTGAGGTGAGTGCGTTGGGAGGTGAAACTATAATCCCCCACTACAAAAAAGACATCCGTGACATTTTGGGTCGAACGATTTTTTTCTATCATGCTTATGACACTTCTATGACGATAATTGTAACAAAACCCGGTATCATCATACATGTGGTGGGCTCCTACTTCTGTGACAAAAAATCATGACAGAAAATGGGATTTTCATCCTGGGTGGGCCGGAGACGCAGCTGCATGACATTCTTTGGGCCGTGCATGACGGAAAAAACCTTGGTAGAAGCGAGGGCGAGGAAAATATTTGGGAGTTCCCGGTTACGGTGGGTGGTCGAGGGCCGAGCCATGCACATTTCAATCATACACGTACGTGCATGGGTGCGAGGCGTTGGGCTCTAACTAAACCCGAGCGAGGCGTTCGCCTAACTGAACCCGAGCGAGGTGTTCGCCTAACTGAACCCGAGCGATTGCACTGCAGGCTACGCATTACTGAACCCAAGCGATCGAGCGATTCCTTCGCTACTACTGCTAACTGAAGCCGATCGATGCTGCCTCTGGATGAATTGTGAGTGTTGTTG
>NC_041383.1:734863234-734887564 GCF_002162155.2 Triticum dicoccoides | reverse complement strand
GTTGGATGAACAGTTCTCGGTGGGGGTTGGATGAATAGGACCCCGTGGTGTTGCCACTGGATGAACAGGACCCCGATCGATCGAGCCGGTTGGGCATGGATGAAAAGGACCCCGTGGAGGGCTGGATGAACAGGACCCCGTGGAGGGAAGGTTGAATAGTAGACGCTGGAGGGCTGGTTGAATAGTAGCCGGTGGAGGGCTGGATGAACAGTAGCTCGTGGAGGGGTGGTCGAACAGGACCCCGTGGAGAGGGCTGGTTGAATAGTAGTCGGTGGAGGAGCGTGCGGTGGAGGCTGGATGAACAGGAGCCCGTGGATGAACAGTCGTAGGTGGAGGCTAGAGGAGGTTGAGGGTGGATGTACAGTAGCCCGTGGAGGCTGGAGGAGGTCGACAGTGAAGATGAACAATATCCCGTGGAGTCCCGTTTTGCGGTACGCCACACCCCTCCCAATGAACAGGCCCCCGTTTCGACTGTAGCACTCCAACACAAGTCCGTTCCTCCATTTTGCAGTACGCCACACCCCTCCCGATCAACAGGAACCCGTTTCGACCGTAGGAGGTCCAACAGAAGTCCGTTTCCTCCGTTTTTGGGTACGCCAGGCCTCGTTTCCATCGGCTGTTCCATCCAAGCCAGTTGGCTCCCAATGAACAGCACGCATTCCGTTGCCTCCCGTTGAACATGACGCATTCTGTTGTCTCCCCATGAACACGACAACGACGCAGTTTCTCCATTCCGACCCAGCCATGTACATGAGCCCTGCCGTACGTATGCGCGAGTAGGTGTTCGAGACCCCACCCGTATGTACGTAGGTGGCCATATTTTCTTTCTTGCACCCGGGCCGCTGTACGTACATGCACATGCTATGTACGTGCCTCTACTACGACACGTGCGCGCCTCTACTACGACACGTGCGCACCTCTACATCGCCTAGTATGTACGCACACGTTCGCGACCAGAATGACAATGCTACATATGCTTCGACCAGGTGGGTCCCGACTGTTAGGCACTTCCTTGCATGCAAAGATGTAGCTAGTGGGTCCCAGCAGTCAGGGGGGCGAATCATTTTTTTGCCCGTAATATGGACGCACTTCCTTGCGTGCGAAGATGTAGCTGGTGGGCCCCAGCAGTTAGGGGGGAAAACGTTTTTTTCGCGAAATATGGTGGCCCATCCGGTGGGTCCCTACTGTCAGGTGGAGGAACCATTATTTTCCGCGTCATATGGAGGCACTTCCTTGCTGCGGCCGTGGACCCAGCTGTCAGCCTCTCCACGTACAGTACTCTTCCGATGGAAGTCGTTCCTTGACCATGTTGACCACGTCGCGTTGAGAGAACCAAGGCGGTGGACGATGGCGAGGCCTAGGAAGGGGACGATGCGGAGCCGGGGAAGACGCGGCATTGGATGTCCACGTGCGTGAGGAGTACGAAGGTTCACTGGTTCGGCTTCTGTGTGAGGCTGCCGTCACTGCAGAATAACCGGGGGTGTGGGTGAGTGGAGGGATGGCCTAGCTAGCGGTGGGAGTAGTAGGGGGCGGTGAGGCCTGCCCGGTAGCATAGCCGGCCACGGGAGGCAGGAGCAGGTGTCACTGGAGCAAGAATCGTCCATATTGACTAAGTTGACAAATCCCTCCATCCCTGTCAACTAGTAGGCCCACAAGTCAGCCTCCCACTATGTTGGGTCCCAGCTAGCAGGGGGAGTATTCAATTGTTGTGCGTAATAAGGAGGCACTTCCTTGCGTGCGATGATATAGCTGGTGGGTCCGACCCGTTAGCGGGGGGAACATTTTTTCGCGAAATACAGAGGCCCTTCCGGTGGGTCTGAGATGTCAAGTGGAGGAATCATTATTTTGCGCGTAATAAGGAGGAATTTCCTTGTGTGCGGCCGTGGACAAAGTTGTCAGCCTCTCCACGTATAGACCAAGTCCGATGGAAGTCGATCCTTGACCATGTTGACCACGCCGCGCAGAGAGCACCAGGGCGGTGGAAGACGGTGAGGCCTAGGAAGGGGACAACATGGAGCTGGGGAAGACGCGGCAGTGGATGCCCATGCAGAGAGGAGTACGAGGGTTCACTAGTTCGACTTTGGTGTGAGGCTGCCGTAGCTGCAGAATAACAGGGGGTGTGGGTGAGTGGAGGGATGGCCTGGCCAGCGGTGGGAGTAGTAGGGGTGGTGAGGCCTCCGCGGCAGCACAGCCGGCCATGGGAGGCAGGAGCAGATGGCACGACCGGTGCTGCTTTGGGTGGCTGGAGCAAGAAGACCATAGGTTGAAGAAGCACGACGGCCACTGGATGGACATCGTACGGTCACTGCAGCTAGAATCGTTTATATTGACTAATTTGACAAAGCCCTTGGTACGCGTCAACTTAGTAGGCCCATAGGTCAGCCTCCGAAACGGTGTGCCCCAGATGTCCGGGGAGGAATCCTTTTTTGGGCGGCTGAAGCTAGAATATCCAAGATTGAAGAAGAAGCATGACATCCGTTGGTTGGACATCCAACGGCCACTGCTGCTAGAACCATGTGTTGACTATAAGTTTACAAAGCCTTGCATACGCGTCAACCTACATTTTTTTGGGGACGCGTCAACTCAGTAGGCCGACAAGTGTGCGGCAGAGAACTTAAAGCCCATTTGCGATTTGTAAGAATGTACAACCCATTTTTGAATTCTAATGGAATTTATTACAACCCATTTACAGTTTGTTTAAAGTACAACCCATTTTCTAGCTAGGACAATGATTAATAATTTCAATCAACCGTTCAAAACGGAACTCAATAAAATTTCCCACATTTTGATGGGATCCAAAATATTTTTATCCCGAAATTTCTAGTCAGATTAAATACAATTTCAATATAAATTTGTATTATGTAAAAATCCAATGAAACATTGCGCGTGCAACAAATAATGAAATTAAAATTTCCAAAATCCAAGATTAATATTTTATAAACTAATTACGTGTTTGGTGCATTTTTTATAGTTACTGCCCAGTTTTTATAATTACATCCATTTATTATTTCTTAAAGCCTATTTTCTTGTTAAGCCTAATGCATCCCTCCTAGGAAAGATTTGCAGCCCAGCGGGGTGGAGAATAACAAGTTGACCTTGCCTGGGTATTCCTCAAAAAAAGTATAGCTGGGCTAGCCATTTTCAGCTTGAAAAAAATTAATATCTGGGCTGGATATCTGGCCTGGGCTAGACGGGCCACAGCCTGCCCAATTAATACCCTGCTCTCCTCTGAACAACAACGAAAACATCGCTCAAGAAAAACTCTACAGTGCTCACACCTCAAAAACACAAATATTGCTCGAGCTGCTTGGTCCCAGCTGTCGGCCGCTCCTTGTGCAATTCTCTCGTTTATTGACTACATAGGTTGACAATGGTGTGGGACGGTGATGCCAGGAAACCAGGAGGAAGCAAAAAAAATTACAGTTGTATATAATAAGGGGGCACTTGCGTACGTGCGGCTATGGCCCTGGGGGGTCCCCACTGTCATAGTCTCCAAGTAAAGTCATCTCCTCATTCCTCATGTCTGTTGACCATGTTGGCAACACGAGATGGTGGCCCCACGGCAAGCGCAACAACTCAAAGTACGACGGAGAGGGTCTCGCGGGCCCTATAGATGGTCTGATACATCGCCTGCTGCTCATTCGTTCGCTTGTTCACCGGTGCTCGTTGAGGAGACGGAGGTTGCAGCATAGGTCCTCCTATGCTGGTAGCTCTTCCGACATTAGGGCGTCGAAGTGTGGCCGCACCTGCTCTATGGTGAACACTGCATGAACCGACTTGGACAGTAGCGCCGGCTCCTGGTCGGAAGCTACGTGCATTGTCTGATTGTCGTTGCTCAGCTCGATGAGCTTGCTGGCGAGCCAGCATGCCCGGTTGCTGGACCGACCCACTGCCAAGCACGAGTCTGACTGCCCTGGCCCACCCAGACCGCCTTCCTCGCCTGCGCGCGCTTTCCGCCCAAAACGGTTAGCGCCGCCCGCCCCGCTTCCCGGTGCAGGCGATTGCTCCGCCTTCAAACGACACAAGTGCCATCCATCTGCCCGTCTGCCACCCACATTAATGATGCACAGTTTCTGAGGCGGCTTCTCCGACGCCACAAGTCCGTCCCTCCGCCACCAACCATTGCTATATAAACTATCGCGCCGGCCATAGCCACAGTCATCCGCCTCCGTTCCCGTTCTCCTGTCCACACAACTACTGCCCACCATGGCTTCCTCACGCTCCAGCGCTCTTCGGGACAGGCGGACGATGGACCACAAGGAGATAACAACCATTGCTGCCAACTGGCTGGCCGGCAGGCAGCCGGAGGACGACGACATCCCAATGGAGAACATGGTAGTCGACGATCTGGCGCCAACGCTCCTCTGTGCCATCCTCGCAGGTGCATTGAACCATGACCATTGGTGAGGCCCATGCCCAATACATGGACACGGTGAGGCAGAAGCATTAAGAGCAGTTCTGGGAGGTGCAGTCTGACGTCGCCTACAACCACCATCTCCTCTAGGAGCACCTGCAGGCGGAGGAGCAGATCGCCGCGGAGCGGGCGAAGCAGGAGGCACTGCTTGACTCATACCATTCCGCCCGCGAGGGCCGCCTCGAGCGCTGCCGGTACCACTTGCAGGTGGCGGAGGCTGCGGCCGCCTACAAAGAGGGAGATGAAGCAGGCGAGGTGCTGTTTGGCAAGACCAAGGACGAGGCAGAGGACAATGCCGGCTCCAGCGAGTCCCCGCTCTGCTTGCATCGATGAGGCCCTGCTCCGTCAAGGCCCCGCGGCGCCAACAACAAGGAAGAGGACACCGCCGGCTTCGCCGAGGCCCCGCCCCGCCGGCACCGAGGCGGAGGGCCCTACTCCATCGAGGCCCCGCCCCGCCAACAACGAGGCAGAAGACATCGCTGGCTCAACTGAGGCCCCACCCTGCTGGCAAAAAGGGGGAGGATTTCCCCCGCTCCACCGAGGTGTCACCCCGCCGGCAACGAGACAAAGGACATCGCCGGCTCTGCCGAGGCCCCGCCCCATCAGCAGCGAGGCGAAGGCCCTACTCCGCCAAGGCCCTGCCCCGCCAACAACGAGGTAGAGGAGATCATCGACTCAGCCGAGGCCCCACCCTGCCGGCAACGAGGGGGGATTTCCCCCGCTTCGCCGAGGCACCGCCCCACCAGCAACGAGAGAGAGGACATCGCCGGCTCCATCGAGGCCCCGCCCTGCTGCCAACGAGGCTGCGCCGCATAGAAAACGAGGAAGAGTAGAACATGGTAGGTAGCTGCCGCTCGGGTCCAAGTAAGGCCACCACTGCTACCCTCCAGTTGAAGCCAAGCTAGGCGGGTTGACCATTGACGGACGATTAGCTTTTTGGCGGCGACGTGGAGTCGGAGAGCTATGTTGGAGAAGGACGCTTCTTCTACTTAACTGCTGGTGCAGTTGGATGACTGACACGTGGGCCCAATAGGCATCTGGGCCACATGTCAGTTATGCAACTGCACCTGCAGTTAAGTCACTAAAGTTCAGTCTGCTGGAGAAGAAGCTTCTGTTTGGCTCAGCCGGACACAGGTGGGTAGCTTTGGTTAATTAATCATACCTCTAGCGCACCCCTTTTTAGTCGAAGAATGTATGAAATGTAATGAAATCCGATCGTGTATGAATGAATTTAGTTCGATTAGTTTCGAATTCTTGTATCACTGGCATTGGATGGACATGCAAAACAATACATACTAGCATTATTCCCAGGGTGATCACCTCGTTTGCAGTAGTTTCACATGTACTCCCTCCTGTCCTTTTTAGTCTGCATACAAGTTTTGTCTGCAATCAAAGTATCTCTACTTTGACCAATCTTATAGAAAAAAGTATAAACTTTCACAATGTGCGAAGTAAAAAGGAACAGCGGGAGTACAAAGAGTTTGAGAAGCCTTTTAGCATTCCTGTACATTGCAATCAAACATACAGGCCTGGAAATTCATAGAGAACATTCAAAACAATCGATGATTATGCATCTTAGTGATTCATATGTTAGAGCCAATATTTACTTCACAACTAAAGAATAAAGAAAAATCGATCGACGCTGCGGACAGCAAAGGGCGTCCCATTTGAAAAATATCAAACACATGTCTTCTTGCTAACATCAATGAGCAAAATTTGACAAGGTTGTCCCATTCCAAAATATCAAATGCCTACGATTGTGGAATGGGTAGGGTTTGCCATATGTTTGGACATTGACATGGCACCTCATGCTAAATAAACCAGTTGTTCTTTTTGTGCAGTTGCACCAGAATCAACCAAATTCGCGTGTAGCTTGTATGACTTCGCCCTTATATGTTGCAACGCCTTGGACTTATTGGCACCTCCTTTCTTGTGGTGGAAATGAATGATTCGATGTATTCATGAACATTTTGTGCAGTTCCCATTGAAATCAAGCTGAGCACCCTTGTCTGCACAAATACAAAAAAAGTGATTAGTATAAAGCAAACTGTACTATGAATTGACAGTTTAAACATGCACCTACATGGTCCATGTAGAGCACACTTATAAAAAAATGGAACCCACCGGAAAGAATCCTAGAATAACATTGTACTTGCGCATCACAGCAACAAAATGGAGATCTGCCAGTCCTTCTAAGCTGAAGATAGTTTGGTCTTGTGGGGAGTAATGTAACCATCCTTCAACTGCTCCTTCTGATGAGAAGATAGACAGGGCTTCTTCATCCTGGCATAATTGAAACTAGTCACTTCACATACTCCTTATTCTTCTTCAGAGGAGGATGATCCTGTTGTTCAAATACAAGAGGACAACTATATGCTAGCATCCCTCTTTGCTCGAAAAAAGGAAAGGAAATATTTAAAACATCACAGATGAAGCACTTCTCAAGGACAATACCACTTTCTCATGACAGTATCTAAACAGTAGCACAACACCAATACAGATGACAAAGCTCAATCATATGGATGAAATCTGTGGGCGAGTACCAACCTTTGTCAGGAGGCTTATTGTGTAGAGCATACAGATCAAGTAATTCTCCGGAACCATCTGTTACTATCTCCTGTGGTTGCCATGCTTACTATATACTCCTCGAGTAGTTTAATGTTTCCAACATCTTCTTGTGCAGTTCCATTAAAATATATGGTATATTCAAAGAAGATCCCTGTTTGCATAGGTAGAGATAATTACATATTACATTAAGAGAGGCATCAAAGCAATGGCAAACCAATTGCTCGTTCCATCCATAGCAATAAATTAAGATGCAAAACTATATCATTACTTGTGTCATCATAGTTCCAGTACTTCATTACAGCACCGGGAGTTGATTTTTGTTTTTCTTCCTCTTGTTCTTCCCCTTCATCACTTGGTTCAATGACAGACAAGCTTCGCCTTCAATGTAAGATTTGGCATGTGAATTAGGGAGCACAAGTATAGCACTTAACAACGACATTAATTTTCTGATGACAGAGGAAAAATACAGGCTAACAGTTGTGAAATATCCTTATCTTACCTCAATGCGATATTACAGTGCACATACAGATTGGAAGTCTTGTCTCCATTTGTGCAGT
Organism: Triticum dicoccoides; assembly: GCF_002162155.2. Taxonomy (NCBI): domain Eukaryota; kingdom Viridiplantae; phylum Streptophyta; class Magnoliopsida; order Poales; family Poaceae; genus Triticum; species Triticum dicoccoides. The sequence continues at coordinate 734,880,025 of NC_041383.1, read as the reverse complement.
TCACTAAAATCAAGCAACATTACCATACAAGTAGCACAACATATGAAAGCACAATGCACAATCATGTGAAAGAAGGCTAGTACTGATCTCTCATGACGCAGAATTCAAACAACTCACAAGAAGAAGATCTGAACCAAATTTGCCAACACAGATAGGAAGTAAGATCTCCTCTTGTGCATTTCCACTAAGATCAAGCAATCAAGCAACATTGTCGGTGTGACATTTTGGTTGGACTGCACAAAAGACTCTTAAAACAAAAGTGTTTTGTGTAGTGCAACAAAAGGTCACAATAGCAACAAGGTGAAGTAGACAACTCTGTTTACACAGAGGTGCAAAGGAAACAACTAGTGGTCAATAACAGTTGATGACACAGAAGGCAACAAAAAGAAGCATCTAACTTATCTAAATGGAAAAGAAAGCAAGACAATAGCATTTCTCAAACGGTGGCATTGATTAATATTAACAGAGATATTATATTAACAATAAAATTCATTAAACATGTAATTTGCTTTTAACGGTGGCATTGCATCAATTTTCCAGCGGCATTATTAGAGGGTGTTTGTTTACAGGCACATTTTACTGTAGGGACTAAAGAAACTCCGTGTCAGTCCCATCTAAACCAATAGGAGGGACTTTTAGGTACTAAAAGTGGGCATTCGGGACTAAAGAAAGAAGACCCCGAGGGAGAGTCTTTTTGGGACTTTTTCCAACAGTTGCCCCTGCCCCACATCGCACCTTGTCTCTATGACTTCATTACTAGGGGTAACATGGTCTTTTAGCATGACATTTAATAACCTCTAGTCCATGTTTAGTCCCTGGAACCAAGAAGGTAGGGAATAGGGAGTTTCTAACCAAACAGGGCCTTATATTAACAATAGCTAAAGAGTTGCACGGAATAGTGGACGCACCAGCACCATGTGCATCTATCGATGTATGAAGGGGTGATGCACAGTCTGTTGCAACAAAGAACAAACAACCAAGGAGCATATTTGTGTTGGTCCCAGTTTTGTTATCTTTAGACACCTTTCCCTATGTAAGCGCAGCAAATCTAGTCCTGCTCAAACTTTACAGCCTTGTTCCCCAAAACAAAAGATCAGTTCGTTACAGATGTGCATACTGCGTTTGTCATTGTTTTCCCTTTTCGACCAACGTAGGTGTTGGATAGCCAGTCTGTACTAGTACTTTCCCCCCTTCCTTTCCTCTTTGAACCGCGTCCTAGATTCATCCTATACAACTTTCCCCACTACTTTCCGCCATTCCTTTCCTCTTTGAACCACGTCTTAAATTCATGCTATACAACTTTCCCCACTACTTTCCCCCCTTCCTTTCCTTTTTGAACCACATCCTAGATTCATGCTATACAACTTTCCCCCATTCCTTTCCTCTTTTAACCATGTCCTAGATTCATGCTATACAACTTTCCCCACTACTTTCCTGTTTGATCCAACACCTAGATTCGAGTGTAGAAGCAGAAAAAGTGCACATGCAGCTAGAGCAATGCACGTGGAATAAGTAAATTATACCTTAAGGTTCTTGCGGTGTGGTTTGGTGGGCGACCAGAGGCCGTTCGGCCCACACTATGTACGGCGGCGAAGAAGAAGGGGTTGGAGGCCCTCCCGCGCTGCCGCTGGGTGAAAGAGAACAACTGCCGCGGTAGTGGATTCCCTCCCTCGCTGACGGCGACAGCGTTAAGCCTCCTTCCCTTCCCGGTGGACGGATCCTGCCAGATCTTTGACCAATAGTGAGGGGAGAGAGAGAGGCCAACGAAGTCTTGTTTAGAGCTGGAGAGGGTGAGAGAGTGTGAAGAGAGCAACTACAAGCGCTGAGGCTCCAGTGTGTATATATATACTGGAGAGAGTGTGTGAAGAGTGCAAACCCTAGAAAACAAGCGCCGAGGCTGCAGCGTACACGTGATGAGGTGATTATATGGTCACTACGAGATCGTATAGCTCTGTATCCATCCCTTTTGACAACTCAAAAGATCCTCCTGGCACCGCCCCAGATCACTTTCTCTCTCTGTCATGCGGGGCCTACCTGTCATTGGGTGGAAGAAAGATGTCGAACAAAAACAAAATTATGCTCAAGTGTAGTTATCGAACTCGAGACCTCAACTTTGATGAGCGAACAGGTTAACCATCTACACCACCCTCCCGTTATGTTCAACGAGAGGAAAATAACCTTTTATTCATTCCTGCATTCGTGTGACAAGCATGCCATGTTTTTTTTTGCATGGGAGTCATTGGGATTTAAATCATAATCGTGTCATGTGCCTTTGGTGCTAACACTATCCACAATGGGAGTAACATAGGTGGTCACGTCACACATCTTTAGGCAAAATAGATGATGTGGCGAGTAATTAATGAGGAAAGAGAGGCATGTGGTAACATATCTAGTTACTGTAACATCACACATACCGAGACAAAATGAGCCTACAATCTAATAAATGAACTGTTGCGTGATACCACACAGTGTTACTCCCCACTATAGAGATAGTAACATAGAATAGTAACATATGCATGTTACTAGTCTAAGTTACTCTCCATTGTGACTAGTCTACGGTCTTTTGGGATTTAAAGCAGTGTTGGTAGTACAGAAATAATACATCCTTAGTCACCATACCTCTCTCCATGTAGTATATTGGGTCCCACCAGTTAGAGGGTGAAACAAACAAATTAAAAAGAAAAATTAAAAGCACCAGCGGTGTATCTTACCTCACACATCTTGCTACTGCTCGTGAACACTGTCATATTGATCCCTCTGTTCGCTCATGTACTATTTTAAGTGAATCCTTATGATAACATGCACACAATTTTGGGCACTTGTATTTGACCTAAGTCAGTGTGCCACCGTATCTCGTACTACTCCCTCCGTCTATGTGTAATAAGTCACATTAGAAGGTGCAGCGGGACCAAGGTGCAAGCAGATTGGAGGAGAAGGAGAAACTTGGCCGGTCCTTCCTCCAATCAAAGCCCTGATTTCTGTCTCTAAATGCAACAATTAATCCCAACAACTAAGATATACTATGTTAGCTACCATGCAGGGCCACGTATTAACTCGCATGCAAGCCGACTTTGATTTCTTGACTGATCAACGCGTAGCTGCGCTCCATGCATTTGGTTTCCGGGGGAGATAACAAGGTAGAGTAAGGAGCATTTGGTTAAATTGCTTAGGCTGGTCATAGTGGTGAGTAATTTGGACTATTAACATGCATATGTTACTAGTCTATGTTACAACTACACGAAGTTTGCCGTCGGAAGCGAGCCGATCTGGCTCTCCTGAGCTAGCAAGGTTTTTCTAGCCCACCCAAGCTAGCTGGCCCACAAAAGCTAACATAATTTAACAGTTCCAAACGCCTAACCTTGCCTGGCTAGGCTATAAGCTGTTCTTGCTAAGGATCCAGACGCTCCTTAAGTAACAACGCTCACTAGAAATGATGCCAGGAGGGGATTGAGATGCGAAGTTAATGGACAACGCCTAAACATTTTGGGAATATCTGATTTTTGTAAGATGACTTAACACCTAGACGGAGGGAGTACTACTCCTCAGTCTAGGTTTGATGGAATATTCGTCACCTCTTCTCTTCTTTTACGTACTCCATTTGTATCTCACTTCCTGTGGCTACGCACTCGCATGATATTCCTATTCTATGCACGTGCGCGCGCGAGCGCTCGAGCGCGTGTGTGTGTATGTGTGTGTGTGTGCTTAATAGCATGTGCGTGTTAGAAAGAGCGACACATCGACCTACTCCTACAGAGAGATGGTGTGTAGTGTACGATTTTGCCGCGAGAGTCGGTGCATCCTCTCATTTCCAGTCGTCCGGTCGGGACAGGCAAACAGCTGCCATGCCCGCTCCTGACCAGCCTAGCCCACCCAAAGCCCCTCCTTCGCCCGCGCGCGCTTCCCGCCCGGAACGGTCAGCACCGCTCCAAAGAATCGGTGCCGGATTCATGCCCGGGCAGAGCGGACGCGACCTCTCACTAGCGCCTGTGTTGAAGGGATAAGCGGATTCAAGTGTGATGGTTGCTTCGTTCGTCCAACTTACTGCTGGGTCTATGTGATTTGACGGCTCATTGGTCATTATTACTGAGGTGGTAGGACTGCTGGATGTCCCACGCTTTCAGCGAAAGTAGGTACTACTAGATTACATTTTTCTCCATTCTTACAGCGGAGGAGTGCAAGAGCAGTGAAAAAAACGCAGGCTTAGTGATTACATGGCCCACCTCACACTATCACCATATTTTATGGACACCGTGCGACACCTAACTCTTTACATAGTACTAGTATAGTACGAACTGTAATTTATCAGCGAGATAAATTTGTACAATGCTATGAAGCTTCCAGCTTCTATTTCATGTATCTTGCGTCCAAGGTTGCCCGTTGCAACATTTCATCAAATACAAAGGAGACTAACATGCACGCTATTGCATCTCAATAATTGACAGATCATAGCTAACATGTACTCCCTCTGTTCCAAAATAAGTGTCACAACTTTATGCAAACTTTAGTACAAAGTTGTACTACTACTAAAGTTGACACTTATTTTGGAACAGAGACAACTAAAGAAAAAACGATCCATGCAGTCCCTAGCCCTTGAACCGTAAACCATAACCAGGCTTTAATTTGCTGGCAACGTTGGAGCTTCCCAAGAAACGAAGTTTGCAACCCTTTGGCCATCGGATGATTTTGTGCGGTTTCACCAAAATCGAGATGAGCATCCCTGTGGCAAAGAAATTGAAGAAGCATGATTAGAATAATATTACTGAGACTAGTTGATGAGACATAAACTCAACACAAATACAATATGTAGAAGTCAATAGAGGTATGTGCGGGGCAAATAAGTAGAGAAATATACACATGGAGTGATGTAGGCAGGTGGAGCAGTGGTGCAAGCCGACTGTAAAGGGAGTTCTACCTGAGGGATGTCGAGACGTAGCTCAACCTAGAGGAGGGCAGCGGGATGCGAAAACTGCCCACGTCGCGGCAGTGAGCAAGGGACGAAGTCAACCTCATCGGCTTTGTGAGAGAGAACAGCGGGGACCCCTGATCGGGACATGCCGAGAGTGAGTTTTTGCCGTCGGTGATGGCGACCGCATCTACACTAAGCATCCACCCCTTCCCCCAGCGGACGCGGTCCACCAGGATGTTAGAGATGTGGCCACAGTTGTCGGATTTCGGGTTCTGGAAGACCCTTAAGGTTTCAACTCTGGGGTGCACGCGGAGATCACTCCTCTACCAACTCATGTCTCGTCGCCTCACAAAGGATCTAGGCTACACGAAGAACAACACAAGGGACGCAAGGTTTATACTGGTTCAAGCCACCATTGTGGTGTAATACCCTACTCCAGTGTGTGGTGTGTGGATTGCCTCAGGGGTTGATGATGAACAATACAAAGGAAGAACAACCTCGCGAGGGGAGGAGTTCTTGTGTTGGTGTGGGTGGTTCTGGCCAAGGTTCGATTGGTCGATCCCCTGCCTCGAGAATGGCTAGTCCTATTTATAGATCGAGGCCCTGGTCCTCTTCCCAAATATTGAGCGGGAAGGGCGCCAACAATTGGCCATTTTGAAGGGGAACATCTAGTACACTTATCATGACTAAAGTTGGTCCTCGCCTGCCAAAGACTCTGACGATGACGCCTTCCTGGGCTCCACGATGACCTCCGTCCTGCCGTTCTGCTAGTCTTGGTCCTGTTGCACCGAAATGGTAGCCTTTGCTTGATACCTTGGCCTGCTCTTGCCCCATTTGCACCAAAGAGGAAACAAGGACACTGCGCAGGCCGGCGCTCACCTGGCGCCCGCTTGGCTTCGGTCATCATGGCTTGCGTCACGGGCACCTCGTGAGGTACCCCGCCTTGATCTCTCCGCGTCCTCGCGAGCCAGCCTAACGAGGTTGCGCCTGGGGAAGCTTCCTGTCATCCGGCCCGCGAGGCTTGGCCCCTCGCGAGGGTCTTGAGCTTGTGTTGACAAAGATGGGCCATACTGGGCCACACCTTGAGCCACGCTGCAGGCCGTAGGCAGGCAAGTCTGGGTACCCCTGTTCCGAGAACGCCGACAGTAGCCCCCGGGCCCAAGGCGCGCCCAAACTTGGCTTAGCAGAGGAGCGAAGGGGCAAGTGCGAAGCGCCACGGGCCCCAACAGCCTGCGGCCTTGGGCGCCGCGTGGTGGTTGATTGGACGTGGGCGTCTCTGCTTCCCCATGACGCCTCGGCAACTGCATGACTTGACAAGTCCCTGCATGCAAAACGGGTCATGATTACCTGTGATCGTGGAGGCCGACGGTTGGCCTCCTCCGGCTATATGTACGGGACGGCGCGAGCCCTTCCAGTCCATCGCTTCCTACTACTCTCTTTCTTCTTCTTCCTCGCCCTTGCTCCACCTTACGTCAATGGCACCAATCCGCCGGTTTTTTGCAGAAGAGAAGGGAAAGGCCCCCTTGAGAGGGTCCTGACCTGCTTCCGCCGAAGAAACGGCTAGCCCTCTGCCGCGGAGACGGGGGTGCTTGGCAGGAGGTGTCGAGGCCCTGGTTCGAGCGGCCGCCACGTGGGTTTCTGCTGCCCTTGTACACCCGGATCAAGGGACCTGGAGAAGAAGGCGCCGAGCGACATCGCCAGAGCCGCCGTCGTCGCCGGCGGATTACGGCGGTGCGCATTGTTCCTCCTGGAGTCCACGCTGAGGGCTCCTCTCGCGATCTTGTGCTTCACGCCGCCATGCCTCCTCGATCTTGGATTCGCCTTCCTCCCTCCTTTTCCTTCGAGATCTCGCCAAGGGGGCCTCTTGAGCTCTGGCTGCAGCATGCTGACTGTAGTACCCCTACGACTGGAGCGGAGGTCGAGGTCGTCGCTCCGGGCAAGGTCTACATGACCCGGGGCTGGGGCGAGATCGCCCGGGTCTGCCGAACAGAGGGGGCCCTCGTGATCCACCTTGAATACGATGGCGCCTCCTTAATGTTCTTCAAGGTCTTCGACGCGGAAGGACGCCGGCTGGAATGTTGCCCCGAGAAAGGCGGACGGGGCATCCTCGTGGCAAGGACCAGGCCCGCCAACCGCTTCCCCGGCGGCTCCTTAGGCAGCAGCGGAGGTGCCGGAGGGTCCAACGACTCCATCGAGCTTTACGCGACTCCGGAGACGAGCGGCGACAGCTATGAGCCCCCGAGCTCGCATCGCGCTCGGAGCGGGGCAGCTACATCAGGCCGTCGACACCATTGATCTGGATGGGGTTGGCGCCGGAGCCTGATGGCCCACTGTAGATGATGGCGTCTCCCGTGGAGGCGCGCGGTGTTAACGCTCCTTAGGATTAGCACCTTGTGTTCCCTGCGAGGAATCGAAGTACCACCCCACGGGGGTATGTAAGGTGATGGCCATGTCTTTTGTGAATATATATCCTTATTATGAATTGATGCGAGATGCTAGTCATGTCCCGGCTCACCCGCCCTTCTTTCCTCACGAGGGCTTGGTGCTCTATGTTGACAGGTCCCGGTCCCCAGGCAGGCTTCAGCCGTCGCTGGTATGCCAGGTCGCGATGCCGTGGTCAAGGCTAGGAGGTGAGCAGCCCGAGGTCCAGTAAGAGCCCCTGAGTCGCGATGCTCAGGAGGTCCCCTTTAGCGCGCAAGCAGCCTCCGCTGGGCAAGAAAGGTAGGCAATGTTGCCGTGATAGAGTTGCAGTAGGCGAGGGTTTAGAGCTGAGTCGAATCATTTTTGGTGTGCCTTACCTTGTCGGTTTGGAGTAGTTTTTGGTGAAGTGCCGGGCATGCGTGGCGGCAGGTGAGGTGTTGTTGGGTCAGGTCTTCATGAGCTTCTTCCCTCTCCCCCACACTTTCCTTCATGCTCTACATCCTCAGGTCCCGGCCTTCGAGCGAGCTCAGCCGCCGCTAGTATGACAGATCACGATGCCGTGGGTCAAGGGCAGGGGGTGAGGGCTGGAGAGCCAGTAAGAGCCCATGAGTAGTGATGCTCAGGCGCCCCCCTTTTAATGTGCAAGCGGATTGTGCCGGAGAGAAGGAGAGGAGGCTCACGTCGTGCTCAGCGGTACTCCTAGCGCGGGTCCTGCATACCAATCACGAGAGAAAGTAAGGTTTGTTGTTGCGGTTACCAGCCAACCATTGGTCGCTCCGAGGGAGTGATTGAGGCACTGAGGGCCTGGTGAGGTGGCGCCTTGCAGGGCTGCCGTGGCCAGAGCTCAAACACTCAGATTTATCGGTGTTGCAGGGACGGACCCGTGCGCAAGTGCCGTGCCAGAGCGAGAGGCTCCAAAGGTAGGTGTCAATCGAGCAGGCGATTAGGTCGAGCACATTAAGCATGAAGGAGCAAATTCATTTAGATAGATGCAGAAAAAGGCAAATGTCGCTGGGTCAGGCCCGAGTGGCTTGGGGATAATGCAGCCCGAGGGGCGCCCCCAACAAAGTAACCTAAAGGCATGAACAAAAGAGATACATGCCGCAGGGATGGACCCACGCGGCCTGGGAATGATGCAGCCTTGGGGGCGCTCCCAGCTAAAAATGAAACTCGAAGGATGTCACCTGATGATGTTGGGGATGAAGGAATGCTAAAGTAGCGGACGATGTGCACTGTGGAAGCCGATCCTCACGAGCCCCCAGGCCAGGGGCCTCGGGATGTTCCGGGGGCACAGGCGGCTCCTCAAGGGCCATCTCAACCTCCGCCAGGACAGCATAATGCCTGACCTCCTGAGCCTCCAGAATGCTCCTCATAAGATGCTGACGGGCGGTAGTCGCGTTCGGCAGGCCAAAAGGCATGCGAACATAGCTGTGGGGTGGACCCTCGCAGCGTCCCATGCATGAGGGCCAGAAGCGCTCCGGAGAGGCTGCTCGGTTGAGCCCTGGTACGTTGATGCAGACACGCAGCCCACCATCCTCGTCTAGATGGGGAGCTACGGCGGGTAAGCGGCGGCTGCCACTCATGACTATTGACTCCTGCAGCTCCTGAATGATCTCGCTAATGAACTCCCGAGGGTTTGGCCCTCCTTGCCTCGTTCCTTTCTGAGGGAAACGTGCTTTGAAGCATGCCTCCAAATGGTGCCCGAGTGCCTCCCTCGTGACCTTGGAAAAGTAGGTGTCCCTCCAAGAGAGAGCCCCCGAGCCTTGCCCGAGGAGGGCACCGGGCGCGCCTTCCTATGCGATAGAAGGAGGCGCCCCTTGAATGGGAGCGGATCCTGACACAACGCCACTGGAGGGGCCTGCCTCCCGAGGGTTCGGGCCAGGTGATGCCTTCTTCTTCTTAGGGACTGCCTCGGGAAGTCTTCCGCTCCTCTGATCTGGGTCTTCGATTGCTGCGGCTTGAAAAGCACGCTCAAGAGAACACACTGCATCCCTCTCCTCACAAGGCATAGTGATGACTCCACCGCTTCCTGGCATCTTGAGGACATTGTAGCCGTGATGAGTCACTGCCATGAACTTGGCCAGGGATGGGTACCCGAGGATGGCATTGTATTGTAGGCGAATGTGGGTGACGTCGGAGTCAATGAGCTCGGTGCGGTAGTTGTTGCGCTGCCCAAAGGTGACAGGAAGGCGAACTTGCCCTATTGGAACGGTGGAACCATCAGCGACTCCTGAGAAAGGCTTGGTTGGCTGAAGCTGATCGTATGGCACTTGGAGATTGTTGAATGTCTCGACGGACAGGACGTTGAGTCCCGCTCCGCCATCGATGAGGGTCCTGGTGACTTGCACATTGCTGATGACCGGGGAGCAAAGCATCGGAAGGACTCCGGCCGTGGCTGCGCACTTGAGCTGATCCGCTGAGCTGAACGTGATAGCGCATGCTGACCACCTGAGAGGGCGCATAGCCTCAAGCTTGGGGAGGACTGCATTCACCTCGCGAGCAAACTGTTTGAAGAAGCACCGAGAGGTTGGGGCCTGAGCGCCGCCCAGGATACAAGCGATTGCGCGCGGCTCCTGGAAGCCCCAGCCCCTTCGTCCTGATGATGGTCTTCATTCCTCCTCGGCGGTGGTGGCAGAGGAGGGAGGCTTGCGTTGCCTTGAGGCCGATCCTCACGAGGCTGATCCCTCCAGCCTCCCTCGCGAGGCTGGTCCTGCCAGCGGTCCTCGCGAGGTCGGTAACGCCACCCTTGGCGAGGGCCACGGTTTTCCCATGGTCCTCCACCTCTTCCTCCTCCTTGGTCGTAGCCCCGGTCATTGCGCTCGAGGCGTCGGCCGATACGCCCATCTCGCACAGCCCTGAGCTCTTGGCATTCGTTGGTGTTGTGGGTGTGGAGGTCATGGTACACGCAGTACCGGCTGCCCTTGGATGACTCAGGCTGATCCCTGCCTCGCTTGGTGTCTGGCTCTGCTGCAAGCACAACAGCCCCCTTGCGCTTCACGTCCTTGACCTTGGATTCTTCGCTTTTGGATCGGCAGTCGGAAGCTCGAGAAGGGAGAGGCGCCCTTCCTCAGCCCTGGCGCACTTAGTCACCAAGTTGAACAACTCCAGGGATGTGCACAGGTATTCATGGATTGCTAGCTCCTCTTTCATCTTGATGTCACGCACGCCGTCAGAGAAGGCTGAGATGATGGCTTACTCAGTCACCCTGGGGATCTTGAGACGAGCGTTGTTGAAGCGCTGGATGTACTTCTGCAGGGTCTCTCCTGGCTGTTGCTTGATGCGGCGCATGTCGCTCATGGTCGGGGGCCGATCGCGAGTGCCTTGGAAGTTGGCGATGAAGCGAGTGCGCATCTCGTCCCAGGAGGAAATCATGCCAGGAGCCAGGTTCAGGAGCCAGGTGCGGGCACCGTCCTTGAGCGCCATGGGAAACCAGTTCGCCATGACCTTGTTGTCCCCGTTGGCGGCTTCAATGCCCACCTCGTAGAGCTGTAGGAACTCCGCGGGGTCGGCAATGCCGTCATAGCATGGGGGAAGATCTGGCTTGAACTTGCCCAGCCAGGCCACGGTGCGCAGCTCGACGGTGAAGGCACGGCAGCCTCCAGTGGCCACAGGAGGACTTTTGGTGACGAAGGGCTTGATCTTGGAGGTCTCCGCGTGCTGCGGCAGGAGCAGCGCAGGGTCTTGGCGCGCTGGAGCAGGAGCGCGGTCATGACGTGCCGGTGCGGGGAGCACACGGGAAGCTTCATGGGGACGAGGGATCTCTTGGCAGCTCTTTTCTTGTCGTGCAGGCACCGGACGTGGTGGGTCTCGTCCCGGGGCCGCGCGCCGTGGAGCCAAGGCGCCTTCTTGGGGAGGAGGTGGCGGAGGCACCTCCTGATCCATGCCTCCTACGCAAGATGGAGGGCGAGGCAGCGAGAGAGAGGGCATAGGAGAGCCCCCTGCAGCACTGACGAGCTCGGTGATGCGGGCGAGCCAGTCCTCGTAGAGGTCGTCGACGGGACGGTAGTGCAGGAGCTCTCGCACCAGGAGCAGCGCGGCGTGCGCGTCCGTGGGGGCGCGACGGGCGTGGGACGACGAACCGGCTGGAGTTAGCGACGGGGTGGCGGTGCGGCCTTCTCACCGCACCGAAGGATGCAGGGATGAGGCCTGCTGCTCGTTCCCCGCCGGGCCGGTGGTGGCGTTGGCAGCAGGCAACGGGGAACGACGGGGGCGTCCACCGATGGGCACCGTCTGGGCGACGCGGGTGGCGAGAGCAGCCCGACGCTCGGCGCGAGCCCGACGAGCGTCAGCCATGGATGCGATGGACGACGAAACGCAAGACGGCGGAAGGCGTGATTTCGGCGCACCCCTACCTGGCGCGCCAAATGTCGGATATCGGGTTCCGGCAGATCCTTATGGTTCGAACTCTGAGGTGCGCTCGGAGATCACTCCTCTACCAACTCACGTCTCGTCGACTCGCAAAGGATCTAGGCTACACGAAGAACAACACAAGTTACGCAAGGTTTATACTGGTTCAGGCCACCATTGTGGTGTAATATCCTACTCTAGTGTGTGGTGTGTGGATTGCCTCAGGGGCTGATGATGAACAATACAAAGGAAGAACAGCCTTGCGAGGGAAGGAGTTCTTGTGTTGGTGTGGGTGGTTCTGGCCAAGGTTCGATTGGTCGATCCCCTGCCTCGAGAATGGCTAGTCCTATTAATAGAGCGAGGCCCTGGTCCTCTTCCCAAATATTGAGCGGGAAGGGCGCCAAAAATTGGCCATTTTGAAGGGGGACATATAGTACACTTATCCTAACTAAAGTTGGTCCTCGCCTGCCAAAGACTCTGATGATGACGCCTTCCTGGGCTCCACGATGACCTCCGTCCTGCCATTCTGCTGGTCTTGGTCTTGTTGCACCGAAATGGTAGCCTTTGCTTGATACCTTGGCCTGCGCTTGCCCCCTTTGCACAAAAGAGGAAACAAGGACACTACGCAGGCCGGCGCCTGCCTGGCTTCGGTCGTCATGGCTTGCGTCATGGGCACCTCGTGAGGTACCCCGCCTTGATCTCTCCACCTCCTCGCGAGCCAGCCTGATGAGGCTGCGCCTAGGGAAGCTTCCTGTCGTCCCCCCCGCGAGGCTTGGCCCCCCGCGAGGTTCTTGAGCTTGTGTTGACGAAGATGGGCCGTACTGGGCCACTCCTTGAGCCACGCTGCAGGCCGCAGGCAGGCAAGTCTGGGTACCCCTGTTCCCAGAACGCCGACAACAGTCATTTTGTGCGAGATAGTGTGAAGAGAGCAACCTCAGCAAGCAACCGTGTTGGCTCGTCCTGCCTATGTATATAGTGGAGGGATTTCCTTTTCTCTCCATTTGAACCTATTTATATTGCGTACGTGCCACTGAAGAAAAAAACTGTATTTATAAATTACGTGGCACCTACTACTCTTTCTCCTATGAACCTTGCGCTTGACATCTCCAAAATATTAACCTTGCGATTGGCTCCTCGCCTCTTCGGGAAGTCAAGCAATAATGGTACTGCAGTATATATCGTTCTAGCTATATGAGGCTGAATGAATTTCTGCATGTCCACCACGTGGGCGAGGGTCGAGGGGCGAGGGTGAGTGCGTACTATTGTGTTCGTTTCAATATGGACTACATATGGAGCAAAATGAGTGAATCTACACTCTAAAATGCGTCTATATGCCAAATGTATTTTTTTATAGTGTACTTGTATAATTAAATGGAGGGAGTACTAAAGGACATATATTCCAAACAATATGATAATCTCTCTAACCAAGGTAGGGACGAGGAGTAAACGGAGGGAGTAGTAAAAATTTCCTCGTCCTCTGAGCCACCGCGCGCATGGGTGAGGGAGTGGGCGTAAGGCATACTAGTAAGCAAGCTTCACCTCGTCCTACGAGCCATCGCACCCGTGGGCGGGGAAGACGGTGTGCTAAGCAAGCTTCTCCTCGTTCTGCAAGTTGATGGGACACATCAAAAGTACTACAGTGTATAGAGCCTTGCCTCTAAGGTAGGCCCCACATGGTTTGCCTCTTTTTTAACATAATGCGTCAAGTCACAATTTGTTTGTTCAGCTGTGGTAGACGATCCTCCATCCAGTGGAAAACCAGTACATGTGTCAAATTACCATGTGGGCTGCCTTTTCGTACAGAAATGAGCTCCACCGTGTACCCACTTGGGTGTGGTTGGGAAATAGACGGGAGTACGTGCGCCATGTGTGCACCTCTTCTCTTCGTGCACGTCCCCCACCTACGTGGGTGTGTGTGAGGGAGATACAATCTTATACAGATGGTGTGTGCGTTCGTGAGTGTTTTTTGTTTGGGGGGGGTGTGATTTCGTGAATGTATTTGTGGGAATATGTTTCGATGACATCTCAAAGAAAATTTTGCATGCAATGTGTGTGAAATGGTGTCCTATCCATATCATATATAGAAGGCCGAGTGATCCACAAGAGGGGTCATAGATATTGATACAGTCGATGAGAGGATCAAGTGGGTGGGTGCGAGATTGATGAAGAGAGCCATCAAAATTGTGTGTGTGCAAGTCAAAGATATAGGGCGACTGACCTACCGGAACGTCAGGGGGCACATGTCAGGTTTGTGTGTGGCAGGGAGACTTTACTAGAGCACTCGATGTATTAGTGTGTGTGTGGGGGGGTGGGGGTGGGGGGAGGGGGAGGCAGAGGCCTAACTATAGAGGTAGAACGACTTGTATATGTGTTGAGAAGGAGAGACCCAACTATGTCTTGAGGGAGATCGGTCGACATCCATACATAACTGAAGGACGGGAAATAGGATGGGACAAAGAGAGAGATAGAGAGGAGAGAGAGAGAGGGAGGGAGAGGGGTAGAGTGCTGGATGGGTGATGGAGTTGCTTCTCGAAGATGGTGGGAGAGCCCTACTAGACAAACCGAGGGTAGAACTGCAATATTATCAATAAGAGTGGGGATGTGTTTCTGTGTGTGCCTGTGCGTCATAGATCTGTCGGGACGCATGCCTGGATGATGAAGGGGACCATATGTTTGGTAAGCAAACCTAACTTGATCAATAGATCAATTGTTGTTTGTCGGAGGAAGGGAGAGACATAACTAATGAGGTAGATCGATCGACGGGTGAAAAAAACGAGTTATAACGATCCAACTAGCTATATGTATAATGGGAGATCGGTCGGTGTACATCCATTTGTTAGAGGCAAATAAGGCCCAGCGAGACGGATAGACAGAGAGAATGGAGCTAGGAGGTGGTGCGAGAGGCCGAGCTACTAGCTAGATAGGGGAGGAGTGTGCGGTTGTGAGATCGATGAAAAGAGGGGTCAGAGTTTACACGTGTGTGGGATCGTATGAGAGACAAGGCATGTACACAGAAAGGAGGAGATGGAAGGTGCATGTGTATGTTGTAGGCAGACATCGCTGGAGAGGTTTATCGATCGCTGTGTGTCACAAAGGAGTTGTGGAGACTGTGGGAGAATGACGTAAAGAAAAAAAAATGAATGTGCGCGATGGATAGAATGCTGAGGGAGGGGGGCGGCAAGGAGGGCGTGTGCATGCACGAGAGAAAGTTAGTGCTAGCTACAAAGGTTAGAGGATTGTGTGGGTGTAAGAGACTAACAAAGATCATAATTTAATATGAAAGTGGATTCATATATTTGAATAGGACATCATAGTGTTATAAACATATGCATGCATGAATATAGCGGTGATATGCGTGTTGTGGTTTTGCACATGTTATTCCATAATGTGATAATGCATGGCATTTGCAACTCACAGCTAAATGTCGAACAATCTAAACCATACTATACATCAAACAATCTCACATTTTATTTGAATTTGTGATAATGTGTGGTGTTTGCAGCTTACAACTAAATATCAGACAATCTAAACAATACTATATATCAAACAATCTCACATTTTTTTGAATTTGTGGTAATGTGTGGTGTTTGCAACTCACATCTAAATACTTGTAGGCGTAGGGGGCGGGGAACCATACATTATGTGATAAATAGATTATACATATGAGACATGGTTTAGATTATGAAGATCTAGCTAGAGCTTGGAATGTACTGTGATTTGAAATCAACATAACATGGATTCAAAAAATCGAGTTCGAGTTCATATAGAACACATAGTTCATATCTAACTCGAGAGTAATCATGTGGTGTGTTGTGAAGATAATACACAAATGATGGTTTAACTTGACAATAATGAAGATTGTAGATCTTATTCAAATAGAGAAACGAATTCAAATTTAGTTCATATTGAAGTGGTAGTATATACATTTGGAATGCACTAAAACATTCATTTGAGTAGTAGGTTGCATGCATTATACACGTAGCGAAATATTTTAATTGAACATAACATGAGTTCAATGTTTTGAATGACATTTGTAGTGCGAATTGATTTGGTACAGTATACGGGACTAGACTCTCTTGTGTGCTACGAATTGATTTCTTTTTGTTTTTTCATTGACGGAAGTGCGAATTGATTTGGTACAGTACATGTTAGGCTTGTCTGGAAATTTCAACCCGCGCCTTGTTACCCCGAAATATTTAAGATATATCTTTGTCTCGATGTGCTCCGACAACTCCCTCAATCTCAGCCCATGCGTTGCTATTCCAAAATTACAACGCGCGCAAAAACTCCCACCTCCTGTGAAATCCCGAACGCAAAATGCCTGTGATACCCATGAACCGAAAGAACCGCCTCAAATCGGTGGGAGTACTTTCGTATCTTACCCCACATTTCGGACAAGCGCGTCCCTAAGCCATGGTTCCCCACTCCCATCCCATCCGCCCACCCATTCGTACACCAAGGCTACGAAAACCCGCAATGAAACCCCACACCCTCGTCCATACGCCACCCAACCGGAGCCTCTTCCACGACGACGTCGTCCACAGAAACACCTCGACGTCCCTCATCCACCGTACTAGATGAGGATCCGCAATCGATCTCGTCGTCCCGCCGGTTCAGCCACCCCGTCCACCACCTCCAAGGAGCTTCCCTGACGTTCCCCTCGTCTTTCGCACCACCTCCATTCCCACACAGCCCTCTTCACCTGCACCACCGGAAGAGCAGCATCATCACTGTTTCCTTGGATGAAGTTGCAGCCTAATTAGCGCCACCAAAGAGGCTGTACACAAATCACCGCATTTTCTTCTTCATTCGATCTCATGGTGCTGCCGGCGCTCGGTCCCGAGCCGACACGGCGAGGCTCCATCCATGGTGGCGTAGCCGGCCACTTCCTCCATGACTTCGCTCCCTCGACAGCAACGTCCACATTAGTAGGAGCTGCTGCTTTAGCTCTCGCTTGCGCTGCTGCTCTGCTCTTGCTCTCGGTCCCCTGCCTGTTCTGATCTTGCTATTGCTCTTGCTCTTGTTCTTGCTGCTGCTCTTGCTGTTGCTCTTGCTTGCGATGCTGCTCCGATTTAGCTACACTTCAGTCGACTGAATCGACTTTTGGGTCAGTCGAT
>NC_041383.1:734843324-734862899 GCF_002162155.2 Triticum dicoccoides | reverse complement strand
CTATCTATCTTAGGGTTCAGGGTGGGGGCGGTGGTCGCCGGCGGTGGTAGGGCGGTGGCGTGGGCATCGCCGGAGAAAAAGCTCAGCACGGGGGAGGGAGGCCTAGAGGGATGGCCGGGGCAGCGGTGGACCGGAGGTGGGGAGTGGTTTTGGGGCGGGCAGGGCGGCGGGGGCGGCTGTTTGGCCGGTGGTGGCTGGCGGCTCAGGGGGATGGAGGTTGAAGATGAACTACAGGCCCTTGATTTTGTATCCAACAACTGGAAAATTGACTGACTAGAGATGAAAAAGTCAGTCGACTAACATGTAGCCTCACCTCTAGGTCGTTCAGTTTCGACAGTAAAATTCAGTTTCGACAGCAATATTCAGTTTCGGCAGTTTAGTTTAGATTCGACTGTTAAATTCAGTTTCGACAGTTAAGTTCATAGATGATCGGCTGATGTATTTTACATCTAGCACTTTGTGGTTATGTATTTTACGTCATTTATTGGAGGTGCTATTAGAATTCCACTCAGGTTAACGTTGTCTCTCCTGTCCTGCTTCAACCCCGGCATTGTACAACTCACCGGAGCTTCTCCAACGACGAAACCCTCCATCACAGTGGATTAGTACCCCGGGCTCCATCTCAAGATCCCTAAGATCTTCTTCCCCTCCTCCGATAGCCAAGTCAGTCGGATCATACTCACCAACCAATTCAATCACGCTGAGATCGACATGGCTTCGCCAAAGAGGTTGTACACTTGTTGCATCTCTTTTTTACTCTACATGTTATATATATTGTCCACTGAGCACACGCAGTAATGTGAAATACGATTAGTTTCTCCTACTATATGACAAGAAGTGACGAACCATGCAACTTAGCTATCCGGGATGGACTCTCTTGAACACTATCATTATTTATCTCTGCGCGTTTGAGCTGTGCATTTGTCGATGGGCCTGGGAGTTGAGCTAGTAGGGCAGTGGCCTGGGTCCAAAGTAGTAGAAGTAGCAGAAAAACATTTTCTGAGTGTAGGCTTTTCCTTGCTCAAGCCCGCCTACTAGAATCGCCAGTGCTTGAAAGGATAAGTGAAGGAAAAACATAGGAATTGGAAAGTTTCCTATGGTACTACTATTCATGCATTTGGTTCAAAGGAATGGAGCAAAGGAAAACTGTAGGATTTGTTCCTTTAGTGTCTCCTTGAAAGAAAAACCGTAGGAATTTTAATATCCACTTGTCCTCCTTTTCAAATTCCTATTCATGAAGCACAAGACTAAGAGATAGTAGCATAATAGCATTATAACCATACATTTTCTTGTGGTTTGACTTAATCTCACCATGCTTCTTTGCATCATGTGATCTTCCAATTCTTGTGAACCAAACACCCAGATTGGCAGAAATCCTGTGTTTTTAAATTCTCTGTTTTGCACGTGCATTCCTATCCTATTACTATATATTTCCTATCCTTGCGTTGTAAGAATCCTCCAATTCAAATGAGCCCTTACAGAATTACTTCTCTTACAGATAGTTGTCAAAGAAAACCTTGCATGGTTTGTCCCGCTCCTGCTGCGCCGTCGTCCACCCCAGCTCAGCTGCTCCAACGATAGAAGGGTCCAGCGCAGTAGGGATCTGGCATCCAGACTATCTTTCGCTGCCTCAGATCTTCTCCCCCCCACCACCGGCAGCCATGAAAACTGCACTATCATCATCAACCGAGCAGATGACCTCGAGGACTACACGGGTCCGCAAGAGAGGTCACACTCTTTTGTGTCTACTTAAGTTATGCATCGCTTAATATTACATGCTACTTTATTGTCCTGTTCACCGATTAGACTCTGAGTCAGCTCCAAACTAATGGTCAAGCTTGAGTTTTTAAATGGTTGTGGGGTATTTATCGGGGCAGCAATGAATAGTATCTATCTACTATCTGGTTAATCTCTGGTGTCTACTATGAGTTTCATGTTGGGTGGGAAACAAACAGTAAAGAAGCCATCATCTATTTTTTAACTAAAGCCATTATCTGCCTGCTATCATTGGTATTGGGTCTATCCACAGGTTGCTACCACCACTCTGGATTTCTGCATGCACTCCTTACATAATCTCACTACTTTTTTATTCCTATGCATGTTAGTTATTGTACACAATGGAACTAAACATGTAGAGCAAAAGAGACGAGCCTTGCATGGCAATAAAATTTCATGCAGACGTTGCTCCATGGTAGGCGCAAAGGCAGCCCCCTCCACCCATTTCGGATTGTAATCGAGAGGAAGATATATGTTCCGAGGGGGATTCAGAAGGAGAAGACCACTCCTATTTACCCCCTGAGGTCTTCGCTCAAACTTGGCATGCTGATGTTGGTTATATCATGCATATGGTGCCTTGCATTGCTTACTTTATACATCAAATATGTCATCTTCTTAGTTTAGACATGCTTTGTGTGAATGCCATTTGTTTAGTTTATTCATCGTTTATGTGAATTATGCAACGCCATCTTGTTTAGCCGGGCATGATATATGTGAATTTTGTAATGCCATCCTGCTTAGCCAGTCATCTTATATGTGAATTATATCATGCCATCTTTTTTTCTCGTTACGTATTACATTTGTAAACAATGTTAGTGCATTCAACTACTCTTCATGTGCATCAGCCATTTGACACGGTCATGGAAAATTTTGGTGTGAAAACAAGGTCTTCAGAGCAGACTATGCTATCTGACGAAGCGCATATCTCGGTGGTTACGGATAGCTCCTCAAAGGAGGATTCAGAGACAGATGACCAGTCCTATTCCCCCCCCCCCCCGAGGTGTATGCTCTAACTTGGCAGGGTTATGTTGCTCATATCGTACGTATGGTGTCTTGCATTGCTATGTCATTTGATTAGTTTAGACATGATTTGTGTGAATGCCACCTATTTAGTGTCTAATAACCATATATGTGAATTATGCATTGCGATCTTGTTGCAAGACATTATATATGTGAATTATGCAATGCTATCTTGCTGCAAATGCATTATATATGTGAATTATGCAATGCCATGCTGTTTAGCCAATCATCATGTATGTGAATTATATCATGCTATCATTTTTTTGTATTACATGTTCCATTTGTCGATAACATTTGTGTATTCAACTACTCTTCCTGTGCATCAGCCATTTGAAGCGGTGATGGAAGTATCTAGAGTGAAAACAAGGTATTCAGAGCAGACAATGCTACCTGCTGAAGCAGACATCTTGCTGGTTATAGAGGTCTCCTTAGAGGAGGATTCAGAGACTGATGACCAGTCCTATTCTCCCCCTGAGGTCTATGCTCAAACTTGGCAGGGTTATATTACCCATGTCATGAATGTTGTCTTGCATTGCTTCGTTTTTACATCATACTAGATCATCGATGGCGCGCGTTGCTGCACCCGTCTATTTTTGCGATAGAGGGATATGATTTTCAAATATTAGGATACATGAAAAAAAAAGTAGTAAAGGATAGCAGGGAAGAACTTTTTTTCCTGGGTCTGATGCGCTTAGAAGTGAACATTGAAGCCCACATTGCATGCTAGGTATGATTGATCAGAGTGCTAGGTGACAATAGTTATGGTTTCTATATTAATCATACTATCGTAGAGAGTATAAATTCACATGCACATATCCAGGAGGTGTCTTTTAAAAGTAAGAAATTGATACCTTACCAGGATAGTCCAGGAAATTCTTGCAAATATATTAGGACCATTTGAATATTATTATATATTGCAATGTTGTGATAAATAACTTGGCAGGAATTTTAACCAAGATACAAGTAACAAAACAAGGAGAAGAATGAACATGAAGTCACACTGAACAAGTAGCAAATAATAAAGTTTTTTATTGCCTTCGGAGATCACATCAGTTCAATGCAGTTAGAAATAAATAATTAATCCAGAGAAGTTATTAGGAATGTGTTCATGGTACAATTGTTTAGGCGCTCTATTTTTATTCCATGCATCATGGAGAGTTCTGCCCTCTGATGCACATGGTATCCTAAACAAAATTACAAGTGAGCTTGGATCTGTCTTGAGACATCCAAACTGAACTTTTACTTAAATGACAGAGTGAGACAAAATAAGAAGGACAAAGTGAACATGACGATATTAGATGTTCTCCAAGTTTCAACCTAGATGTCTATTTGATGAATTCTGATTAATGAGGAGTTCTGGGACGGCTCGACACAGCCATCATCCTGGTAGCACAGTACAGGGAGTCATGGGCGTGAAGGGAAGGGCAACGTCGAGCTGCCAATCTAAAAAACATCCTAGTACCAAGCTCCAAGATCGCAATTGACCATAGCTAGCATGAACATCACCTGTAGGTACACTTTTGGAATGAGGGAATATCTGGACAATGTAATTGCTTGGTGCAACAATTAATCATACCTAAACTGAAATGAAATATAGGGAAATCAGAGCATCATGTTGAAGTATGTTCTGCAGTATATCCTAACAAGAGTGCTGGCAGTATACCATGTCCAAGGCCATGGGGTACTGTAGTAGGGACAAATCTATACTGTTTTCAAAAAATAGTTGAAAAACACCACATTGTTGTACTGTTGTAGATCACTTCGGGCATTTTTTTTGAGCGGTGGCTTCAGGCAACTGATTTACATTTAGGACATGCTAATAAAAATAGTGGTTGAAGACGCATAATTGCTACTTTACTTGATTTAAGTACATGTGTGGATTTTCTAATTTTTGCTTCCCCGAGACAACTTATCTTATTTTCTTCAATTTCCTTGAAATAGTATGGCACAACAAAACTAATCTTATCCCAAGAAGTTGCGCGCGGTGAAACTTTACCCAAGTAAAGACTGAAGAGCACAAAGTGCTTACATATAGTATTGAGATGTGTATTTTCCTTAAGCTTCAGAATCATCTTAAAATGCTAAGTGCTCTATGCATACACCCCAGAAATTAGAGGGAAGGGAATCCCTACTGTAACAGCAATATATGGTCAAATAAAAATCTTGGCCCAAGTTAGTGTATATTTTTTAAGTACTTTAACGTTCAACCTTTACCAAGCGTTTGAGAGAATGTTAGTTCATGGTCAGGATGGATAATCGACTTTTTTTGACGTTGCTACATCATACACGCTTCTTGACAGTGACTTCATAAATCCACTTGTACATCTACTTGCTTCAAAATTTCATCAAATTCAGTAAACATTGTTGATGCATTTCATATAAATGAATAACATCAATTAGAGGTTTTGGAAGCATATGTCAGTTTATTGTCTAGTAACATGATAAATAGGAGTGACTCCATATGCCATCACTGTATGAACTATGACGGATAATATGCCATCACTGTATGAACTATGACATATACTAACCTGACCTTTAACCATTGGAGAAGCAAGGAAAGAACCCAACCCAGCAGAAAGTTCGAACCCATCAACTCAGAGCACATGTCTTCAGTTGTGAGTGGAAAAACATCAATAAATAAAAATTATATATTTGATGGAGGAAGAATTGGGGGAAGAACAGAGAAGAACTAATTGGAAAACACGGATACATGCAGATTCAACTGGAATAATGAAAGAAACCAAGCAGTACATAGCTTGAATTCGTCCTTGTAGAGAACCTGCAATCATTTGAAATTCCAAATTAGGAAGAGAACACATCTGTATATGTAGACAACAATTGAGAATTGGAACCAGCGCATCACCTTCTAACCCTGCACAAGCAGGCTAACCTTAATTTTTCAATACAAAGAATGGTATCACTAAAAATAAAGTAAGAATTGGGGGAAGGGGAGTTGCAGCAAAGAGGGAGAATTGGAACAACTACAGACCTACGCATTACCCATTGCTGCTGTGCTGGAGAATGGTTTACGAATGAGCAGAGTGGGACAGGAGCAGCTACAAGGCTGGGATTATATGGGGTCGAGTTTGAATGAAAAATATGAATCACCAAAGAAAACTGACCTGCCCGGAGCATCGACTTGCATTAATGGCCGATTAAACTCTTAATCAATCAGCCTTGGTAATTGAACTTCACAGTTGTTCGCCGCCCCACAGCATCTCGCCATGCTGTGGAACCGAACGGATCGAGGAGCCGCTGTTCGTCGTGTCTGTGCAAAACCACCGCGGCCGCCATGATAGTCGTAATCCCCCGCATCGAGCAACCGTGACGGCCTCCGCCACGCAAGGCAGCCAATGAACAAAATCAAGGTCGTGAATTGGGAGCATCCAGTGATTTAGGTTTTTCCGCACGGGACCCTGATTCAGGCCCACTAGGCCCAATTGAATCTCCTACGCCCAAAAAAACCACCAGAGGAGCGACCCAATAAGGCTTAGCATTCGTTAGGCTGGGAACAAAGCCTGGATGTGCGGTTGATGCGCAATTAGGAGACAATCCGATGGCCGAGAAAGCCTAAGAGTTAAGATCCAACGGATATAAATGCTAATGATCCGAGAAGGCACGGAAAGTGCTCGGTTATAATGTATTTAAATATGGATTGCCATCTGCTTACTTGCTTACTATATAAATCATATATTTGAATTATATCATGCCATCATGTTTACATACACAACATCTATCTGAATTATAGCATGGCAACCCATTTAATAAAGACATCATATAGTTACAGCATCTCATCCTATTTAGTGTTTACAGTCATCATATTTTGAATTATGTCATTCTATCTGTGAATTATATCATGCTATCATATTTCCATCGGCGGCATGTATGTGAATTTTGGCATGCCAACCTATTTAATAAACACATTATATAGTTATATCATGTCATCCTGTTTACATAGTCATCATATTTTGAACTATGTCTTTCCATCTTTTTTAGTTAGCCATCATAATGTGAAATTGTGTCATGCTATCCTGTTTAGTTAGCCATCATATATGTGAAATTGTGTCATGCTATCCTATTTGGTTAGACAACATAAATGTGAATTATTTCATGCCCTCTTTTATTCCCCACTATCCATTGCACCTGTCTATCATACAATGTCTGTACTTTCAATTACTTTTCTTATTTATCAGCCATTTGAATTGGAGAGGGTGATGGCAGTATCTAAGGGAGTAACAACACAGTCTTCAGAAAAGATAGTGCTACCAGTTGATGCAGATAGAACCACGATTGTACTTGCCCAAGAACCAGCCCCACCACACATAACCTAGACTCTCGCATATTGTACCCCTACCCAGTTGGACAGAGAACCAGCTACACCCCTTCTAACCCCAACCCCAGCAGAAAGTAACTCAGTTCCAGTTGACACAACACCATCTCCACCAGAGAGCACCCAAACACGAGCAGTTAGAAAGGGAACTTGTCGTGCAAAGGTCACGTCAGATGTCCTAGCAGAAGGACTTAGTCGTGGAGCCATCGCAACAAGGAAGCTTCAAGGTGTTAGACGGGACAAAGGACATGGGAGTTTATACTGGTTCAGCCCCTTGCGGTGAAGGTAAAGGCCTAATCCAGTTTGAGGTGGTATTGCTTATGTCTCGATTACCAGGGAGCGAATCCACTTGACCTATCTTTCGATATGTTGTTTCTTGTCCTGAACCACCGCCGAGTCGTCCCTTTATATACACAGGTCGGCGCCCGGTGGCTCACGGAGTCCCGGCCAGCTCATAGAACGTGTCCGGATCGGTGACTATCTTTACATGCCTTACAATACAAGTCTTTACATATATGGAGGTTTACCCTTACGGGCCTTAAGTCGCCTTCGGGCCTTGGGCCCTTAACTAAACCATCATCTTCAAATATCCTCGTGGGTTTCATATGATGAATCGCCATAGGTATAACCCGGCCCCTCCTGGGCAGGTCATACCTAATAGTTATATCCCCAACATTAGGCCCAGATTGATTTGAACTGGTTCATGTCAATCTTCAATACTTAGAAATAATCTTCTCTTCTTCATTTGTGCGAGAGTTGATAACCCACCATGGTGTCATCTTCTGGATTTGTGATAACCCGCCATGACGAAACCTGCCATTAATTCATATTTTATCCAGCATATCTCAACAGATCTTTATCTTAATAACCTTTCCAAAAATCGAGGCATCTGGGTAGCTGGATAACCATGTTTTGGTATCCTCGTTTTTTACACCCACTTATCAGCCCTTCCTTATAAATAGCCACGACCGGCCTTTTCTTGTTCTCCCCCCTTTCCATCGTCTTCTTCCTCTCGCAACCCTCTGTCGCTCGAGCTTCGCCGCCTCCACGAAGCACACCTTCGTCTTCATCCCCGGCCGCTGCATCACCCTGAACGAACCAGAGAACGGTGGCGTTCCTCTGTAGTTGACCTGCATCTGTAAGCCCTCGCTCTCCTGTACCTCAGATCCACATTAGGGTTCCTGAACTTCTTCGTGTTCTTTGTAGTTCATTGTAGTTCTTCAACCATAGCACCTTTTGATCTGAAGACGGCATAAAACATGCGTAGTAGGAGTTTTGCCTTTGCTTTTGATACCAGCGGACCCCATTTCCTTTGAAAATATATCTCATTGGAGCTTACGAACTCCCCTGCACTGGTTCTAGGTCTTAATTTATTTCCTTTTTCTGAATTGCTGCTAATCCAAAATAATAGCTACAATCTGTGAAACATGTTTGTATGGCACTTAGCCAAAACTGCATCTTGATAGATCCACTTAGTCATGGCGGCTCATGTCACCGGCTATAGTTAAATTCAATGCTCAATAAATTTTTCTTCTGACAAACATCAAACTGCTCTTGGCGACTTATATAACCCGCTGTAGCTAGTCATATACTATTAGGCCCCTTTTAAGCCGCCATTTTGAATATGTGATGTAATACTTTTCATCCGGCTTAATGTTGAACCGGTAAATTTGCTCTTTTCTTTTTAGGCTTCTTTCTTCATAATGCCTCCCAAAACAACCACTTCCTGTAACTAGGTTCGCTCCATCGTCATGGACAATACACTAGAAGACTTTGTGAAAACTGGTTATTTGCCGAAGAAGTCTGTCATGTTTTACTGCGCCCCTAAGCCAACAGAAGAGAAACCTCAGCCCAAAGAAGGGGAAGTCATTGTCTTCACTGATCATATGAATCGGGGCTTTTCACCGCCCGGCTCGAAGTTCTTCAGGGATGTCCTGAGCTTTTTTGACCTCCATCCTCAAGACATCGAACCCAATTCTGTGTCAAATATATGCAACTTCCAAGTGTTCTGTGAGGTGTACGTTGAAGAAGAGCCCACTGTGGAATTATTCAGAGAGTACTTTTACTTGAACCGCCAAAACGAGTACTCCAATGGACCTAGTTTGGAACTTGGCGGGGTCTCAATCCAGCGACGGAGAGACGCAATTTTCCCTTATGCGCAGCTGCCGAGTCATCCCAAGGACTGGAACCAGACATGGTTCTACTGCAAGGACACTTCTCCGGCTGATGAGAACCCTCTACCCGGCTTTCGCGCCCTGCGTCTCGAATCGAACCATCCTCTCCCAACAAGTTGACAGTTGCTGAACGCAAGAAGCTCGCCCCTACTATTGCCAAAGTCAAGGCTCTATTGGGTAATGACTTAGATGGCATTGATTTGGTCCGGTGTTGGGTTGCATGGCGGGTCATTCCCCTGAGCCGCCGCTCTCGCTTAATGTATACCTACATGGGCGAGAACAAGGATCCACTGCGCCGTAGTTCTGAGGACTTAACTTTTGATGCCATCAATGAAATGACAAAATCTTTTCTTAATGAAAGCCTAGAAGACTGCAGCAAGCTGGGCTTGATCCCTTTCTGTAAGTCTAACCTAGCACCAGCGGTAAGCCGCCAACCTTAGTTAATTTTCCTTCATCTTTGTCACTTTATCTTAATTTGCTTTTGATGACTTTCACAGGCTGACGATGAATTTTGGAAGAGAGAATATGATCATGAGGCTGCAAAAAGAGCCAGGAAGGCCAAGAAAGCTACCAGGAAAGCCACCAAAAAGAGGGGAAAGAAGCCCAGTGCTTCTGACTTGCTTCAACTTGACGACTCCTCTGAGTCGGAGGTAGCTCTTGACTCTCTTGGCTCCTTTTTTAACCATCTTATTGATACTCATTATCATCAGGATGACATGTGAACGAGTCAGGGAGTGGAAGAAGAGGTAGCTATTATTTCGTCCGACTGCGAGCCTTTTCCAAGACAAAGAATCCGAAGAGTAACCCAGAAAGTAAGATTTTCACACCCCTTAGCTCATCTGGTTCCTCACTTTATTTTGAAGAAACAACAGCACGAGAGCCGGTGGCACACTCGGACAATCAAGGATGCGGAACTCTCCTCCGGCTTACCGAACACGCCAAGGAAGCGTCGAAATGAGGTCACCCCTGACTTAAACTCTTTTTATCCTTTGGCGGGTCTTACTCGTAAACCACTCAACTCTTCCGACTCAAATTATCAGGATACATCTCATTCCTCTTCCGGTGATTCAATTCAATCCAACATGCCGAATTTCAAGACCGCTCCTGGGTAATGGCGATTTACTTATCATTTACTCATTCTGATCCTTTTATGCTTATACTGCCCTTTTTAACTCATGTAGTGGAAAAGCAAAGCCCAGTAAGAGGGCAAAAAACAACAAGCTGGTCGAAGATCCAAAGGTCCATGAGCCGGAGCAGTAGACCCTAGCGCCTGAAATCTCCATCCCCCAATCATCTGAGCTGGTTCTTGATGACTCGCCAGCAACTTTTGACCCCCTCTATGGAGCGAGCCACTGATGATTCATTAAATCCTAAAGTCTCTAGTTAACCAAAGATGGCTAACATTCATGATGAGGACATGGTGATCAGTGCCACCGGCTTTAGAGAACCAGGAAGACCCACTGTGCTGGCCATGCATTCTGCCAAGGAGGAGCACATTGAACGACGTAAAGTCAGATTTGATGTTGCTGACTACTCCCAATTGAGCATTGGTGAAGTTTTTTCTGGTTATCTTAGCCAAGTGCACAATAGCCGCGATCTCGAAGTTGACATGGTGAAACAAATGCACCAGAAGTTTGAGGTACTAATTCTTCCTTTATCGAGTTATGCTTACTATGCCAGCCCCCAAGTCTACTGTCTATGATGAATATGTTGTAGACTTAGATGAACCATGAGCATAAGTAATATCCTTTGGTAGAATCATTTAAACATCTGACTTAATCCGTAGTCCCCAAGGGCCGGTTTAATCAGCATGAATGAGCTGGTCCTTCATATCCTTGTGTAGAAGACAATACTTACTTGTATAGTTTTCAATAGCAATATGCATTAGTCCCCAAGTGCCAAGTACTCTTGCTTGCAAAGTGCTTGGGACCTATTTACATAAGCCGCCACATAAATAAGCTTTCGGCAGACATTAGCCCCCAAGTGCCAAGTGTTGTTGCTTGCAAAAGGCTTGGGACTTAATATTGTGTACTAATAGTTATGATTTTGATCCGGTATATGTATAGACCACCACTTCTCAACTTCAATCAGAGCTATCTGAATTGAAGAATCCCCTAGAGCTGCAGGAGACTGACCCAAAGGGTAAACTCAAGTTTTGAATTCAGCATGTTTGAATCAGAAAAACTGAAAGCCGGCTTTGAAACTGAGGAAAACGCATAGGCTGCAGAAAAGATTGCCTTGACCCAACAAGCTGAGAAAGCAGAGGCGACTCTTGAAGAAGTAACAACTGAATTATCCGGCTTAAAACGCCATGTGTCCCAGATGGTCTCGGCTATCTTTGGTAAGTCACCTTGTGACTATCAAATGTTGAATATCCCTCTTGATCATATGAACTGTCTTTAACTCATTCGTGATTACTATACATGCCCTAGGAGCACCAACATCAACAAATACATGCTTGTGAAGCTGAAGGCGGTTTACACGCTGGTAGAACAACTTTATACTGGGACGCAGCATGCACTGGCCACAATTTCTCCATCGAACCAAGCACCGACACTTTTAGTTGTCGTGCTGAGAAAGCTTTTTGTGCTACCTCAGAGGGTTGGTGATATGAAGAGATCATGTGCAAGAGCCGGAGCTGTAACAGCTTTAAACCGGGCCAAAGCTTGGCTACCAGAGCTACACCCGGCTGAGCTATCAACCGGGTGCCCAAGCTTAAAAGAAGACGACACCCCTTTTAGCAAGAAGGACTTTGCCGACTATGTGAAAGACATCCGTCCTCTAGCTAGCCTGATTGCTAGTGAAACCAATCTTTCCCAATATCAGTCGGCTTATGATTTGGAGAATCAGAAAATGCCAACACCGTCTTATAAAGTGCAAGATTTGATACCCCCAATCTGTAAGCACACTTTCGCTCCTGTAGTTAACCTGGAAGAACTTATTGATGATGAGGTTGAATTTCAAGCTTTAAGTGGCATTGACTGGTCATCGCTCGCCTTCCAGGAATTAGAACAGGACGAAGAAATGGAGAGGGATGATCCATAAGCCTCAGGCTAGCAGAGGCAGGAAGATTGATCCGCTGGGCGGTTCATACTTGTGACTTTGAAAAAACAGTTGATCATTTAGACTTGGGGAGTCATGTAATAGTGTTGTAATGACTTTGTCGTGCCATCGTGCATGTTTTGGTGCTCAACACTGTTAAGCCTCCCTTGTATATTTATCCTCTTTGCACTTATCATTTGTTTGACTTGTGCATAAGAAAATGCTTGAATTATCCTGCACACAGAAATAGATCAGAAGATCCCTTGGCGGTTTACCGCAGGGCGGGTCATGATACCTCGCATATAACTATTGATGTTTTAACATAGTTATAGATATGGCTAGTTAAACAAGAGTTTAAATATAACAATGACAATATCATACCTGTGATATTGAACTGTGCTTCCGGTTTATAACACATGTCCAGTAAGGGTGAATACCCAAAGCTTTAGAAGCCAATATTTCCAAGTGCTGGATATCATCATGTATGGGCGACTTGTTGCCTCTTATTAAGCCGGGTAATATACACCATGGATGAGCTTCAAATATGAGCTGTGAGATTGAAGGCTGCATGGCCAGAATCAATTTAAACCAAAAGGCAAGATAGTAACAAGAAGAACCGAAAAAAAATCTTCAAAAAATCAAGTCAAATGATAAAAAAAATGAGGCTATGATTCGAATACGACCAGGAAGCCGGACCAAGAGGGTTAATAGGTATGATTCGAATACGATCACAAAGCCCCCAAATGGTTTTTGGCATTGCACCGATCAAAGGGTTACCAACAGCTACAATTCGAATACGACCAGGAAGCCCCCCAGTGACCTTGAAGTCTTGGCATTTCACCGATCAAGAGGTTACCGACAGTTATGTTCTCTTTGGTGAATACACCTATGTTTGAACAGGAAGCCCCCAAATGACCTTGAGACACTGGCATTGCGCCGATCAAGAGGGTACCCACAGCTATGTTCTCTTTGGTGAATACACCTATGTTTGAACAGGAAGCCCCCAAATGACCTTGAGACGTTTAACGACTCTGATTCGAATACGATCAGTAAGCCGGACCAAAAAGGGTTAAGCTATGATTTGAATACGATCCAGCCCCCAAATGATCAAATTTGTTTGAACGGCTATGATTCGAATACGATCAGGAAGCCGTACCAAAGGGGTTAAGCTAGATTCGAATATGATCAGCCCCCAATGGTCATTTATGATGACAAAGACACATGATCATTTGAAGATAAAACAAAAGAGACCCTGCTTTATTATAATCATCATAATATGTACATGATCAAAAATATGTACATCAGAAGAGCCGGTGGCTCAAGTGTAGTAAGGCCGAAGATGAGCGATATTCCACGTCCGGCGGGTCTCCTCCTCCAACTTACATGAGTCTTTGTGCTCTCGAATATCGATAAGGTAGTAGGACCCGTTGTTCAAGTTCTTGTTGGCCACAAAGGGCCCTTCCGAAGGCGGGGATAACTTGTGTGCATCCGTTTGATCCTGGATGAGCTGGAGCACCAAATCACCTTCTTGAAAGGTTCTGGACTTAACCCGGCGGCTGTGGTAACAACGTAGAGCTTGTTGGTAAATCGCCGAGCGGGCTGCCACAAGGTCGCCACTACTAGGGAAAAGCCTATACACAGAATCTTAGCAGGAGCGCGGCTCAAAAAGGAGTGCTGCTGCTAATTAGCAGTAGCGCGGGTGTGTAAAACCCGCTACTGACAAGCGTTTAGCAGTAGCGCGCTTGGTGTTACCCGCGCTGCTACAAATATCGACCGACAGTGCCCCCCAAACTCTATTTAGTAGCAACACGGTTCCGCGAGCCGCGCTACTGCTATGGATGTAGTAGTAGCGCGCTTTTTCTGAGGTCGCTGCTGCTAATTTTCAAATGGGACACACTTTTTGTGCCGGTTAGCAGTAGCGCTTCTGCCGAAATCGCGTGCTGCTACTTTCTTATCAGCAGCGCATTTTACGTCCCACGCTACTGCTAATCCGCACCAACCCACCACCTTTTCCCCACCCGTCCCCTCCCCTCCCCCTCCTCTCTTCCCTTTCCCCTACCTCCCACATCCTCCCACTCTCACTCTTCTTCTTCCTCAACACTTCTCCCCCATTACTCTCCCTCTTGTACCTACCTTTCTCTCTCTTCATTACTCCTACCTAACTACACCATCTCCATTAATGCATCTCCTTTCTCTT
This sequence comes from Triticum dicoccoides, assembly GCF_002162155.2. Taxonomy (NCBI): domain Eukaryota; kingdom Viridiplantae; phylum Streptophyta; class Magnoliopsida; order Poales; family Poaceae; genus Triticum; species Triticum dicoccoides. The sequence continues at coordinate 734,848,360 of NC_041383.1, read as the reverse complement.
TTTCCTTCCCCCTCCACTAGTTGAAGTTGTCTCCTCCCAAATTAGGTAGCTAGGTAGATATAGCATTTAGTTAAGTGACCTATTTGCCCCCTAACTAGATCTATCTTTGTCAAGAAGAGCTTTGGGCACTTTTGATCTCCCTACATCATCATCTCATCACCGTGTGCTCGATCTCGAGATAGAGGTGATGAAAATTTCATGCTTTTGCAAAATGGAAATATGTTTATGTGTGTGTGATATGTTTGTGGAAATTATGTGTGTGGCATGAGTTGACGCCAAATTGTGCTTTTGAGTTGCCTATATTTTGCCGAAATGTCGATTTATTTCCGTTTCGGTGAATTCCGGGCAAACTCTAGATACATATATGTCCTATTTTTAGGGAAGGTCATGCCGAATTTTTGTATGACTTTGATGCATGCACGCATTTTTATAATCAATTTGTTTTATTATTACCGTCCAGACGTTCATGATGGTCAGTGGAACGATGGTGGATAGGTGGTTGCGGTCGGCGGTGAAGGACATGAAAGAAAATAACCTAACAGAGGTTTTATGTCCGTGTCGAAAATGCAAAGGAATAGTTTGGCTCGACCCCTATGATGATGGTCGTGTCGAAGCGCACCTGCTCATGACTAGTTTTATGGATGGATATACTCGGTGGATAACTGAAGATGAGGATGACGATGTTGAGGATGCCGGTGGGGCAGGCAATGATGACACGGGGCAAGACGAAGAGATGATCGATAATGGCGGTGGGAAAGAGGCCGAACATGGTGGCGGAGAAAGGGCCGGACATGGCGGAGGAGAAGGGGCCAGACATGGTGGCGGAGAGAATGACATGGACTCCATGCAGCAGCGTTTGTTGGTACTAAGTTCAATCATGCGGGACCCTCATGTTCAAGCATTGCTTCGCAAGGAGACGAGTACTGAGAGAGCTGCTTCTAGAGAGGATGCTAAGCTGGAGCAACTGGTGGTAGACTCGAACACTCCATTGTATGATGGTTGCAATCCTGAGGTGACCCGCTTGAGTTTCACGCTCCAACTCCTGAAGACGAAGGCTAAAAACAAATGGACCGACACTAGCCTCGATGAGCATCTCAAGTACCTAAAGGATATTCTTCCCGCGGGTAATCTATGTCCTACTAGTGTTGATGAGGCCAAGAAGATCGTGTGCCCTCTTGATCTGTCACACGTTAGATACCATGCATGCATCAACGATTTCATAATTTATCGAAAGGAGCAGCGGAAAAAACAAGCTGTCCGGTGTGCAATGCTTCTCGATACAAGAAGGCCGGGAAGAAATGTCTCCAGAAAGTTGTATGGTACTTACCGATCACTCCCCATCTCTAGAGGTATTTTGTAGATCCCAAGGAAGCAAAGCTAATGCGCTGGCACGCGGAGAGGAAGAAGCCCAACGATGGAGATGATCCGAAGCTGAGACACGTGAAGGATGGAAGCCAATGGAGAGCGTTGAACAACTTCTATCAGTATTTTGAATGTGATGCAAGGAACATCGTGCTCGATGCGTATACCGATGGCATGAATCCGTTTGGCAACCAGAACACCAACCATAGCACATGGCCCGTGTTTGTATGGATGTACAACCTCCCCCCTGGTTGTGCATTAAATCGAAGTACATTCACATGAGCATGCTTATTCAAGGGCCAAAACAACCAGGAAATAATATTAATTTGTATCTGGGGCTACTTCAAAAGAGGAGTTAGACACGTTATGGAAAACACCAGCCAAGACATGGGACACCAGCAAAGCCGAGTATTTCAACATGAGAGTCGCGCTGATGACGACAGTGCAGGACTATCTCGGTTACGGATATGTGGCAGGCCAGGTGTGCCATGGATATTGCAGATGCAGGCGGTGCATGGATGATACGACATCTCAGCAGCTAACGTCAAGGAAAGATGGCGGGTCTGGGAAAATCGTGTACATGGGGCATCGAAGATGGCTTGAACAGGACGAACCGTGGAGAAACCGTGGAGATCTATTCAATGGTCATGCTGAGCATCGAGGACCTCCACATAAGCGGAGCGGTGCCGAAATCGATGAGGGGTCGAAAAACTAGAAGGAGTGCCCCGCGCCGGGAAAGACGATGAGAAAGGCGCCGGAGCCGCTGCTGAAGGTATGGAAGATGAGGTCTGTGTTCTGGGACTTGGAGTACTGGCACAAACTCGATACACCTCATTGCCTTGATCAAATGCATATCTGTAAGAATGTCCTTGAGAGCTTGCTCGCAACACTGATGAACATGCCGGATAAGACCAAGGATGGGCTGAAGGCAAGAAAAGACTTGCAAGATTTGAAAATCAGGGAAGATCTCCACATGCCGCCCCGTAAAATGTTAGACGAGACAGAGACAGAGACAGAGGCACAGGAGAAGAAGGGCAAGAAAATAAAGAAAGAGGATTATTGGCCCCCTTCTTGCTTCACCTTAAGTCAGGCTGAGATCAATCAATTCTTTAAGTGCCTTACCGGAGTCAAAGTTAGTTCTGGTTACTGTGGCAAGATAAGCAGATATCTAGACACGGACAAGAAAAGGTTCAGTGGGATGAAGTCTCATGACTGTCATGTGATGATGACGCAGATACTACCTGTTGCCCTTAGAGGGATAATGGACAAGCACGTCCGTGACACGCTTATTGGTCTCTGCAACTTTTTCGACGTCATCTCTCGAAAGTCGATCAGTGTGAAGTAGCTCCGAAGGCTACATGAAGAGATCGTTGTGATACTGAATGAGCTTGAGATGTACTTCCCGTCCGCATCCTTTGACGTGATGGTGCATCTGTGTGTCCATATTGTGGATGAAATAATAGACCTTGGGCCGTCATTCCTGCACAACATGATGCCGTTTGAGAGGATGAATGGGATCATCAAAGGATTCGTTCGTAACATGTCCCGTCCGGATGGAAGCATCGTCCAGGGCTATTTCAAACAAGAGTGCATCTCTTTCTGTCAGAATTTTCTATATGGCGCAGACCAGCAGCCTGGTGTTAGTGTTGGTTTGCCCGTTAACAAGCACGATGGGAGGCTCGAAGGAGATGGTCACTGCAATGGTCGCAGGGAACTGCACGTGGCATACTCAGGTCGATGCAGCGACTTTGTCAGAGCAAACTTGGTAGTGCTACAACACCTAGACGAGGTAGATCCTTTTGTGGCACTACACAAAGAAATTATCGCAAAGAAGTATCGTGACCGGGGGTATGCAGGACGGACGCCGAAGTTACTAGAGAGCACAACTCCACTTTCCTGCATTGGTTCAAAGAGCATATTATTGCTAATCCCCCTGAGGAGGGCTCTAAGGACGGATTGCTCATACACGCCTTAGCACATGGCCCCTCGCCCAACCTCGTAACCTATCAGGCATATGATATCAACGGATACACGTTCTACACAGAGGCCAAATATATGGACAGCGATGATCAGAACTCAGGGTTGACGATGGAATGCATGACCGGCAGCGACAACGGCGCAACTGAACGATTTTATGGAAGGGTCGAGGAGATCTGGGAGCTTGACTACTCTGGACTGCACAACACGACGATCCCCTGGAGGAGTGCTACCGTGAACGCTATCACAAAAAACGAGCCATGGGTACACGCTAAGCACTATGATCAGTACGGCAACCCAATGAGGGAAGATGACGATGATGATGAATTATACGTCAAAAGAAGAATCAATACTACATTACCTAAGAAAAATCATACTCCATGGAAAAGGCAAAGTCACAATGAGGGGCTCAATTATTCTTCGACAAACAAGAAGGGAAAGAAGCTGACTCAAAAACGAAAACGTCAGCGTTGAGGAACCGTATGTTATCGGTCAAATGATGTAATATATATATATATATATATATATATATATATATATATATGTGTGTGTGTGTGTGTGTGTGTGTGTGTGTGTGTGTTCCTATTTTGTATACACACTTAGCCATTATTATGCATGGGTCCAATGATGTAATATATATGTTCCTATTTTGCATACATATTTAACCGTCAAATGATGCAATATATATCGCCCTCCCTTCGTTCACTTCTCTCGGGAAATAAAAGTGGGAGAAAATAAAGGAAAAGAAAAAGGAAAACTGGCAGTAGTAGTAGCGCATTTCGTATAAACCGCTACAGCTACTGAAGTAGTAGTAGCGCATTTCGTATAAACCGATACAGCTACTGAAGGTAGTAGCAGCGTGTTTTGTCCAAACCGCGCTGGTGCTACATCCACTTAACCCAAAATTCTCACTATCCCTGCTTCATCCCGCCTTTTCCCCCCAAATCCCCACTCTCTCTTCCCCCGTCGCTCGCCCCCGACCCCGGCGCCGGCCCTCGCCCCCGACCCTCGCGCTCGCCCCCGACCCGGCCCTCGCCCCCGACCCCGACCCCGGCGCTCGCCCCCGACACGGTGTAACATCCCAAATTTCCAATTTGGCATGTTAGACATAGGTCATACATGCATATCATATTTTATTGATTTTTCATTTTGCAAATCCTCGAATCCTAAGCAACTCAAGGACCTTCGGAGAGAGTTGGGGATTCTCTAATTTTCATATTTGAAATTTTATCAAATAGTGAAGACGAGGATTTGATTTTAATTATTTTCTCTCCGGAAAATATTTCATTTTAAAATAATAAATGAGGGGAGATAATATGACTTCTCCAAAAAAATGAAATATCAGAGGAAAAATGTTAAAATCATTTTGGGATTTTATTTAATTTTTTTCGGGATTTTATTTGCTCCAAGAAAAATGTTGCATATTTTAAAATTGCATTTTAGGGGCCAAGAAAAGTTCATCTTGTTCTAAATATTTTATTTAGACCGAGAAAACATGTTTTAGAATTTCTAGGTTTTTATTTATTTTTCTAGGAATTTTTCTTTCGGCGGAATGTTTAAAAAAAAACCCTCGCGCCCGACTGGGCCGAAGGCCCAGCCGAGCAGGCCGGCCCAGCCAGCCGCCGCCGCCTTCCCCGCGCGCGCGCCGTGCGCGGCACGGACGCCGAGGGCGGGTCCGAGCCGGACTCCACCCTGGG
>NC_041383.1:734832317-734842718 GCF_002162155.2 Triticum dicoccoides | reverse complement strand
CCAGAGCCGCCGCCGTCGCCCCGCGTTGCCGCCGCCTCCAGCCACCACCCCGCAGCCACCCGAGCCCCGCCGGTGCCGCCGCCCCGCCGGACGAGCCTCACCGGAGGTACCCGAACCCCGCCGCCGGTTTTCTTAAATAAACCCTTCGGTTTTCTTTAAAACCCTAGATCGTTTTTTATTTAGATCGGTTTATTTCGTCGGTTTATTTACTTAGCGAACGTCCATTCGTTCGTTCGTTTTAACGAACGCATTCTCTGTTTAGTTTCTGTTAACGAACGTTCGTTCGTTTAGCAATTCGATGTTTTTCTTTTTATAGGATTTATTCCGCGATTATTCTGATCGCGATTTCTGATCTGTTTTTCAAACCTATTTTTCTTTTCGCTCGTTTATCGGAATCAGGCGATTCAAGCGCCTGGAGTTTCGTCTCGAAACCCTCTTTCCGAATAATCAACTCAAACAAGATTTTCCTTCTGTAAAATTTGGCTTAGATCCAGATTAGTAAAATGATGTTGTTTCTTTTGCCGTTTGAGTTTCGTTGCTTCGTTTGATTTGATTCTTCTTGCAAAACCGGAGTTCTGAAGTTGAACTCTCCGGTCAGACTCTTTTATCTGGAGTTCTACTTGTGCATCTTTGATGGTTGCTTATGTATGTTATTGTTTGCTTGCGCTAGAATTCCCGGAGTGCGAAGCGTGTTACTACGAGTCTCTAGGATTCCCGGATCGTCAGCAAGGCAAGTAACACATTGATCATACTCTTTTCATACCCAGTTTTATGCATTAGTTTCAACCCTCAAACATTTCATTACTAGGATGTCTCTAACTTGTGGGTTGGGAAGTAGTTACTGAGGTAGAACCTATTGCCCTGTTTATTATCAAACCCTTGGGAGTTACTTCGACGTTATGCTTATATTGCCATGCTATGCTCGTAGACGTGGATTGGGTTTGAGTGATATCCATGACAGATGTGAGATTGTAAATTAATGGTTTACTTAAGGTGGCAACTTTAATACACATCTGGGTGGATTGAGATACCTGGGGTTATCAGTGATTGCATGTTTTATTTTTGGAAATCCCGGGGTTACCGTGTGATTCTCCTATGGACCGCCACCCAGGCTCAAAGGGAACTGAGTCTATTCATGCTAAGAAACTTCCGTGTGCAGCCGCAAGCTATTATGGGCTCTAGCATAGTTTGAGTAAGTTGCATGAAGCTCTTGAAGAGGTGGATCAGTAGGTAGTGGGTTTGTAGGTTTGGTATGGTCTGCTCGGAGTAGAGAGTTAATGCTTCTAAAAGACTGTGTCTCGGTGATCCGTCTCTCAAACACCATGCAGTGTGAGAATCAACGGAGGCGATCGAGTCTTGCGGGGAAAAGTGCGCAAACCTATGCAGAGTGTACAATCTAATCATGGTTAGCCGTGTCCCCGGTTATGGACATTTCTGAGTATCTAGTACTTGAGTATTCAGATGTATCTCAACACTCTAAAATCAATTTTGCTTGGGTTGTAAAATTACTTTTAGTTGGGATCATTGAGTTGGGGTGTACCTTCTCAAATGATGTTTCAACTACCATGATAGTTAAACTAAAACTGATTCCATTGTAGTAGGGAAAAATTTGCTTTTCGCAAAAACTATAACCATAGAGCTTTCCACCAGCCAAATATGCATGTAGTAGTAGCATTATTCTGTTATTGCTTTTCTGTGTTACATTGCCAGCATATTCCATGTGCTGACCCATTCTCGGGCTGCAACATATTATGTTGTAGACTTTTCAGACGAGGAGTAAGGTTCGTAGGTCGTTGTCGTGCAGCTCAGTTATGCCGTTGGAGTTGATGGACTCACTTTATCTTCCAAGCCTTCCGTTGTTATCGCATTAGATGGCCTTAAGCCATATTATTGTAATAAGATCTCTTTTGAGACATTCAATGTAAAAAGTGTGTGATTGCTACTCTGTTATAAATCCTTCGAAGTACTGTGTGGTGTCAGCATTACTGATCCAGGGATGACACCGGAGCACAGAGACTTGACCATCTGAGGTCGGGTCGCTACAAGATGGTATCAGAGCACACGCTGAGTGTAGGACACGACCACTAAGATAAACCATAGACCACACTCTCTTCTCATTTCTGACTCCTCTTCTCTTTCCACCCTTTAGGATGAAGGAGATGAAGACCAAGTTTGCACAACCAGATGAAGACACACCTTTTGGACGCCACTTGAGGGAAGTCACTAGGTACTTGAATATTGGAATACCAAGCTTCACCGGGACGAACAACGCCACCCTACCGGAAGAAGAGCGCTGGATGATTCAAGTACGAGTTCCAGGAAGGACGTTCTCGCCAAATTCCAAACCTATAGATTTTTCTTTTGAATCACCCACCTGGAGCCTCGGCAAGAGTATGGCAGCTCATATTACCATGGGACGCATTGGAGAAATCTACAACAAAGAACTAGAGGATACCATCTATCAAATATGTCGGCGCCGAGATGAACAATGGGAGATGATCAGCACTAGGAAGGATAGATCTGTCGCAGCCTTTATCCAGGAGCAAAACCAGCACATTCGACGTCAGGAGAACCAGATGTGCGCAGATATGAACGAGTTGAAGAAAGCAAAGACCTGGATCATCGAGCTGGAGGAAGAACTTAAGTTCACACGTGATGGATATGAGGAGGAAATCAAGACGCTATTGGAGAAGAATGATGACCTAGTCGAGAAGATCGGAATTTTCATGGGAGGACCAGTTCCGAAAGAAGACCCCATTCACCCGGACAACTACATCATCATCGATGACACAGATTCAGATTCAAGTGATGATGACTACGAAGATGAAGCTGGAGCAGACATCATGGAGTCTTCCACCGATCAAAATTTTTAGATGACCACCATATGATACTAGTATTCCCCCATGTAACTAGTAGTAGTGAGCACTTTTGCGATAGTCCTAGACCGCTTTGTATGCCCTTGCTTGATTGATTGAATGAATGCTTGTGTTTGCCTCATATACATATGGGTAGTGTTTCCCCTAGATCTTTTTCTATTCTAAATCTCTTCCATCTAAACCCATCAGATGCCTCCGAGGAGAAACCCCGAGTTTGTTTTCCCATCGGAGATCACCCAGTTGATTCAGCAGCAGAATGCCCTGATGCAGTTGTTAGTTCAGAACCAGGGCAATGCCAATAACAACAATGCCAACAACAACAACCCGCCGCCAGTGGATAACCTCGCCCGTTTCTTAAGGTTACAGCCGCCGGTGTTCTCCAGTAGCATCGAGCCAATAGTTGCAGATGATTGGCTATGTCGTACTGGAAGGGAGTTAACCACCGCTGGATGCACAGATGCTGAGAAGGTGCGTTTTGCCACACACCAACTGGATGGACCTGCAGCAGCATGGTGGGAGAATTTCACAGCCACCTATCCTATCGACACTGTCACATGGGCTCAGTTTCAGCAGGGTTTTTGCACTACCCATGTCTCGACTGGAGCTATGCAGATGAAGAAGCATGAGTTTCGCAACCTACGCCAGGGGAATCGTACTTTTGGTCAGTACGTGGATGAGTTTAGCAAGTTGTCATGTTATGCCCCTGATGATGTGGCCACAGATGCCGCGAAGCAGGAGAAGTTTATGGAAGGGCTGAATGATGAAATGAGTATGCAGTTGATGGTAGCAACATTCAACAACTACCAGGAGTTGGTAGACAAGGCCCTGATGATTGAAGGGAAGCAACAGCAGATTGATAATCGTAAGAGGAAGTATGGACAAGGAAAATACAATTCAGGAGCTCACCAGAAGCCCCGTTTGACTTCGAACTCAGGAGGACTTGTTCATAACTATGGAGGACATAATCATGCTGGAGGAGGATCGCATAACCATAATGGTGCGAAGAACAGGAATGGGAATGGAGCCAACAATAATCAGAACCGCTCTAACCCATCCACACCCGCAAAGAGGGACTTAAGCCAAGTCGTTTGCTACAAGTGCGGGAAGACAGGGCACTACGCCAATGACTGCTATGAAGGAAAGAATGGGAATGGAAACGGGAGCGCAGGGAAGAAGCCCAATCCATTCAACAAAGGTCAAGTGAACCACGTTAACGTGGAGGAGGTTGAAGAGCAGCCGGACGCGGTAATAGGTAAGTTTTTGGTTCAGTCATTTACCGCTATTGTTCTTTTCGATACTGGTGCATCGCATTCATACATATCAAGGGGATTTGTGGAAAAGTTTAAGTTGCCAACCCAAACCCTTAGGACACCCCTCTTAGTGAGCTCGCCGGGATCAGCGTACATGGCTAGCAGATGGTGCACCCAGATACCCCTAATCATTGGCACGCATGTATTTCCGTCTGACCTAATTATCTTGGAGTCACAAGGATTGGATGTGATATTAGGTATGGACTGGATGTCAAAGTATGAAGGAAGTATTGACTGTGCTAGTAAGTCGATTTATCTTACCACCCCGGAGGGAACAAGGATTAAGTATGTATCTAGTCATGTGCCTAGGAGGAGCCAAGTAAACACCCTCACGAGAGTTGTACAGGAGGAAGTACCTGTAGTAAAGGATTTTCCGGATGTTTTCCGCAAAGAGTTACCAGGTATGCCACCGGATAGAGACATCGAGTTCTTGATAGAGCTATTGCCAGGAACAGGACTGATATCCAAGAGACCCTATCGGATGCCAGCAAATGATCTGGAGGAAATTAAGAAGTAGATTAAGGAGTTGTTGGAGAAAGGTTACATTCGTAGAAGCTCATCACCTTGGGGAGCCCCAGTACTTTTGGTGGAGAAGAAGGATAAATCCCTAAGGACGGTTGTTGATTACCGAGCTCTGAATGAAGTAACAATAAAGAACAAGTATCCCTTACCAATGATCAATGATCTGTTTGATCAGTTACAAGGAGCTAAGGTGTTTTCGAAGATTGATCTATGATCAGGATACCATCAGTTGAAGATCCGAGAGAAGGATATACCCAAGACAGCGTTTACCACTCGGTATGGATTATACGAGTATACGGTCCTGTCATTTGGACTGACTAATGCCCCTGCCTATTTCATGAGTATGATGAACAAGGTATTCATGAAGCATTTGGACAAGTTTGTTGTGGTATTCGTTGACATTATGATATACTCGAAGAACGAAGAAGAGCACGCGGAACACTTGCGTTTGGTTCTCGAGAAACTCAGGGAACATCAGTTATATGCAAATTTCAGCAAGTGCGAATTTTGGTTGAAAGAAGTTGGATTTCTTGGGCATGTTATATCAGGAGAGGGTATAGCAGTAGATCCCAGTAAGGTTCAGTCGGTCACTGAATGGTTGGCACCCACTTCAGTTGGCGAGATCCGCAGTTTTCTTGGACTAGCAGGATATTATCGGAGATTCATTGAGAATTTTTCCAAAATTGCTAAACCAATGACTGAATTGCTGAAGAAGGATACTAAGTTCAAATGGACGGAGGAGTGCGAGACAAGTTTTCAAGAGCTGAAGGAACGATTGACTACAGCCCCAGTGCTAACTTTGCCAGATATACATAAGGAGTTTCAAGTGTATTGTGATGCCTCTCGCTTGGGACTTGGATGTGTGCTTATGCAAGAAGGAAAAGTTGTTTCGTATGCCTCACGACAACTGAAGCCACACGAGTTGAACTATGACACGCATGATTTGGAGTTAGCAGCCGTGGTGCATGCACTAAAAACCTGGAGACATTATCTTATTGGAAACCGTTGTGATGTGTACACGGATCATAAGAGCTTGAAGTACATTTTCACACAAAAGGAGTTGAACCTCAGGCAGAGGAGATGGTTGGAACTTATAAAGGATTACGACATGAAGCTACATTACCATCCAGGAAAAGCCAATGTTGTAGCAGATGCCTTGAGCCGAAAGAGTTATGCTAATGTTCTTGTGAGCAATGGAATGCCAAAAGAATTAGCTGCAGAGATCATGGAACTACGATTGGAGATTGTTCCAAGAGGTTTTCTTGCAACAATGGAAGTTCAGTCAACACTGTTGGACAAGATTCGAGAAGCTCAGAAGGAAGACAAAGAGATTGCTGAGATAAGAGAGAGGATGGGCGAAGGTAAAGCCAAGGGTTTTCGTGAAGATGAGCACGATACCTTATGGTTTGAGGACCGAATTTATGTGCCCAGCAATTCGGAGATCAGGAAGTTGATACTTCAGGAGGCCCATGACTGACCATACTCGATTCACCCCGGAAACACCAAGATGTATCTGGACTTGAAGGAACGTTTCTGGTGGACTGGAATGAAGAAGGATATTGCCGAGTATGTAGCCGTATGTGATGTATGTCAGAAGGTGAAGGCAGAACATCAGAAGCCAGCAGGACTGTTACAGCCTATGCCAATACCCGAATGGAAGTGGGATAAACTTGGTATGGACTTTATTACCGTATTACCCAGAACCAAGACATGATATGATTCTATATGGGTAGTTGTGGATCGATTGACTAAGGTAGCTCATTTCATCCCGGTGAAAACAACATATACCAGTGCGAAGTTGGCCAAGATATATATGACCAGGATCGTATGTTTACATGGAGTTCCGAGGAGCATCGTATCAGATAGAGGGACTCAGTTTACTTCAAAGTTTTGGCATCAGTTACACCAGACTTTGGGAACCCGATTGGAGTTCAGTACAGCTTTTGACCCGCAGACCGATGGACAGACAGAGAGAGTCAATCAGATTTTGGAGGATATGCTAAGAGCCTGCGCGCTAGATTATGGATCTAGTTGGGATGACAATTTGCCGTACGCAGAGTTTTCTTATAACAACAGTTACTAGGCCAGTTTGAAGATGGCACCATTCGAAGCTCTGTATGGACGCAGGTGTAGAACACCATTGATGTGGGACGAGGTAGGAGATCGCCAGTTGTTATGACCAGATTTGATCAAAGAATCAGAGGAGAAAGTCAAGCTGATCAGAGACAGACTAAAGGTTGCACAGTCCAGACAGAAGAGTTACGCAGACTCAAAACGCAAGGAAGTAACTTATGAAGTTGGAGATAGAGCCTATCTACGAGTATCACCCTTGAGGGGAGTAAAACGATTTGGAGTTAAGGGAAAATTAGCCCTGAGATTCGTAGGACCGTATCGTATTTTGGAACGGATGGGAGAAGTTGCCTACAAGCTAGAGTTACCAGAAGGATTGTCAGGAGTTCACAATGTGTTTCACATATCACAGCTGAAGAAGTGCCATGCTGAGATGGTCGATATACCATTGAATGATACAGTACTGTTGGAGGCGATTCGACTGGTTAATAACCTGACCTATGAGGAGAAGCCAGTTAAGATTCTTGAGTTTGATAGCCGAGTCACTCGCAACAAGGTGATCAAATTTTGCAAAGTTCAATGGAGTCATCATTCTGAGGAGGAAGCCACCTGGGAACGAGAGGAAGATATTCGCAAGGACCATCCGCACCTATTTTCTAGCCAACCCGAATCTCGAGGGCGTGATTCATCTTAAGGGGGTAGGTTTTGTAACATCCCAAATTTCCAATTTGGCATGTTATACAAAGGTCATACATGCATATCATATTTTATTGATTTTTCATTTTGCAAATCCTCGAAATCCTATGCAACTCAAGGACCTTCGGAGAGAGTTGGGGATTTTCTAATTTTCATATTTGAAATTTTATCAAGTAGTGAAGACGAGGATTTGCTTTTAATTATTTTCTCTCCAGAAAATATTTCATTTTAAAATAATAAATGAGGGGAGATAATATGACTTCTCCAAAAAATTGAAATATCGGAGGAAAAATGTTAAAATCATTTTGGGATTTCATTTAAATTTTTTTCGGGATTTAATTTCTCCTAGAAAAATGTTGCATATTTTAAAATTGCATTTTAGGGGCCAAGAAAAGTTCATCTTGTTCTCAATATTTTATTTAGACCGAGAAAACTTGTTTTGGAATTTTTAGATTTTTATTTATTTTTCTAGGAATTTTTCTTTTGGTGGAATGTTGAAAAAAAAAACCTCGCGCCCGACTGGGCCGAAGGCCCAGCCGAGCAGGCCGGCCCAGCCAGTCGCTGCCGCCTTCCCTGCGTGCGCACCGTGCGCGGCACGGACGCCGAGGGCGGGTCCGAGCCGGACTCCACCCCGGGCGCCCTCTCGCCCAAGCCAGCCCCGCCCCGCCTCCTATTTAAGCCGCCGCCCCCGCCGCCACATCGCCACCACCACCATCGCCACCACCACCACCCGCCGCCGCCGCCGGAGCCCGAGCCGCCCCGAGCCCCGATCCGCCTCCGCCGGAGCCGCCGCCGGAGCCCCGCGTCGCCGCCGCCTCCAGCCACCACCCCGCAGCCACCCGAGCCCCGCCGGAGCCGCCGCCCCGACGAATGAGCCTCGTTGGAGGTACCCGAACCCCGCCGCCGGTTTTCTTTAAAACCCTAGATCGTTTTTTTATTTAGATCGGTTTATTTACTAAGCGAACGTCCGTTCGTCCGTTCGTTTTAACAAACGCATTCTCTGTTTAGTTTCTGTTAACGAACGTTCGTTCGTTTACCAGTTCGACGTTTTTCTTTTTATTGGATTTATTCTGCGATTATTCTGATCGCGATTGCTGATCTATTTTTCAAACCTGTTTTTCTTTTCGCTCGTTTATCGGAATCAGGCGATTCAAGCGCCTGGAGTTTCGTCTCGAAACCCTCTTTCCGAATAATCAACTCAAACAAGATTTTTCTTCTGTAAAATTTGGCTTAGATCCAGATTAGTAAAATGACGTTGTTTCTTTTGCCGTTTGAGTTTCGTTGCTTCGTTTGATTTGATTCTTCTTGCAAAACCGGAGTTCTTAAGTTGAACTCTCCGGTCAAACTCTTTTATCTGGAGTTATACTTGTGCATCTTTGATGGTTGCTTATGTATGTTATTGTTTGCTTGCGCTAGAATTCCCGAAGTGCGAAGCGTGTTACTACGAGTCTCTAGGATACCCGGATCGTCAGCAAGGCAAGTAACACATTGATCATACTCTTTTCATACCCAGTTTTTATGCATTAGTTTCAACCCTCAAACATTGCATGACTAGGATTTCTTTAACTTGTGGGTTGGGAAGTAGTTACTGAGGTAGAACCTATTGCCCTGTTTATTATCAAACCCTTGGGAGTTACTTCTACTTTATGCTTATATTGCCATGCTATGCTCGTAGACGTGGATTGGGTTTGAGTGATATCCATGACAGATGTGAGATTGTAAATTAATGGTTTACTTAAGGTGGCAACTTTAATACACATCTGGGTGGATTGAGGCACCTGGGGTTACCAGTGATTGCCTGTTTTATTTTTGGAAATCCCGGGGTTACCGTGTGATTCTCCTATGGACCGCCACCCAGGCTCAAAGGGAACTGAGTCTATTCATGCTAGAAACTTCTGTGTGCAGCCGCAAGCTATTATGGGCTCTAGCATAGTTTGAGTAAGTTGCGTGAAGCTCTTGAAGAGGTGGATCAGCAGGTAGTGGGTTTGTAGGTTTGGTATGGTCTGCCCGGAGTAGAGAGTTAATGCTTCTGAAAGACTGTGTCTCGGTCATCCGTCTCTCAAACACCATGCAGTGCGAGAATCAACGGAGGCGATCGAGTCTTGCGGGGAAAAGTGCGCAAACCTCTGCAGAGTGTACAATCTAATCATGGTTAGCCGTGTCCCCGGTTATGGACATTTCCGAGTATCTAGTACTTGAGTATTCGCATGTATCTCAACACTCTAAAATCAATTTTGCTTGGGTTGTAAAATTACTTTTAATTGGGATCATTGAGTTGGGGTGTACCTTCTCAAATGATGTTTGAACTACCATGATAGTTAAATTAAAACTGATTCCTTTGTAGTAGGGAAAAATTGGCTTTTCGCAAAAACTGTAACCATAGAGCTTTCCACCAGCCAAATATGCATGTAGTAGTAGCATTATTCTGTTATTGCTTTTCTGTGTTACATTGCCAGCATATTCCATGTGCTGACCCGTTCTCGGGCTGCAACGTATTATGTTGCAGACTTTTCAGACGAGGAGTAAGGTTCATAGGTCGTTGCCGTGCAGCTCAGTTATGCCGTTGGAGTTGATGGACTCACTTTATCTTCCAAGCGTTCCGCTGTTATCGCATTAGATGGCCTTAAGCCATATTATTGTAATAAGTTCTCTTTTGAGACATTCGATGTAATAAGTGTGTGATTGCTACTCTGTTATAAATCCTTCGAAGTACTGTGTGGTGTCAGCATTACTGATCCATGGATGACACCGGAGCACAGAGACTTGACCATCTGAGGTCGGGTCGCTACACACGGCCCTCGCCCCCGACCCCGGCGCCGGCGCTCGCCCCCGACCCCGGCGCGCTCGACCCCGACCCGTTGTCCCTCGCCTCCCTCCTTTGCTTCCTCCCCTCCCAACCTTGGTCGTCTCGTCGGGCCTGCCTCCTC
>NC_041383.1:734762557-734832059 GCF_002162155.2 Triticum dicoccoides | reverse complement strand
TCTCTCTGCTAGGGTTCTTTGGTTAATTTACTTAGGTTTTAGTTAGGGCAGTATGTTAATTAGGTTATCTATTTAGTTATGAATTTAGCTAGGTTTCAAAATTAGCTGAATTTATATGCAAATTTGAACTAGACATGTGATATGTGGATATGTCATGTTTTGGACATGTCATGTTTGGAAAATGATCCGACTGGCCTATGTTACGCCGGAATGTTGATTCATTTCCGTTCCGGTGAATTTCAGGCGCTCAATATGTCCATTTTTTAGCAAAGGTCATGCCGAAATTTCCCGTGAATAAAGGCATGATTTGTGCTACATAGTTGGCATATCGAGTGCTGGCACATAGCTTTCTTTTTATGTTATTTCTCATTTATTCATACTTTTAGAAATAAATGAGGACACTTAATCATAGGAAACATGTCGAACAACGAAGAAACTGGGCCTTCTGACCAAGATGCAGACAAGATGGATTATGAGGGTGAACAAGAGTACCTCGCCTATTTGACTGCTAAGCAAGGTTTGCAGGTCAGCCTCGATGATGGTACTGACGCCGACATCGACACCGACGGCACCGGCACCGATGACGGCGCCGAGACCGGTGGGGAAGGTACCAGCGGGAAAGTACCGGCCCTGATGCCGCTACCGAAAATAGGAAGCATAAGAAGCAGAGGATACGAAAACCTAAGAAACTAGGGATTGGACCACTTGTGATCACAAAGATGGCACCTGGCAAGTGCTATGGGAACCAAGTAGGATGCATCCTACGGGAATGCGCGAGCATCAACGACGATGACTTAAGGAGTAAAGAACATTTGATGCAGTTGCTCCTGACGAAGTTGCACAAGAGATTCAAGTTCCCCGACCGGGATGATAACATAGAACAATCGTGGGATGATCCGAAGATGAAAAAGATTAACAATCACGCCATGGGCATGTTCAGCAATGACTTGGCCTCCTGGAAAGGGAGGGTGAACCGAGCTATTGAGGCTGCTGAACCCCTGTCCAAGATTCTGGAGGAAAATCCGACACTTACGGAAGAGGAGTTCGAAAAGTTCAAGGACACTTGCGCTACCGAGGCAGCCAAGGCTAAGCTATGAAATTCAAGAGCCTTCAGCAAAGGAACACGGGGACGCATCGCCTCGGAAGCCGTGTCTACCTCGGTAAAAGGCCCATATGGGATAAGGAGGACGCGGAACGTGAAGCCGCGGGTCACTCAGACCCCTTCGCGAAGTTCACCAACCCCTTGGAGCGTGACTTCATCAGGGCCCGCTACAAGTGTGACAAGGAGAAAAAGGTTTTTTGCACGCACAAGATCACGAGGAAATTGATTAGACTACTGGAGAAGCAACACCAGCTTGTAGCCGAAAGCCCTACTTCTCCGATGAGGCCCAAGTGGGACACCCATCTCAACCGGGCCTTGAACGAACTTAAGGGACTCCCTTGGGGCCAGCGGCCGCAATATGGTCGTGTGCACGGTGCTGGAGACGGCGCCACATGGAAGGTGTTTTACAAAGATGGCCCGGAGGCAAAGAAGCAGAAAAAGAAGTTTAGTCAGGCGGACATCGACGCGAAGGTGAAGCTTGGGGTCGAGAAAAAAGCAGCTGAGGACGCGGAAAAAACAGCCGAGGAGAAAAATGAGTTGCTACAACAGGCAGTCAATGCACCTGTAAC
The DNA here is from genome assembly GCF_002162155.2 of Triticum dicoccoides. Lineage (NCBI taxonomy): Eukaryota > Viridiplantae > Streptophyta > Magnoliopsida > Poales > Poaceae > Triticum > Triticum dicoccoides. The sequence continues at coordinate 734,830,388 of NC_041383.1, read as the reverse complement.
TGCTTGTAGAAATGATTTCGCTACTAACTTGGTTCCAGCTATCATCAACTAGACGAAGGAAAATCCAGACAAGACGGTACATGATTTCCCGATGCCCAGTTTCGTCGGGATCAACTCCATGAACAACAACACCATCGCACCATCACTTGCTCACGCAACCGGGCCTCCTCTCGCAGCCGCTCCCGCTCATAGCAGCCTGTCCTCAGTCTCAGGCGCGCTAGGTGGGCCTTCGTCTTTGGCTGAGCTCGACGCCATCATGGTAATTACATGTCGCACCAATATATATATATATATATATATATATATATATATATATATATATAATATTCCATTTTTGTTGCCTTTTGGTTGTTTTACGCCACAGACATATGTGTTTGCAGGCAAAAGAAACCCCGTGCACCATACTCTACTTGATCAAAGGCCAGAAGGTGGACGTGGGAAAGGGGATGATAATGGACCCCTCGCAACCGATGTTCCACAACCAGCCGATCCCCGCTGGGCAATTCAGGGTTAGCTTGACCAGTGTGAAATCGGGGCACGAGGATTTGCCTCCTCCAGTACATCATGTGGGAGCGGACGAAGAGACCCCACCGCGGATTGGAAGCTGCAAGGGTTGGGTGCTACTATAACCGAAGAATCTTATTCGTCTGGAGCCGGCCGAGAGCACACCAATAACCACACATCAACAAGCATGTGCGAAGACCACCACCCTTCCTACGCAATTACCAGCTCCTGTAGTGTCGGGTGAGAGCGGCGAACGACATGATGAAGGGGGTGCAATAGTACTGGCTGATGTAATTTCTCCTGTAGAACAGAGAATGGATGATGAGACGGAGGTCGACCCTATGGATTTCCTCAATACAAATGCGTATTTCTGTGACATAGATATGATGAGTCAACCATATGATGAATTGGGCTATCAGCTTGCTAATGAGGAGATGGATGATCTGCCCAGGCAGGGTCGTAGCGCGGATTGCAAAAAGTCTCTCTTCATGAAATCCTCACAGGACACGCCTGAAGATGCCGCCTCAACACAGGCTCAACTAGCTGGGCGCGAGGGTCATACAGTACTTAGCCCGGGAACACTGGGGCAGGGGTTAAGGAAGGGTCTGGAAGGTGTGCCCAAGAAAAAGGAGAGGAAGAGATCAGGGAAGATAACTGCCTCCAAACAAGCCAGAGCACATAGCAGACAGACGATGCATTCTAAAGAGCGTGTACCCATGAAAGGTGCGGTCATGTTCCATCTCACGGGCGAGCCGATGCTACCGCCGAAACCGCTCGAGGCACTATCAGGGGATCTCAGGAGACTACACGACCATGTGCTGTCGACTGAGAAAAGCCTACTAGCCTCAAAGGATCCAGGATATCCGACATACGCGGCTCGTGTGCCTGAGGGGAAGTGCTACGTCGAGACACGGCCCGCAGAGGTGTTCTTCCTGCGGTTTGACCATATCTTTGAGATGTTTCTAACAAGGCGGCTCGATGTTACAATCGTCCGCCTTTTTGCGCTACATATGAGCTCCGTCATGAAGAGTGAAGAAGTCTCGCAAATCTGTGTGGCGGATCCGTACTACATGCACGAGTCTTTCTTGAGTCTCGGCGACTTTGAGCGTGAAACTGCTAGGGAGTACCTCCAAAACTTCATGGTACAGAGTAAGGACCGGGAAATTGTCCTCGTGCCTTATCATCCAAAGTAAGTCAGTTCCGGACAACCCTTTCGTACATTTCAATCATTCCTTCTCTCTCATATGGGGAATAATTTGAGGTGTCTTTTCCCCGCAGCAACGGGTGCGCCGTCCTTATTGTTCTTTACCCGCAAGTCTCCCACGTCGTGTATTCTGACCCTTCCAGAGACTACAAGAAAAAAGACTACACCCACATAATGAATATTATAGATGATGCTCTCCAAGGCTTCAGCTTTAGAGGTGGCCATGTGCAGATCAGGAAAAAAAGGAACGAGAAGATGGGTTTCGTGCATAAAACTAACTTCTCCTGCATCCATGTCCCAAAACCTAGCAAGAAGGATGGATTCTACATCGTCCATCTCATGATTCTGTTCAACACGGATCACCAAAAGCTTCGCATGAGAAGCAGAAATGATGATCATATCCACAAGTGGCTAGAATCTCATGGAGAAGCGGATTATAAACTTAGAGATGACTTCTTTCACATCCAAAGCGACATTGCGACGATCATCATGAAAGAAGTCGTCGATGAGAAGGGGATGTTCCACCACAGCCCTATATCGCGAGCTGACGTCCGAACTCGCATATGCATGCAATGTCTAGACCTCACACCGTTCAAGAACCTAGGGTTCATCCTCGATAATATGGAAGGATGGAACTTCTAGTGATTTATGATGCCGATGATGATGATATGTGTCGGTTGAACTTGTATACTTTTTGTAGTGATGAAACTTTGTGATGTCCACGGTCCCTGCCGAACTTGCGTAACTCTACTTTGTTAGTTTGCGTACGATGACCTGCATACCTCTAGTTAATTAATTTGCATACTGTATGTTGCATCTAGTTGCTAACCCTTTCTTTTTCGGTGTTGCTCTAGTATATTTTGTTGCATATATATGATTGTACATCCTCTTCATGAACATGCATCTCTAACAGGTACCTAGTTTCTTGATGGCGAGATGGAATTGCTATGTCGTGTACAAAGGGAAGGTTCCGGGGGTGTACAACCAGTGGCATGAGTGTCAGACGCAAGTGAATGGGTTCACGGGCGCCAGACATAAAGGCTTCAAAAGCAGACAAAAAGGAGAAGCTAGTTACTTGAGGTTCACGCTAGCGCGAGAGAGGACTCATAACGGCTACCTCATGTACTGCATAGTTCCGCTCTCACTCATAGTGATAGCTCTTCTTGCGTATACCTTTGTTTAGATGGATGACGTTGTTGTAGTTGCAAGTATTCAAGACTTGCATGTATCGCTATTTTCGAGATGATGACAAGATACCACTTTGTGTTGGATGATGATTATGATGAGACTATTTGCATGTATATGCTATTATTACATTTGTGGTCTCGCAGGCATTTGTATGTGTATCATGATGACATTTCTATGTGCTAAAGATTCTTCTATATAGCCTATTCAAATACAAAACAAATATGCCGAACAAAAAAACAAAAAACTACTTAAATTAGCAGTAGCGAGTGTACAAAAGTTAGCAGCAGTGCCACGATAGCAGTAGCGCGTCCAGGCAAAGCACGCTAGAGCTACTAGAAGTAGCGAGCTTCCACTAACTGCGCTGCTGCTACACTTGTGTAGCAGTAGTGCCGGTGAGCACGTGCTACTGCTATGTGTTAGCTGTAGCGCCTTATTAGTAGCGCCACTCCCTGTGCTACTGATACACCTAAAACCCGCGCTGCTGCTAGCCTTTTCCCAGTAGTGCGCGCTTCTCATCTAATAGGTCAAGTGCATCCTGACATGCTTGTTCATTATCAACTTCAACATAAGCCGCCACACGGGGCGAGTCATAACGGATGTCACTAGGAAGAACCTCCTCTGCTCCATAAACCATGAAGAAAGGCGTGCAACCCGTAGACCTATTGGGGGTAGTATTGATACTCCATAGCACTTAAGGTAACTCTCCACCCAACAACCCGGCGTCCGTTGCAAAGGAACCATAAGCCGGGGCTTGATGCCTCTCAAAATTTCTTGATTGGCTCTTTCAGCTTGACCATTGGACTAGGGGTGAGCTACTAATGAAACATCAAGTTGAATATGCTCACATTGACAAAATTCTTCCATAGCTCACTTGGACAGATTAGTGCTGAGGGAGTCCTGGATTAGGGGGTGTCCGGATGGCTGGACTAAGACTTTTGGACGGACTCCCGGACTATGAAGATACAAGATTGAAGACTCTGTCCCGTGTCCGAATGGGACTTTCCTTGGCGTGGAAGGCAAGCTTGGCGATACGATATGAAGATCTCCTCCCATTGTAACCGACTCTGTGTAACCCTAGCCCTCTCCGGTGTCTATATAAACCGGAGAGTTTTAGTCCGTAGGACGAACAACAATCATACCATAGGCTAGCTTCTAGGGTTTAGCCACTCCGATCTCGTGGTAGATCTACTCTTGTACTACCCATATCATCAATATTAATCAAGCAGGAGTAGAGTTTTACCTCCATCGAGAGGGCCCGAACCTGGGTAAAAACATCGTGTCCCTTGTCTCCTGTTACCATCCGCCTAGACACACAGTTCGGGACCCCCTACCCGAGATCCGCCGGTTTTGACACCGACATTGGTGCTTTCATTGAGAGTTCCTCTGTGTCGTCGCCTTTAGGCCCAATGGCTTCTTCGCTCGACAATCGCGATACGGTCCGGGATGAGATTTTTCTCCCCAGACAGATCTTCGTATTCGGCGGCTTCACACTGCGGGCCGACTCGCTCGGCTATCTGGAGCAGATCGAAAGCTACGCCCCTGTCCATCAGGTCAGGTTTGGAAGCTTAAACTACACGGCCGATATCCGCGGGGACTTGATCTTCGACGGATTCGAGCCACGACCGGGCGCGCCGCACTATCACGATGGGCATGATTTAGCTCTGTCATCGGACAACGCCCAGAGCGTCGCTCAAGTGTCCGCTCCGACCATTAGCTCGGAGCCCACTACGCCAGTCAGGGACGGACGGTTGGACGCCGCCCCAGAAACTGCAACCTCTACGGTGATAGAGCCGGATACCAGCCTAGTCCCTCGCAAGGCCCATGACTCCAAGGTGCCGAACTCCGATCCGGACTCCGTAAATCCCGCACCTCTTCCGATTAAGCCCGATTGGGCTCCGGTCATGGAGTTCACCGCCGCGGATGTCTTTCAGCACTCGCTTTTCGGCAATATCCTGAATTCGTTAAAGTCTCTCTCTTTGTCAGGAGAGCCCTGGCCGGACTATGACCAACACGGTTGGGATACGGACGACGAATAAATCCGCAGCCCACCCACCACCCACTTCGTAGCCACTGTCGACGATTTAACCGACATGCTCGACTTTGACTCCAAAGACATCGACGACATGGACGCCGATGAAGGAGACGATCAAGAACTAGTACCTATAGGGAACTGGAAAGCCACCTCGTCATATGACATATACATGGTGGACACCCCTAAAGCGGGGGATGGCGAGGAGAAAACGGAGGATGACCCCTCCAAGAAGCAACCCAAGCGCTGACGTCAGCGGCGCTGCTCTAAGTCCTGCCAAAGCAAAAACGGCGATTCCGGCACCGGAGATAACAATACGCCGGACAGTGCCAAGGACAACCCCCTCCAGTAGGATTTAGTGCAAGAGGACAAAGGAGCCAGCCCTCATGAGAGAGCGGCCAACAAAGAAGACGAGGACGATAATTACATGCCTTCCTCCGAAGACGAGGCAAGCCTCGACGACGATGAATTCGTCGTGCCAGAGGATCCCGTCGAACAAGAGCGTTTCAAACGCAGACTCGTAGCCACGGCAAGCAGCCTCAAGAAGAAACAGCAGCAGCTTAGAGTTGACCAAGACTTGCTAGCCGACAGATGGACCGAAGTCCTGGCGGCCGAAGAGTATAAACTAGAACGCCCATCCAAGAGCTACCCGAAGCGCAGGCTGCTACCCCAACTTGAGGAGGAAGCAACTAAACCTACATCACCAGTGTACGATGCACCCGATCGGCCACCCCGTGGCCGCGATAGAGAGGCCATCAGGCCCTCAACCCAGGCCGCCCCCCAACACCGCTCAAAACATACTAGAGTACAGGGAGACTCAACAGACCTGCGAGACATCTTGGAGAATAAGGCAAGGCAAACAAGATCGATCTACGGATCGCATGGGCGCCCCGCTTCACGTGACGCTAGCCGTCACGCCGGACATAATAAGTATGGCCTGGCCGAATACAACAGACCAAGCTCGTCCGAGCTGCGTCGCGATATAGCCCAGTACAGGGGCGCCGCACACCCACTATGCTTCTCATACGAAGTAATGGATCATCAAATCCCCGAGGGCTTCAAACCCGTAAACATCAAATCATACGATGGCACAACAGATCATGCGGTATGGATCGAGGATTATCTCCTTCATATCCACATGGCCCGTGGTGATGATCTACACGCCATCAAATACCTCCCGCTCAAGCTTAAAGGACCAGCTCGACATTGGCTTAATAGCCTGCCAGCAGAGTCAATTAGTTGTTGGGAGGACCTGCATCCGCATTCCTTGACAACTTCCAGGGCACGTATGTGTGACCACCAGACGCCGATGACCTAAGCCACATAATCCAGCAGCCAGAGGAATCGGCCAGACAATTCTGGACACGGTTCCTAACCAAGAAAAACCAAATAGTCGATTGTCCGGACGCCGAGGCCCTCGCAGCCTTCAGGCACAACATCCGAGACGAATGGCTTGCCCGACACCTAGGACAGGAAAAGCCGAAGTCTATGGCAGCCCTCACGACACTCATGACCCGCTTCTGCGCGGGAGAAGACAGCTGGCTAGCTCGTAGCAACAACATAACCAAGAGCCCCGGCAATTCGGATACCATGGATAACAACGGCAGGTCACGTCGCAACAAGCATAAACGCCGCATTAACGGTGACAATACTGAAGATACGGCAGTCAATGCCGGATTCAGAGGCTCTAAACTGGGTCAGCGGAAGAAGCCATTCAAAAGAAACACTCAGGGCCCATCCAGCTTAGACCGGATACTTGATCGCTCATGCTAGATACACGGCACACCCAAACAACCAGCCAATCACACCAACAGGGATTGTTGGGTGTTCAAGCAGGCAGGCAAGTTAAGTGCCGAGACCAGAGACAAGGGGCTACATAGCGATAACGAGGAGGGGCCCCGGCCGCTGAACAACAAAGGACAGAAGGGATTTCCCCCGCAAGTTCGTACGGTGAATATGATATACGCAACCCACATCCCCAAAAGGAAGCGGAAGCATGCTCTCAAGGACGTCTATGAGCTGGAGCCAGTCGCCCCAAAGTTCAACCCATGGTCCTCCTGCCCGATCACCTTTGATCGACGGGACCATCCCACCAGCATCCGTCACGGCGGATTCGCCGCACTGGTCCTAGACCCAATTATCAACGGATTCCACCTTACCAGAGTCCTAATGGACGGCGGCAGTAGCCTGAACCTGCTTTACCAGGACACAGTGCGAAAAATGGGCATCGATCCTTCAAGGGTTAAACCCACAAAGACAACCTTCAAAGGTGTCATACCAGGGGTAGAAGCCAGCTGTACAGGCTTGGTCACACTCAAGGTGGTCTTCGTATCCCCGGATAACTTCCGGAGCGAGGAGTTAATCTTCGACATAGTCCCATTCCGCAGCAGCTATCATGCCCTACTCGGGCGAACCGCATTTGCCAAATTCAATGCGGTGCCGCACTACGCATATCTCAAGATCAAGATGCCAGGACTGCGCGGAGTCATCATAGTAAATGGAAACACCAAACGCTCTCTCCGAACGGAGGAGCATACGGCGGCCCTGGCAGCGGAAGTACAGAGTAGCCTCTCAAGGCAGTTCTCCAATCCAGGTGCCAAACGTCCGGACAACATCAAGCGAGCCCGAAGTAACCTACAACAAATCCGTCTGGCACATTCTGAGCAAGCATAGCAGTGCGGCCCCAACCCCGGCCCCTGTCAAACAGCGATGCTCGTACCACGCGTACATAATTATGCCTTAGAGATACCATCGGCATAAGGGGAGGGGCACAACAACGGCACGCCCAGAATGTGGCTCAACCGCACTAAGGGGCTCCCTATTTCGTCGTTTTCGTTTTCACACACTTTCAGGACCCAACTATTTGGAAGGCCTGTCCAGCAATACTCTCGCCGAACCATCGATGCAATAGCCAGGAAGGAAGCAAGCCACGTCAAGAGTCCAGGTGGTCTCTATAACGAGTTTAATACCTGTTTCTCTTACAATCCTGCAGCTTGCCCCTGGAGGGGAATATGTCAAATTCTCCCATCTCTTGCTTACCGCACTTTTTGTATCGTTCTGCTTTCACAGCAGCCCTTTTTTAATGAACAATATATAGCTCTTACCTATTATTGTACTTATCTATTTTTATATGCAAATATGTTCAGTCATGACACTATGCAACCGTACACTTTGGTATGGATAATACACCAGGGGCTTACAACACCCCATAACATGGTGTGAGAAGACCGAACACTCTAACAAGTGCGGCACCCCGAACTTATAGCACTATATGCATCGGCTCCGAATCATGTCTTTGGTCAATAGTTGGGTTTGCCCGGCTCCCATGTTTTGGTACCTTACGTTCCGCATTGTTGGCTAAGGTAGCGCTGGGAGAACTACTGCGATTGTGCCCCAGTTGAGCTGGGTTAACACCTCAGTAGAGAAAGCTAAAACTAACTGTCATGATAGTGCGAGAGACCGGTCGCTGTTCGCGAGGTTTCTTCGAGTCCTTAAAGACTTATGCCGCTTCGAGCGAGGAACCGGACTTATCGGGCCTAGGCGTCGATAGCGCCCCGAACTCGGTCTTATGAATACTAGGGGCTTCGCCGAAATTTAAAATTATAGAATTCTTTGGCTAAGTGAGAGTGATAAAGCATTATAAGTCTGACGGCCTGGTTCATTGTGCTGAACGCCTCCCTAGATGGACCCAAGAATGGGAACAAGAGGGCTCAGGTTTATCCCGAACACCCCAGCACTCGTGGCATGGGGGTCGAAGCTGACAACTTGCATCTCTCAGATTTGATAAACGGCCGCACAGAAGGTAATATTTTAAATTAACAAGCATTGCTTAACGCATATGAACAAAGCTTCAGCGTACAGGATAACAAATGTGAGTTTACTCAAAAATTACATCTTTGGAGCACTCATCCGCTATGCGGCGGGCACCCTTCAGAACGCCATTATAATAAATCTCGGGCGTACGATACTCCTTGCCCGGCGGTGGCACGTCCGTCAACAGCTTCTCCGCGTTTAGCTTGCCCCAGTGCACCTTAGCACGGGAAGGGCCCGACGGGCACCTTCAATACAAACGGAGCGCTTGACGACCTCAATCCACGGACACGCGTCCACCAGCCGCCGCACCAGACCAAAGTAGCTCCCAGGCATGACTTCTCCAGGCCACAGCCGAGCTATGAGGCCCTTCATGGCCTGTTCGGCCACCTTGTGGAGCTCAACCAGCTGCTTCAGCTGGTCACTCAGGGGCACCGGATGTTCGGCCTTAGCATACTGAGACCAAAACACTTTTTTTGTCGAGCTCCCCTCTTCGACTCGGTAGTATGCGGCGGCATCAGACACACTACGGGGCAGATCGGCGAACGCTCCTGGAGAGCTCCGGATTCGGGTAAGTAGCAGATAATTAACTTTTATATTTTTGCTTTGCATAAAGAATGCCTTACCCACCACTATCTTCTTCATCGCCTCGATCTCCTAAAGGGCCTTCTGGGCTTCGGCCTTAGCGGTCTTGGCACTCTCAAGAGCCAAGGCATGCTCGGACTCTCGAGTCTTCGAGTCATGCTCCAAACTCTCGTGTTTTTCCACGAGAGCCTGGAGCTCTTGCCGCACCTTCGCCACCCGCGCCTCCTGCTTCTCTTGCTCGGTGCGCTCCAAGGCCGCACTCTTTTCGGCCTTCGAAACCGCCTCTTTCAGGGTCGCCACCTCAGTCGTGGCTCCTGCAACATTAACGTTGGTCCTGTTATTATTATGCAACCAAGTATTTCTATATACATTTACAGGAGGTACTATGTACCCTCTTTATCCTCGAGCTGCTTCTTGGAACGGCCGAGCTCGCTCTCGGACTGCTCGAGGCTTTCCTTCAAGGCATTGACCTCCGCAGTCAGTGCGGCAGAGGTCAGCAGCTCAGCCTACATTCCCATATTGACATATTTCTATTAGACTCCTGCGTATATCTTTTGAGATCCTCAGTTCGGCTTTTCTTTCCGAACACCGAACTAAGCATCAGGGGCTACTGTCTATGCGGTAACATTTTTTATATATGTTTTTGAACACATACCTCAAAGCCCGTTAACAGGCTTGTGCAGGCTTCCGTCAGCCTGCTCTTGGCGGACTGAACCTTCTGAATCACCGCACTCATAATAGTGCGGTGTTCTTTGTCGATGGAGGCGCCGTTAAGCGCCTCCAGCAAATTGTCTGGCGCCTCCGGGTGGACGGAAGTCGCCGGCGTCGCGGGCTTGCCCTTCTTATGAAGGCGCTGTCTGTCGGGCTCTGGAACCACTGATGGTTCCGGAGCAGTGTCCGGCCCAGGGCCGGACTTAGATCCCTCCGGGGCTTTACCCCCTTTGGGCTGGGAGTCCGGAAGGTCGCCTTGTGGCGCTTCTAGGACCACCTCCTCCTGGTTTTCTCCCCTACGGGACTCCACCTCAGCATCTACTGTAGAGAGAGGGGAGGAGGCCGTCGGAAGTGAAGCGCTATTCACGTCCGACGAATTCAGAGATCCACTCAACGAATCGCCAAGCTGAGCTCTGGGCGGACTGCATGATTAGCTTCGGTGTTAGAAGCTATCAAATAATAAAGGAGTGCAATAAGTCATTCGGGTAGCCGGAGACTTACGATTTTGCCAGGGGCTTGACCCTGGATGCCCAGTCCTCCCCGCCGTCTTCGGCGTCGGGGGCGTAGTCCGGCAGAAGGGACCTCCCCTTCTTGGACCCTCCGGCTTCCCCAGTTGGGGCGTCCTTTCTCTTCTTTCCTCCCCCCGTTGGAGGGGGAGAGGCATCTTCTTCTTCCTCCTCCTCCTCGTCTTCAGAGGCGGAGGGTGCGTTGGGGCCGTTGGGCAAATCCGACGGCACCGGGCGCCGGGAGCTCTTTCGGGTCCCCATGGCCTTCTCCTTGGCCTTCTTCTCCGGCACAACGTGAGGTGCCAGAACCAGTAGCTTCGCTAAGTGTGCGTCTACTGGGCCTTCGGGCAAAGGGGCCGGACAGTCGAACTGTCCGGATGTCCTCTTCCAGTCCTGTCAAAGGAATGGGAGTTTAGATCCCACATAAAAATCACACTATGAAATTTGGGTATCCCATAAGGGACTAAATGTAAGCTTACTTCGGAGGCTTGACGTTTGGCGCAGAATCCACGATCCTTGGTGACGGGAGGGGAGACCTTGGAACTCTTGAAAAGCACCTTCCACGCGTCCTCGTGCTTCGTTTCAAAGAGCCGGGACAGAGTCTGGTGCCGGGCCGGGTCGAACTCCCACAAATTGAAGTCCCGTCGTTGACACGGGAGGATCCGGTGGAAGAGCATGACCTGGACCATGTTGACAAGCTTGACCTTCTTGGTCACCAGGTCTCGGACGCAGGTTTGGAGTCCGGTCACCTCTTCCGGATTGCCCCACGACAGGCCCGTCTCTTTCCAAGATGTGAGCCGGGTGGGGATGCCGGATCGAAATTCGGGGGCCGCTGCCCATTTAGGGTCACGCGGCTCGGTGATATAAAACCACCCCGATTGCCACCGTTTGATGGTTTCCACGAAGGCACCCTCGAGCCAGGTGACGTTGGCTATCTTGCCCACCATGGCGCCTTCGCATTCCGCCTGTCAGCCTTGCACGACCTTCGGCTTGACGCTGAAGATCTTCAGCCATAGGCCAAAGTGGGGCTGGATGCGGAAGAAGGCCTCGCACACGACGATAAACGCCGAGATATTGAGGATGAAGTTCGGGGCTAGATCGTGGAAGTCCAGGCCGTAGTAGAACATGAGCCCCCGGACGAATGGGTGAAGAGGAAAACCCAGTCCGCAGAGGAAATGGGGAAGAAAAACAACCCTCTCATGGGGCCTGGGGGTGGGGATGAGTTGCCCCACATCTGGACGCCGGTGCGCGATGTCGTTAGACAAGTATCCGGCCTTCCTCAGGTTTTTGATTTGTCCCTCCGTGACGGAGGAGGCCATCCATCTGCCTCCCGCTCCAGACATGGTTGGAGAAGGTTGAGGTGGGAAGTGCGGGCTTGGGCGCTGGAGCTCGAGCGTGCAGGGACGGATAAGCAGAGGAGGAAGAGGGCGTGAATGGAAAGGGCGGATTCTTATTCCCTTATATGGGCGGCCAAAACTATGAGCCCCCCACCGGCCTAATAAAACTCGCTTATCTCCCAAGCGCCGCGGTTAATGGCGCGGTTGGGTTACCCACACCCGTATTGATGAGAATCCCTGAATAAGGGGACACAATCTCTGCTTTGACAAGACATGCCAAGGAAACCGCCTCGCTAAACGCGCTGAGGTGGAACAATAAAATGAATAAAGAGCCTGGTTGTGGCATGATGTCACGCCAGGGAATACGTCAGCAGATCCGATTGATACAAATATTATTCTCTCTACGAAGGAATGTGGGACTTATTTTGCAGAGCCGGACACTACCCTCGTGTTCAAACATCTTCTATGCAATATTCGGAGGAGGAACCCGCCTTGCAATGTCGAAGACAACATGTGCATAGGACTCATCGTCATTGAAGCCTGGTTCAGGGGCTACTGAGGGAGCCCTGGATTAGGGGGTGTCCGGATGGCCGGACTAAGACTTTTGGCCGGACTCCCGGACTATGAAGATACAAGATTGAAGACTCCGTCCCGTGTCCGGATGGGACTTTCCTTGGCGTGGAAGGCAAGCTTGGAGATACGATATGAAGATCTCCTCCCATTGTAACCGACTCTGTGCAACCCTAGCCCTCTCCGGTGTCTATATAAACCGGAGAGTTTTAGTCTGTAGGACGAACAACAATCATACCATAGGCTAGCTTCTAGGGTTTAGCCACTCCGATCTCGTGGTAGATCTACTCTTGTACTACCCATATCATCAATATTAATCAAGTAGGAGTAGGGTTTTACCTCCATCGAGAGGGCCCGAACCTGGGTAAAAACATCGTGTCCCTTGTCTCCTGTTACCATCAGCCTAGACGCACAGTTCGGGACCCCCTACCCGAGATCCGCCGGTTTTGACACCGACAAGTGTCATTATCAGTTATAATGCTGTGTGGAAAGCCAAAGCGAAAAATCACCTTTTTGATGAATTGAGCCGCCGTTGCCGCATCACACTTACTGACCGGCTATGCCTCTAACCACTTTGTAAATTTGTCAACCGCCACCAAAAGGTGGGTCTTTTTATCCTTGGACCTTTTAAAAGGCCCAACCATATCGAGCCCCCAGACTGCAAATGGTCAAGTGACTGGGATCATCCTCAACTCTTGAGCCGGCACATGAGCTCGTCGTGAAAATTTCTGACAACCATCACATTTACTGACCAAATCTTCCGCATCAGCCTGAGCCGTCAGCCAATAAAACCCATGAAGAAAAGCTTTGGCCACAAGGGACTTTGAGCCGGCATGATGACCACAATCTCCTTCATGAATGTCACAATGGATCTCACGGCCCACCTCGGAAGAGACGCAATGCTAAAACGCCCCAGTGACACTGCGATGGTGTAACTCGCCATTGGCAATTGTCATTGACTTAGACCGCAGGGTTATCTGCCTGGCCAAGGTTTCATCCTCAGGTAGCTCGCCTCGGGTGATATAAGCCAAATAGGGTGTTGTCCAATCTGGGATAGCATGAAGAGTTGCTACTAACTGTGCCTCCGGGTCAAGAACAGCCAGATCTTCCTATGTAGGCAATTTGACAGAGGGGTTATGCAGAACGTCCAAGAAAGTGTTAGGTGGCACCAGCTTACATTGAGATCCCAAACGGCTTAAAGCATCAGCTGCCTCATTCTTCCTGCGATCAATGTGTTCCACCTGATAACCCTTGAAGTGTCCAGCAATAGCATCAACCTCACGGCGGTAAGCCGCTATGAGCGGATCCTTAGAATCCCATTTGCCTAAAACTTGCTGAGGTACCAAGTCTGAGTCGCCAAAGCACCTCACCCTGCTTAAGTTCATCTCCTTAGCCGTCCGAAGACCATGGGGCAAGGCTTCATACTCAGCTGCATTTTTAGTACAAGGAAACATCAATCTTAGAACATAACAAAACTTGTCACCTCGAGGGGAAGCTAAGACAACTCCAGCCCCCGAGCCTTCCAATTTCCTGGATCCATCAAAGTGAATCATCCAATATGTGTTATCTGGCTTCTCTTCAGGCATCTGCAGCTCTGTCCAATCATTGATAATATCCACCAGTGCTTGAGATTTGATGGCAGTGCGAGGCATATATTTTAAACCATGAGGCCCAAGTTCAATGGCCCACTTGGCGACTCGTCCTGTGGCTTCTCTGTTTTGAATAATATCTCCCAAAGGAGCAGAATTGACCATAGTGATGGGGTGACCCAAAAACTATCGCTTAAGCTTCGGGCTGGCCATGAACACCCCATAAACGAGCTTCTGCCAATGTGGATATCTCTGCTTGGACTCAATGAGCACTTCACTGATATAGTAAACCGGCTGTTGAACCGGATATTCCTTGCCGGCCTCCTTCCGTTCCACCACAATGGCTACACTGACGGCACGGGAGTTAGCAGGCACATATAACAATAATGGCATTTTACCAATGGGAGCAGTAAGGACCGGCGGCTCAGCTAGCTGCCTCTTAAAATCTTCAAATGCATCATTAGCAGCATCACTCTAGACGAAGTGATCTGTTTTCTTCATCATATGATACAGCGGTATGGCCTTCTCACCCAACCAGCTTATGAACTGGCTTGAGGCTGCAATACGACCTGCCAGACGCTGAACATCATTGATACATTATGGTTTAGCCAAGGAGGTGATGGCCTTGATCTTCTCCGGGTTAGCCTCATTGCCCCTGTTAGAAACCAGAAAACCCAAAAGCTTGCCTGCTGGCACACCAAAAATGCACTTGGTCGGGTTAAGCATCATCTTGTAGGCCCGGAGATTATCAAAGGTTTCCTTCAAATCATCTATCAAGGATTTCTTCTCTCTGGACTTCACCACAATATCGTCCACATAAGCATGAACATTGCGCCTAATCTGACTGTGAAGGCAATTCCGTACACATTGCTAATAAGTCGCCTGGGCACTCTTGAGCCCAAAAGGCATAGACACATAACAGAAGGATCGAAAGGGAGTAATGAAAGTTGTCTTCTCCTGGTCCTTAACAGCCATCTTGATCTGATAATAACCAGAATACGCATCCAAAAAACTCAAACGCTCACAACCCGCCGTAGCATCAATGATTTGATCAATACGAGGGAGAGCAAAAGGATCAGCTGGACAGGCTTTGTTTAAGTCCGTGTAATCCACACACATGTGCCAAGTGCCATTTTTCTTAAGCACTAGCACCGGGTTAGCCAACCACTCTGAATGAAAAACCTCAACAATGAACCCGTCCGCCAAGAGCTGGGACTTCTTCACCAATGGCTTTACGCCTCTCCTCGTGAAACATCGAAGGATTTTCTTGACCGGCTTCAATTTCGGATCAATATTGAGAGTGTGCTCAACGAGTTCCCTCGGTACACCCGACATGTCAGAAGGATTCCATGCAAAGATGTCCCGGTTCTCACGAATGAACTCGATGAGCGTGCTTTCCTATTTTGGATCCAAATTAGAACTGATACTGAACTGCTTGGATGAGTCGCCAGGAACAAAATCAACCAGCTTGGTGTCATCAGCCGACTTAAACTTCAGCACTGGATCATGCTCTGCAGTTGGCTTTTTCAAAGATGTCATATCCCTCGGGTCAACATCGTCCTTGTAAAACTTTAATTCCTCTATTGCACAGACAGACTCAGCATAGGCAGCGTCACCTTCTTCACACTCCAAGGCTATCTTCCGACTCCCATGCATTGTGACAGTCCCTTTATAACCCGACATCTTGAGCTGTAAATAAACATAACACGGCCGTGCCATGAACTTGGCGTAAGCCGGACATCCAAACAGAGCGTGGTATGGGCTCCTGATTTTGACCACTTCAAAGGTTAACTTCTCAGCCCTGGAATCATGCTCATCTCCAAAGGCTACTACACAAACAGAACAGTCTGTAGTAATCCGTATCAAACGTATACTTCTGGAACCCCAAAAGACTTTGTCTATTAATCATCTGCAAAAATAATCAACCTAAAAGCACTCTCCAGTAAAAAATGGCAGCTATTCTCGTCAGCGCAAAAGTTTCTGTTTTTTTACAGCAAGATCACATAGACTTCACCCAAGTCTTCCCAAAGGTTCTACTTGGCACTTTATTGAAATAAAAGCTATAAAACATGATTACAACAGTAGCATAATCATGTGAACACACAAAAACAGTAAGGATAAATATTGGGTTGTCTCCCAACAAGCGCTTTTCTGTAATGCCTTTCTAGCTAGGCATGATGATTTCAATGATGCTCACATAAAAATAAGAACTGAAACATAAAGAGAGCATCATGAAGCATATGACTAGCACATTTAAGTCTAACCCACTTCATATGCATAGGGATTTTGTGATCAAACAACTTATGGGAACAATAATCAACTAGCATAGGGAGGCAAAACAAGCATAACTTCAAAATTTTCAACACATAGAGAGGAAGCTTCATATTATTGCAATTCCTACAAGCATATGTTCCTCTCTCATAATAATTTTCAGTAGCATCATGAATGAATTCAACAATATAACTAGCACCTAAAGCATTCTTTTCATGATCTACAAGCATAGAATTTTTTCTACTCTCCACATAAGTCAATTTCTTCTCATTCGGAATGGTAGTGGGAGCAAACTCACCAAAATAATTATCATGTGAAGCATAATCCAATTGAAAACTAAAATCATGATGACAAGTTTCATGGTTATCATTATTCTTAATAGCATACAAGTCATCACAATAATCATCATAGATAGCAACTTTGTTCTCATAATCAATTGGAACCTCTTCCGAAATAGTGGAATCATCACTAAATAAAGTTGACACTCTTCCAAATCTAGTTTCATAATCATCATAATAAGATTCAACATCCTCCAAAATAGTGGGATTACTACTTCCTAAAGTTGACACTCTTCCAAACCCAGTTTCATCAATATAATCATCATAAATAGGGGGCATGCTTTCATCATAACAACTTTGCATATCAAAACTTGGGGGACAAAAAATATGTTATTCATCAAACATAGCTTCCCCAAGCTTGTGGCTTTGCATATCACTAGCATCATAGGTATTCAAAGAATTCATACTAACAACATTGCAAGCATGCTCATCATACAAAGATCTAGTACCAAGCATTCTAATGCATTATTCTTCTAGCACTTGAGCACAATTTTCCTTTCCATCATTCTCATGAAAGATATTAAAAAGACGAAGCGTATGAGACAAACTCAATTCCATTTTTTTGTAGTTTTTCTTTTATAAACTAAACTAGTGATAAAACAAGAAACAAAAAGATTCGATTGCAAGATATAAAGATATACCTTCAAGCACTCACCTCCGAAAAGAGCTTAGTTGACGGGGTGTGAGTACTGTTTACCTAGCCTCCCCAGCAACGGCGCCAGAAAAGAGCTTGATGTCTACTACACAACCTTCTTCTTGTAGACGTTGTTGGGCCTGCAAGTGCACAGGTTTGTAGGACAGTAGCAAATTTCCCTCAAGTGGATGACCTAAGGTTTATCAATCCGTAGGAGGCATAGGATGAAGATGGTCTCTCTCAAACAACCCTGCAACCAAATAACAAAGAGTCTCTTATGTCCCCAACACACCCAATACAATGGTAAATTGTATAGGTGCACTAGTTCAGTGAAGAGATGGTGATACAAGTGCAATATGGATGGTAGATAAAGGTATTTGTAATCTGAAATTGTAAAAACAGCTAGGTAGCAAGCGATAAAAGTGAGCGTAAACGGTATTGCAATGATAGTAAACAAGGCAAAGGGTTCATACTTTCACTAGTGCAAGTTCTCTCAACAATAATAACATAGATAGATCATATAACAATCCCTCAGCATGCAACAAAGAGTCAGTCCAAAGCCACTAATAGTGGAGAACAAACGAAGAGATTATGGTAGGGTATGAAACCACCTCAAAGTTATTCTTTCGGATCAATCTATTCAAGAGTTCGTACTAGAATAACACCTTAAGACACAAATCAACCAAAACCCTAATGTCACCTAGATACTCTATTGTCACCTCAAGTATCCATGGGCATGATTATACGATATGCATCACACACTCTCAGATTCATCTATTCAACCAACACAAAGTACTTCAAAGAGTGCCCCAAAGTTTCTACCGAAGATTCAAGACAAGAACGTGTGCCAACCCCTATGCATAGGTTCATGGGCGGAACCCGCAAGTTGGTCACAAAAACATACATCAAGTGGCACATGATATCCCATTGTCACCACAGATAAGCACGGCAAGACATACATGAAGTGTTCTCAAATCATTAAAAGACTCAATCCGATAGATAACTTGAAAGGGAAAACTCAATTCATCACAAGAGAGTAGAGGGAGAGAAACATCATAAGATCCAACTATAATAGCAAAGCTCGGTATACATCAAGATCGTGCCATAGAGGGAACACGAGAGAGAACACGAGAGAGAGAGAGAGAGAGAGAGAGAGAGAGAGATCAAACACATAGCTACTGGTACATACCCTCAGCCTCGAGGGTGAACTAGTCCCTCCTCGTCATGGATAGCGCCGGGATGATGAAGATGCCCACCGGTGAAGGATTCCCCCTCCAGAAGGGTGCCGGGAAGGGCTCCCGAGAGGTTTTTGGTGGTTACAGAGGCTTGCGGCGGCGGAACTCCTGATCTATCTTGATATCTGATGTTTTTAGGGTACGTAGGCTTTTATAGGAGAAAGAAGTCGGTTGGGAGGTGCTCGAGGGGCCCACGAGACAGGGGGGCGCGCCCAGTAGGGGGCACCCCCCCTATCTACTGGCCTCCTCGAGGATCTTCTGAAGTAAACACCAAGTCTCCAGGATGATATTCTTCCCCAAAATAACATTGCCGAAGGTTTCATTCTGTTTGGACTCCGTTTGATGTTCCTTTTCTTCAAAATACCAAAACAACCAATAAAACAACAATATGGGTTGGGCCTACGGTTAATAGGTTAGTCCCAAAAGTAATATAAAAGTGTATAATAAAGCCCATAATCATTCGAAACAGATAATAAAATAGCATGAATGCTTCATAAATTATAGATACGTTGGAGATGTATCACACCTCCAGCTCAATCTTACCCACCGGGTACGCCGACTTACCAGGCACCACTCCATGGAAAACAATGTTGGATGTCTTAAGATTTTTATCAGTTAACCCCATATGACAGAAGGTCTCACAATAAAGAATATTGATGCTACTGCCTCCAACTATGAGTACCTTAGTGAATTTGTATCCAGCAACTTGAGGCGCCACCACCAAAGCTAAGTGACCCGGATTATCAACCCGGGGAGGGTGATCCTCCCTACTCCACATGATGGGCTGCTCAGACCATCACAGGTAATGAGGAACTGCCGGCTCAACAGCGTTCACGGCACGCTTATGGAGCTTCTGATCCCTCTTGCACAAACTGGTGGTGAACACATGATACTGCCCGCTATTCAGTTGCTTTGGATTACTCGATATCCGGATTTCTGCTGCTGCTGACCTCCCTGACCGGATTGCTGATTGTAACCACCCTGATTACCATGATTAAAACTGCCCTGATTACCCTAGTGGCCCTGTATGTTGGAATTAGAAGTGCCACCTCCATAACCCGGGCCATGGAAACTGCCGCCGCCTTTGCCGCCGCCCGGCCCATGATTGTCGTCAAATGAGTTAGAATTTTTAAAAGCCTTCATAATTGTAAAATCCTTCCAAAGGTGAGTAGCTGGCTTCTCCCGTGAGCCATGCTTTGGACAGGGCTCATTTAGCAACTGTTCAAGAGTAGGTCCTAATCCGCCGGCCCGAGGAGGCGGCCTCCCCTTACGATGTTGATTATTGCCCTGTGTGTTGGTGTTAGCCAGAAACTCCGAGCTACCATCAGCCTTGCGTTTACCGTTGCCCCCCTGATTTGCTGGGTTAGGCTGCTAACCCTTGGCGTTGCCGTTCTTTTTTCCCCTTCCCTGTCTTCTCGTTGTCAGACTCGGGGTCCTTGGTGCTATCAGAATCGGCATATTTGATTAGAGCCGCCATCAGCTGGCCCATATCATTACAATCGCGCTTGAGTCGCCCCAGCTTCTATTTAAGAGGCAAAAACGGCAATTTTTCTCCAACATTAAGACCGTAGAGCCGGCGTTCATGTTATCAGATGAATGTATGATAGATTTGACCCGGCGCACCCAATGGGTCGTTGATTCACCTTCCTCTTGCTTGCAAGTAGCCAAGTCCACAATCGACATGGGCTGCTTGCATGTGTCCTTAAAGTTCTGAATGAACCGGGCTTTTAACTGAGCCCATGACCCGATGGAATTAGTCGGCAGCCCCTTGAACCAAGTACGGGTCGTTCCATCGAGCATCATGGTGAAGTATTTGGCACATGCAGCATCACTGACCTCCAGTAGCTCCATGGCCATCTCATAACTTTCAATCCACGCCTCGTGGGGTAAATCGGTTGTGTAATTAGGCACCTTTCAAGGTCCTCTGAAATCCTTGGGCAAACGCTCATTATGCAGAGCCGGCACCAAATAGGGTACAACTGTAGACCTAGTTGTCATGCCTGCCTCAATGAAGTCGTTGGATAAACTGGAAGGGGCTGGTGAGCCGCCTGCTAAGCTGCCTGCTGAGCCGCCTGCTTGGCTTGTTGGCGCACTCTGTCCTGATCAAGCAAGTTAAGAGCTCCATCACGTGCCGGGTCATGCCCGCGCGGGTGGTCACGGCGCTGGGCATTGCTTGAAACGGCCGGTGAGTCCATGTGCCTGCTATAACTCCGGCTCCGGCTTGGGCGAGGGATTGAATGAATCCTATCTCGACTGTAAGAATATGCCTCCTGCTGCGCCAAGGCTGTCTGAAGAAGTACTCTGACCCTTCGTGTTTCAACCGCCGTTGGAGACTCGCCATCATCCGGGAGAGCCACCAATCATGCTACAGCAGCAATCATGTTCTCCAATGGATTAGAATAATGACCCGATGGCGTTGGTACATGCTGAGGCAGAGCAGTATTCAGACGAGGGGGTTCCGTCATGCGTGGTTGAACTGGCGTTCCAACCCCGGGTGCGCCGCCCGGTTTACCTCTGGCGTGTTACTGGGCCCTGCACCAGGCATGCGTAAAATGTTTCCTGTCTCGTAAAGCGGAGGCAGACGGGACTGGTGCCTCCTCCTCATGATCTCGTTTGAAGCGTTTTGATCCATCGTAAGCTGGAAAGCCTCCGATTGAATCTGTTGGGCCTGAGCATCCAAAGTAGCCCGTTCTGCAGCCATCCTGACGTCCTCTGACTCCAGGCCTTCCTTGGCTTGTGCTACCTCCTCACGTAACTGTGCCACCTCCGCATCATGCTGAGCTTGATTCGCTGGGTTGACCATGGTTGTTAGCAGAGCCATCAATTTATCCATTAAAACCATCAAAACCTGAGCCGACGGGCGCACAGGGCCTCCTGCCCTGGCTACCGTCACCGCTGCTGACCTGGAAGTCATCGCCACCGCGGTTGAAGAATTTTTCCCAGGCTGGGTACCACGCATGAAGATCCCGACTCTGTTCGGCGGCTCATAGGGGTCCAGAATACTGTCACCATCGGAATAGCCCCCAAGTCCACCATCTCGCAGCTGATACAACAAAGTAGTCTCGCCCGTGGATGACTCACCATCAGAGTAGATGGCCGTCTCACCGCCAGACATAGATCCTTTAGAAAAATCCGCTCCATGGATGCATCCCTTGAAGGCACACTTCACGGCGGGCTGAACTCGGGCGGGTCTCGCACGCTGAGCCATCTCGATGATGTCGGTGCAAATGTCCGGCTCAGGGCCCGATTCACCGATCTTGCCGATGATGACGTGGATTCCACCGAAGGGGACCCGGTACCCGTACTCAATTGAGCCGGTCTCAGGGCCCAAGCCTGCGTCGTCGATGTAGAGCTTACCGCGACGACTCTTGGTCATCCGACCCACAACGTATCCCTTGAGCCCATTGAAGCTGCCCTTTAAGAACTCAAATCCACCATGCGCTGGCCCCACGGTGGGTGCCAACTGTCGTGGAAAGGTCATGGCAGCTGTCCAAGCAGAAGGACTTAGTCATGGAGCCAACACAACTAGGAAGCTTAAAGGGGTTAAACGGGACAAAGGACATGGGAGTTTATACTGGTTCGGCCCCTTGCTGTCAATGTAAAGGCCTAATCCAGTTTGAGGTGGTATTGCTTATGTCTCGATCACCAGGGAGCGAATCCGCTTAACCTAGCTTTAGATATGGTGTTTCTTGTCCTGAACCACCGCCGAGTCGTCCCTTTATAAACACAGGTCGATGCCCGGTGGCTCACGGAGTCCCGGCCAACTCATAGAACGTGTCCGGCTTGGTGACTATCTTTACATGCCTTACAGTACAAGTCTTTACATATATGGAGGTTTACCCTTATGGGCCTTAAGTCGCCTTTGGGCCTTGGGCCCTTAATTAAACCATCATCTTCAAATATCCTCGTGGGCTTCATATGATGAATCGCCATAGGTATAACTCGGCCGCTCCTGGGCGGGTCATACCTAATAGTTATATCCCCAACAGAACTGCAGTGCCCAAAGCACGAGGACCACCAGTCCGAATCCCAACTCAACGCTTAAAGGAGAAGAAAATTTGTTCTCAGGTCAGGTTCTGTAGCTATGGTTCATACTCCTTTGCTCTTGCATTACTGTATTTACTCATACCAACTATTTTCAAATTTGAAGGATGGAATTGAAACTCCGAGGGCGCAACAGGTCTGTTTTAAACATGTTTCTTTAACTGGTTTGCTGTTCTAACTTGCTCTATGTTGATTTCAGTTTCAATTGAATAAACAGCTATGTTCTCATTTCATGCACATTACAAGTGTTGTTATTGCTCTATAGTTTCCCACACTTATATTCTGTTTATTCTACTTTGTCTTCACAAATATTATTTGAATGGTGTCTCTATCTTGATTTGGCAACAAAAACTAGAATGATATAGACCATAAAGTGACCATGGTACATAGATATATGTTTGTTTCATGTTGTTATCCTCTCCACTTTACTACTGAACTGATTTACCAAAATGAGTTTCATATACAACATGGTAAACCTGTGATGTGTCTGCTTATTTCTCTTTTAGAATGCAGACAAAATATTGGAGAACAGTACCCTGTTATGCAATCGTAAAAGAAGTAATGCAGATGAGGTTCAAGATAGTGAGACATCCCTGTCAGTCTCCAAGAAAGCTGATAAAAACTATCTTGACGACAGTGAGAGAACCCAAAAGTCTTGTCTTGATGTAGTGTTCAAGTTACTGGCCACTACTACTGGCACAAGCTATTCGAACCTCGCTGCCTGAATCAGTTCGTCTTCTTGAGTCTCAACTTGAAGTTGAAAGACATCGATCAGATGTGCTACGACAGGAAGCTGAAGGACCGAGGAAGTCCTTGCAGAATTCAGATGCATACTTTCTGGCGCAACAGCAAGCGTTGGAGGATTTAAGCGCCAAACAAGAGAAAGTTAATAAGCTTGCTAAGCATCTTGCCAGCATTATGGGTACCCAGGATATTGTTTCTTGAGATCTTCTGAAGTGGTTTCAGTTCTAGACTTGTTTTGCTGCGGCGTTTATATGCTGCTTTGTTTCCTATATTTGCACTGGTGGCGAACTTTGATGCCCAGTGGATGTAATATGTGTAATAGATGTGATAGCCTAGCGTAAGTTGCTTGCTTATTTATTTCCTTGTTGTCTTGTTTATTTGTTTGCTAGTAGCACTACAAAAAAAAGACACATCCATGACATTTTGGGCCGAACAAAAAAATTTCTGTCATACATATGACACTTCTATGACAATAATTGTGACAAAACCCGGTATCATCGTAGATGTGGTGGGCTACTACTTCTATGACAAAAAATCATGACAAAAAATGGGCTTTTCGTCCTGGGCAGGCCGGAGACGCAGCTGCATGACATTCTTTGGGCCATCCATGACGGAAAAAACCGTGGTAGAAGCAAGGGCGAGGAAAATTTCTGGGAGTTCCCGGTTACGGTGGGAGGTTGGGGGCCGAGCGATGCGCGTTTCTCTCATACACGTACGCGCGTGTGTGTGAGGCGTTGACTCTAACTGAACCCGAGCGAGGCGTTGGCTGTAACTGAACCCGAGCGATTGAACTGCAGGCTACGCGTTACTGAACCCGAGCGATCGATCGATGGCTGTTAACTGAACCCTATCGAGCGATTCCTTCGCTACTGCTGCTAACTGAAGCCGATCGATTGGATGAACATTGAGCGTTGCAGGGGGGTTGGATGAACAGTGAGCGATGGCATTGCCTCTGGATGAACAGGACCCCGTGGTGTGGAGGGTTGGATGAACAGCAGACGATGGAGGGGTGCCCGTGGAGGGGTCGTTGAACAGGACCCCGTGGTGTGGAGGGCTGGATGAATAGTAGACGACGGAGGGGTGCCCGTGGAGGGGTGGTTGAACAGTAGTCGATGGAGTAGCAAATGGTGGAGGCTGGATGAACAGGAGCCCGTGGAGGCTGGAGGAGGTCGATGGTAGCCTGTGGAGGCTGGAAGAGGTCGACGGTGGAGATGAACAGTATCCCGTGGAGTCCCGTTTTGCGGTACGCCACACCCCTCCCGAAATAGGACCTCCGTTTCGACCGTAGCGCTACAACACAAGTCCGTTTCGTCCGTTTTGCAGTACGCCACACCCCTCCCGATCAACAGGACCCCCGTTTCGATCGTACGAGGTCCGTTTCCTCCATTTTGCGGTATGCCAGACCCCTCCTGATCAACAGGACCCCGTTACGAACGTAGGAGGTCCGTTTCCTCCGTTCTATGGTACTCCAGGCCTCGTTTCCATCGCCTGTTCCGTCCAAGCCCTCCCGATGAACACAACCACGCATTCCGTTCCGACCCAGCCGGTTGGCTCCCACGCATTCCGTTGCCTCCCGATGAACATGACACATGCCGTTGCCTCCCTATGAACATGACGCATTCCGTTGCCTCCCCATGAATATGACGCATTCCGTTGCCTCCCCATGAACACGACGCATTCTGTTGCCTCCCCATGAACACGACGAGGATGCTGTTTCTCCGTTCCGACCCATCCATGTACATGAGCCCTGGTCGTATGTATGCACGAGTAGGCGTTCGAGACCCTGCCCGTATGTACGTACGTGGGCGTATTTTCCTTCTTGCACCTTGGCCGATGTACGTATGTGTACATGCTACGTGCGCGCCTCTACTACGACACGTGCGCGCCTCTACAACGTCCGGTATGTACATACACGTTCGCGACCAGAATGACAATGCTATGTATGCTTCGACCAGGTGGGTCCCAACTGTCCGGTACTTCCTTGCCTGCGAAGATGTAGCTGGTGGGCCCTAGCAGTCAGGGGGAGCGAATCATTGTTTTTGCCCGGACGCACTTCCTTGCGTGCGAAGATGTAGCTGGTGGGTCCCAGCAGTCAGGGGGAAATGTTTTTTTTTTGTGAAATACGGTGGCCCATCCAGTGGGTCCCCGCTGTCAGGTGGAGGAATAATTATTTTGCATGTAATAACGAGGCACTTCCTTCTTGTGGCCGTGGACCCAGCTGTTAGCCTCTCCACGTACAGTCCACGTCCGATGGAAGCCGTTCCTTAACCATGTTGACCACGCCGCGCCGAGAGCACCAGGGCGGTGGACGACGGCGAGGCCTAGGAAGGGGACGACGCGGAGCCGGCGAAGACGCGGCAGTAGATGCCCACGCGTAGAGGAGTACGAGGGTTCACTAGTTCGCTGCAGTGTAAGGATACCATGGTTGCAGAATAACAGGGGGTGTGGGTGAGTAGAGGGATGGCCTGGCCAGCGGTGGGTGTAGTAGGGGGCGGTGAGGCCTCCGCCGCATCGCAGCCGGCCACGGGAGGCAGGAGCACGAGGCACGACCGGTGCTGGTTTGGGCGGCTGGAGCAAGAAGAGCAGAGGTTGAAGAAGCACTATGGTCGTTAGATGGACATCGTACGGTCACTGGAGCTAGAATTGTGCATATTGACTAAGTTGACAAAGCCCTCCGTCCCCGTGAACTTAGTAGGCCCACACGTCAGCTTGCCACTATACTGGGTCCCAGCTAACAGGGGGAGTATTCTTTTTTTTTTGTCTAATAAGGAGGCACTTCCTTGCGTGCGAAGGTATCGCTGGTGGGTCCAAGCTGTCAGCGGCGGTAACGTTTTTTTCACGAAATATAGAGGACCTTTCGGCGGGCCCCTGATGTCAGGTGGAGGATTCATTATTCTGCGCGTAATAAGGAGGCATTTCCTTGCGTGCGGCCGTGGACCCAGCTGTCGGCCTCTCCACATACAGTCCACTTCAGATGCATGTCGGTCGTTGACCATGTTTACTAGGTCGCACCGAGAGCACCAGGGTGGTGGACGCGGCGAGGCCTAGGAAGGGAATGAAACGGAGCCAGGGAATACTCGGCAGTTGTTTCCCATGTGGAGGGGAGTACGACTGTACGAGGGTTTACTGGTTCGTCTACCATCGCCGGAGAATAACAGAAGGTGTGGGTGAGTAGAGGAATGGCTAGGCCAGCGATGGGAGTACGGCGGGGCGGTGAGGCCTGCGCGGCAGCACAGCCGGCCGCAGGGAGGAGGGAGTAGGTAGTCCCGCCGGCGCTTTTTTGAGCGGCTGGAGCAGGAAGAGCAGAGATTGAAGAAGCACAACAGCCATTGGATGGACATCTAACAGTCACTGCTTGTGCGTCAACCGTTTTTTAGGAAAGCCTCAAATCTGTGGAAAACAGCATACAACCCATCTGCCATTATTTCAAATAATTTACAGCCCATTTGCTAATTCTTAAGTTTTTTTGGAGCCCATATTCTTTTTGTTAGCATTACAGCCCATATTGTGGCCACGGTTAAAAAATTATATGAAATTTTGCATATTTCGGTGTGGTCCGAACTGTTTTGAATCCCAAATTTTTGACAAATAAATGTATATCAATATAAAATCCAACAAATTCTCCACACATAAAAATTAATGTAATTTAAAATCTCGAAAAGAAAAAAAGATATTTTAAACTAATTGCCGGTTTGATGTGTTTTAAAAATGTACAACCCATTTCTCATTACTCATGGCCCATTTTCTCGGCCAGCCGAATGCAAGCTCTCCTCGTCTTAAAAGATTTGCAGCCCAACAGGCCTGACAAAGCAGACTTACTTGGCAAATCACAAAAAACTGGGCTGTGGCCATGGACCCAGCTGTCAGCCTCTCCACATACAGTACTCTTCCGATGGAAGTCGTTCCTTGACCACGTTGACCACGCCGTGCGGAGAGCACCACGGTCGTGGAAGACGACGAGGCCTAGGAAGGGGACGACGCGGAGCCGGGGAAGACACGGTAGTGGAAGCCCTCGCGGAGAGGAGTACGAGGGTACACTGGTTCGGCTGCGGTGTGAGGCTGCCGTCGCCGCAGGGCCTGGCCAGCGGTCGGAATAGTAGGGGGCGGTGAGGCCTCCGTGGCAGCACAGCCGGCCACGGGAGGCAGGAGCATGCGGCACGACCGGCGCTGCTTTGGGCGGTTGGAGCAAGAAAACCAGAGGTTGAAGAAGCACTACGGCCGTTGGATGGACATTGTACGGTCACTGGAGCTAGAACCGTTCATATTGACTAAGTTGACAAAGTCCTTCGTCCCCGTCAGCTTAGTAGGCCCACAAGTCAGCCTCCCACCAAGGTGGGTCCCAACTAGCTGGGGGAGTATTCATTTTTTTGTGCGTAATAAGGAGGCACTTCCGGTGGTTCCGAGCTGACAGCGGGGGGAACGTTTTTTTCGCAAAATAAAGAGGCCCTTCCTGTGGGTCCTAGCTGTCAGGTGGACGAATCATTATTTTGCGCGTAATAAGGAGGCATTTCCTTGCGTGCGGCCATGGACCCAGCTGTCAGCCTCTCCACGTACAGTCCACTTCCGATGGATGTCGTTCATTGACCATGTTGACCAGGCCGCGCCGAGAGCACCAGGGTGGTGGATGACGGCGAGGCCTAGGAAGGGAACGACACGGAGCCAGGGAATACTCGGCAGTTGTTTCCCACGCGGAGGAGTACGAGGGTTTACTGGTTCGTCTGCCATCACTGAAGAATAACAGCATGTATGGGTGAGTAGAGGGATGGCTAGGCCAGCGATGGGAGTATGGTGGGGCCGTGAGGCCTGCGCGGCAGCATAGCCGGCTGTGAGAGGAGGGAGCTGGCAGTCCCGCCGGCGCTTGTTTGAGCGGGTGGAGCATGAAGAGCAGAGATTGAAGAAGCACGATAGCCATTGGATGGACATCCAACAGTCACTGCTCTCGTGTGTTGACTATAAGTTGACAGGGCGTTGCGTGTGCGTCAACCTTTTTTTATGAAAGCATACGCGTCAACCTGTAGTAGGCGCACAAGTCATCCTCAAATCTGTGGAAAACAGCATACAGCCCATCTGCCATTATTTCTAATAATGTACAACCCATTTGCTAATTCTTAAGAATTTTTTTGGAGCCCATCTTCTTTTTGTTAGCATTACACCCCATATTGTGGCCACGGTTAAAAAGTATATGAAATTTTGCATATTTCGGTGCGGTCAACTGTTTTTAATCCAGAAATATCAATTCACATTCATACTATTTTGAAAAATAATTTCTATAAATATAAAATCCAAATAATTGTCCACGCATAAAAATCAATGGAATTTAAGATCTTGTAATGAAAAAAAATTGAAACTAATTCCCGGTTTGATGTGTTTTAAAAATGTACAGCCAATTTCTGGGCAAACCGAATGAAACTCTCCTCGTTTTGAAAGATTTGCAGCCCAGCAGGGCCGATAAAGCAAGTAGGCCTTGTTTGGGTATTTCTTTTAAAAAAATAGAACTGGGCTAGTCATTTTCAGCAAGAAAAAAACACAACTGGGCTCATGATGTGGTAAACATAAATAAAACCCTAGCTAGATAGGTCACAGCCCCCACACAGCCCTGTTGTTACCCTGATCCATCGCTAAAAGTAGTATAAATAACAACTGCTTGTTCCTCAAAAAAAAACTGCGCGACTTGCTGGGTCCCTGGTGTCAGCCGCTCGTAGTGTAATTCTCTCGTTTATTGACTATGTTGACAATGGCATGAGCCCCAGATATCCAATCATTAGGAGGAACCATATTTTTGGGCTTGTAATATAGAGGCACTTGCTTACGTACTGCCATGACGCTGGTGGGTCCCTACTGTCATCCTCTCCACGTACAATCATCTCCTTTGTCCTCTCGGTTGTTGACGACGTTGACAATGCAAGAGGGCGGCACACCGCGCACGGCGAGCGAACCAAGGCCGCAACACGGAGGACGACGATGAGGCCTCGGACAGAACAAAGAGGAGCCGTGGAAGATTCGTCGGTCCAGTCGCAGGCAGAGGGGAGTACGAGGGTTGACTGGTTCGGGCGCGGGTGCGTGTTAGGGCTGACGTCGCCGGAGAATAACAGGACGTGTGGGGGAATAGAGGGAGGGACTGGCCAACGTTGGAGGGTACATATGGTAGGGCGGTGGAGGCGCAGCCAGCCATGGGAGGCGGGAGCAGGCGGAGTCGACGGGGTGGTTTGGTTTGGGATGCTGGAGGAAGAAGAAGACAAGAGATAGAAGATACATGACAGATGTTGGATGTCAATCCAATGGCTGGTAGGCAGAATCGTTTGTTGACTGGCTAGTAAGTCGACACCACCTTGGATAGGCTATTTCCTTGCGGGTCCCAAATGTCAGAATCCAAATCTGTCACGGTCATGCAGCCTTTCCTATGAAAATTTACAGCCCATTTGATGTGCTAGTTCGAAATAAGTTTGTGGGTTCTGGTGGGGGCTAATCACTTGGCTTCTGTAATGCGCAGTGAGATCAAGCAGTCGGCGAGAGTGATGTTATTTTCCTTGGTTGGGATTTGTTACAATATTTCACTCTAAATTAAACGAATGGCAATCCATTTGCCTTGTTTCCAAGAAAATATGACAGTCACAGCCGAGTAGAAAAGGGCATGAAGATCTAACTCCAGCTTACAAACTGTACAAAAGCACGAGGGTTAATCGTTCATCAGGTTTACAAAAAAACCCAGATTGAAAAGGGTAACAACATCTAACTCCAGCACTGTTTTCGGCAGTCACAGTCAAATGGATCGGTCAGGTCCATAGAATGAATATCCTGGGTCGTAAAATTTACTGGATTATGACCACAATATGTTGTAAATAGAAGCCCAGCACGTTCAGAAGCTCTTTTTCCCACCTGAAACTCCTTTTTTTGCTCTTCGACATACCCATCCGTCGAAACCATGCTGCTGATAAACTTAAGCCTGATGGACAATAGTAACCACGCCTTCAGCAGGAAGAATGTGACAAATCTTGTGTTTGCACGGTTGGCTACATATCGTTCTAGCATTGTTGTTTTCAATTGAATCTCATGAGAAGTGAGAAAATCCCGATGCTTACGAATCCACTGATTGGCTATAACTTTCTTACCCTGTCCTGTTGCCTAAATAGACATGAAGATTGCAAACAGTTAAGATCTAAAAGAAGAGTGTCGAAAGAGCAACAACTGAACGGTTAATTCTACTACAATATATGCGGGCTTCCAATGTGCATGAAGTTATCACCTTTATATACAACTTCTCCAGACATGGAAAGCATTGCAGCAAGCTAATAATCTTGTTCAGATCAAAACTATTCATTTGGATATATAAGATCTTGACAAAATCCAGCACCATTGATAGGCCATCCATGGAGAAAATCTTCATTGAGCATAGAACATAATATTAGTACAAAATGTGTACTCCAACATGATATATAAATTATGCGCAGAAATTTAAAAAGCATCTTATGGTTACAAGTGTAGATGATAATATAAAGTACCTGAAGAACTGTGGAGCCAAACACCATATTCAAATGAGCACAGAGATCATGTATTACACCCAAGGATCAAAGGTCTCCAGTTTAGGCGCAGAGAGGATGGTTATTTGCAATTGTGAATAACTAGAATCAAGGATCAACCTTTGAAGTGAAGGGGCATATTGGATGATGAGCTACCTTCCGTCAAAAAAAATTCCAATTCTTACAAGGTTAGGCGACTTTATTTGGAGATAACCGATTATAACTGTGAAAACAAGCACCAAGCACTCCAGCGCAGGGCAACTGGAGTGGATGATGTTGTGCAATGAGGCCTCCGATATACGAACCCGCACAAGTGAAAGTTTCTTGAGAAATGGGACTCGAAGGTTTAGTACCAGATTGTCTAGTAGGTAACACAGTGCAAAGGTGGCGGTGTGGAGAGAGGAGGAAAACCGCGAGATGGACATCGGTGCTGAGGGCACAAGTTCATGGCGTTCGGTATGTGGTATGTGATTTCTAGGGGAATAGTAGAACTCAAGTAGCTGTAGTTCTATGAATTCAGGGGATTTCAGCCAGGCGTCCACCATGCAGGGCATGGTATGCTTGCTCAAGTAGCATGACGGGATGCAGAGGCTTTGAATGGAGCCCTGGTGGGAGGAGATGATGGCTCTGGGGATTTCAAATTATTGAAGAGAGATAGCTGACGACAGTCGAGATTAAGGGGCACGACGCGCCATAGAGGGCGCCACCAAATTAAGAGGACTTGGGTGCGGCAGCAATCCTTGGTGGGGAGAAGCGAGATGATCTCCCCAAGGACGTCATCCGGGAGATCGCTGACGCGGTCCACAGAAGATTCTACGGGTTCCGGGGATCCGGTGGGGGCAGGGTCGCCGCTTCTCCCCGCGCTGCGGGGTGCGGGATCTACAACAGGCGTCCTCGCTGGCGGGAGCCTCATCTTCTTGGCGTTGGGGTCAGCCGACTCCATTTTCCTCGAGGGCGTCGTGTCGCGCTCACGAGTTTGAGCAGAGTAACGAATGACGAGCCTAGTTGTAGTGCGAGCGAAGAAGAAGGGGAGCTGGGGGTTTTCTGTAGGAGTGAGGAAGAAGGGGAGCTGGGGATTTCTATAGGAGTGAGGTGAGGAATTTGGGGGTACGAGTGGAGCGAGCTGACGTGAGGTGGGTGGGAGCGAGGAGGAAGAAGAGCACCCAGGTTTTGGGGGGGGGGGAGGGGTGTGCTGGGTGTGGGTAGCGCCTCTCATTCAGTAAATATCTGGGCTTTTGAATTGATTTTACTATTTACTAGTGTGGATGGGCTGTTTTGTCTTGGGCCCAAAGAAACAATTACTACTAGTACAGTGGAGACACTCTACAGCTACCCAGAAAAACAATTACTACTAGTACAGTGGAGACACTCTACCGCTTCTGGCTCCTCCTAGGTCATTGAAATGTCTCCCTCTACTGAATGTCATTATACTTTTGTTCACCGACATGCGGTCCATGCAGCGCGCGGGCCCAAATGCCATCCACCAAATTACAAGGCAGTATGCAGGCGGAGATTCACCCCGGTCGTAGCGCGATAGTAACGAGCCGTCGTATCACAAAACCCCACCTCCCCGCAGTCTAAGTTTGGCGGACGAAGCAACCATCATTTCACTCTTTGCTGAATCCCCTTCTCCCTCACCGTCTTCAAGAAAGGCAACACTTGCATCTGCCACTGTTCTTCTCTCCCAACGAAGGGAAAGTAAGCGGATCCGTGATGTTGGTATATTTTCGTTCAGAGAAAAAAAGAACTTTTGCAAAGCAGTAACCGATCCTCACTCTCTTTTTTGTTTCATTGTCATTGCGATTGTGTTTTCCTTTCAGTGGTCTCCTAGTATTCGTCAGTTTCATGATGGACCAAGGAGAACCAGGCAAAGATCTGCCGATATTGGAGCAGATGCGGGAGGCTGATCCCCATGAGACAGAGAGCTCCAAGAAGATGGAGGCAGCCACTGTCGGTGTCAAAACCGGCGGATCTCGGGTAGGGGGTCCCGATCTGTGCGTCTTAGGCTGATGGTAACAGGAAGCAAGGGACACAATGTTTACCCAGGTTCGGGCCCTCTCGATGGAGGTAAAACCCTACTTCCTGCTTGATTAATATTGAAGATATGAGTAGTACAAGAGTAGATCTACCACGAGATCGTAGAGGCTAAACCCTAGGAGCTAGCCTATGATTGTATGATTGTAATTGTGATCGGCCTTCTAAGGACCATCATCTCTGGTTTATATAGACACAGGAGAGGGCTACAGTTTACATGGAGTCGGTTACAAGGAAATATAATATCCGGATTGCCAAGCTTGTCTTCCACGCAAAGGAGAGTCCCATCCGGACACGGGCCGGAGTCCTGCGTCTTGTATGTTCACGCTTCAATAGTCCGGACGATGTATATAGTCCGGCTGTCCGGATACCCCCTAATCCAGGACTCCCTCAGCCACCAAGCCGACCCCAGATACGCTCACGGCCACTACTGAGATGGTCAACGCCCCATTTGAGGTTACAACCCTCGTGGCACTGCAGGAGCAGTTTTCCCCCTTCGAGGATGTGTCCCCCCCATGCTGAGCTGCCCAAGGTGATTTCCTTCTTTACTGATCTCGATTGTGGTTTTTCATCTAAGTATGTGGTGATTAATAATGCAAAAATTTATTAGCTTCGATGCCATGCTATACATAGTGGTTTGAATAACTTGTGTTTCTTATACTGAAAAGTAATTTAGAATTTGTTTCTGTTTCAATTAGAACCCTGATGCAGACAAGGATTGTGTGGTTGTACATGTCACTCGCTATGAGGCGGCTGACCTGAATATGCACACTGGGAAAACAGAGTTCTTAGGCTGTTGGATCCTGGAAGCCATTTGCGGTTATACCAATGAAGAGTTGTATTCCAGCCTCACTGTTGTCAGGCGTGTTGTCTAGGGTGTACTGAAGCACAAGAAGTTCAAAGCTACTCCTTTGTTTGTGAGGCATATTGTTCTTGTCAAGCTTACGTAGGAAAATGACGTGGCATGCCTCCACAAACAAGTTTATCAGTGGCAAGGCCACAAGGTTGTCTTCATGAAGGTTCACAGGATTGAGCTGCTGCGGGACGTCGTCGATGATGTTCATGGCAAGGTCCGTCTTGTGTCCAGCCCAAATTAGATCGAGGCATGAAATAGTTGCCCAGCTAGTGTTTAATAGTAGTTTGGATTGTGTCTAATTATCCAAACCTTGCCTGTTATCGACCCCTTTGGGGCTAGTACTCTGTTTGAATCCGTCTATGGGAACTACTGCTACTTTTGTGTGCCCGTGAATCA
Organism: Triticum dicoccoides; assembly: GCF_002162155.2. Lineage (NCBI taxonomy): Eukaryota > Viridiplantae > Streptophyta > Magnoliopsida > Poales > Poaceae > Triticum > Triticum dicoccoides. The sequence goes on along the minus strand of NC_041383.1, from coordinate 734,796,286 downwards.
TGTGAGAACCATCGTAATTGTTGCCGAAACAGATGCGTCCTCACTAGTTTTTTCATGAATATGGCATGGTAAGACATAAGTTGTCACGGTTTATCATACGAGCAGTGTCTGTTTTGATGAAATAGAGCACTCGTTCGAGAACTGTGCGCCAACGTATACATAAGTACTTGTAAACACTATTGGTGCTACCCCACTTGTAAGCAGTTGTGCAAAACACAGCGCATTGGCTCAGCTCGCTTCAACACTAGGCTATCGACCAGCTAACAATCAACAATCTGCTGTCTGACATATAAGCTACTATGTATCTTGTTACAGTGTTCATGCAGTTAATTGAGGCCACAATGTAATAAATTCCAAACGTTCACACGCTAGTCCAACGCTCATTTGGAACACTCACATTAAACTCGTCTTCATAAAAAACTTGAAAAGCATAAGTTAAGCAATTTTATACATCTCAATGATTCATAGAACATAACAAACATATACTAGTTCACAGCAAAAAACAAAGTTGTGAGAAGGTTTACAAATTAGGAAAAAACAAGCAAGGCTTCTCTGAGCAAAGGGCCTCCCGCCAGGCTTAAATTTCCTGGAGTTCACTCTGGTTTTTTCTTGTTGCCACCATCCAGGGTTAGGTTCTCTCATTCCAGAATAACCAATTATAATTGTGGTCTCAGCTGGAATGTTGAACTGAACCATGAAGTGTATTGACCATTCGAAGTGCTTGTGCATTCCACTAAATTTAAGCACCGTTATTTGCAGAAATAAGCAGACCACAATGCCTCTTGTCCATGCACCTATCCAAAAAACCGCCGTGCAGCCATGCTAGCTAGTCCACGGTCCATGGATGAACTGGTAGAAAGTGCATACTAGACTAGGATGCAGTTGTTTTCGCTCGTCCCTGCACTACAATCAGGAAGTAAAACATACGAATCAGCTTCTTTTAGATTGCGTTGGTGATTCTACCTTAGTTACTACCAATGTATGGATACCTTGAAGATGGGAGGTTAGACGACGGCAACGAGGGATAGCCATCTCATTTTATGCAGTTGTACTAAAACTAAGGTGTGTGCTTTTGATTGCGCGGATAGAAACAATACAGAGACAGACATCCCAAAACGATATGGAGACATACATCCCTGTTTGCGCAAATACGAAATACGATTATTTAAACAGTGACAGATATTTGCAGTGGCGTATGATTAACAGAAGCATATATTGTGTTATAATCGGCACTTGATTGACAGTGTGAAGAGTCCTTAAGTAAGTAGCATCACATCACATCAACAATGCCACTAGATTAACATGCAGAACAATAGCATTAGTATTACTGTCATGAGAGTAGCACATGGTCAGTAAATGTGCAATTAAATTTGTGCAGTTCCACTGGGATGAAGCAATGTTAGCGGTGTGAGATTTAAGTGTAACTGCAAAAACACAATTCATGGGAAATAAAGCAAGGCGGAAGCACTTCATAAAATGGTGGTGGCATTGCTTCAATTTATCGATGGTACTAGACCATTACTTATAGTGACATTAGGTGGCATTGCTTAATGCTTCATGTGATTTTACATTAATGGTAGCAATATGGGCGTAGGGACAGCAAGTATCTACTACTTTCCCCCGTTTCCTCTTACAACCAGGTCCTAGATTCATGCTAGAGCTTTCCCACTTTCTTCCCTGTTTGAACCAACGCTTAGATTCGACTGTATGAACTAGCTTTACCTCTAATAATAGTAGAAGTCTAGGTGGCTTTGGATTTGGCTGTATGCATCATCCGGATGCAGAGGCCGGGGGTATTCCTCCTTTTCTAAAAAAACACGAAGGGAGCTGGGGCAGTAGAGCAAGGCGGGTTTCGAAGGAATATATACCTGAGGGTTGTCGGCATGTGGCAAAGACGGCTTCGGGAGGCCGCATCTTGGCCACAATACCGCAGGGAGGAAGAAGGGGTCAGAGGCCCTACCGAGTCGGCGCTCTCTCGGAGAGAACGGCACGGCTGCCGACCGGGATGCGTGGGCAGCCGTTGGTCTCCTCCCTTGCCGCCGACGACAGCGTGAACGATGCACCTACACCCCTGCCCCGGCCGAGGTTGTCCGACCGGATTTGTGACCAGCCGTGAGCTGAGAGAGAGTGTGGCCACCTATGTCTTGCTTAGATCTGGAGAGCATGAGAGATTGAACAAGAGGAACCCTAGTAAAGCAAGCGCTAAGGCTCCTGCTTTTATATATAGTGGAGTGATTTTGTTGTACCAGCTTCAAAAAAATGCGCTCCTACATGTACCCGCTTGTGGGTGTGAGAGAACTAGTGCATGCATGCACCACTTCTCTTCGTGAGAGTACAATATACTATGCCCAAAGAATGTTCGCCGCAAGAGTAATAGTATAAGTGTGGGACGTGTGAGCTAAAATAAAATGTGCGCGCCGTCTTTTATTTTTTAGAAGTTCTGAGGGTAGGGTGTGAAGAGCACATACGTGCGTGACGTCTACCTGCAGATAGACGGTGGGTGCGACGTGCGAGTCTGCGAGAGGCCTCGAGAGAGTCGTGACTCGTGAGGGTGCGTGTGCGTGAGAGAGAGGGGGGCACGTATCAATGCAATGCATGTGTCAATAAATCATTATCCGACAAATGTTTGCCACAAGCCTTTTCCTGACGAACGCCGTAAGAACTGTTAGATCGGCATTCGACAGTGTCAGTTTTGCCATGTCATTTAACAGAACAACCACTCCTCCTACACACAAATCTTCCACATGAGTGTTAGCAACTATCGTATGCTCCCTCCGTTCCGAAATGCAGTACATATAGCTTTATTGAAAATTCGAACCTCGCAAACTTTTACCGAGTTTTCGTGTACCAAATTGCACATGTAGAATACCCTGTATATATCATTTCCTTCATCTTCCAGAGGTAACTATAAAGATGGATGAGGAGCCTAAAAAGAAAGACCATCGTATCACCCGCAGCAATTTCAACCATCCTTTAGTGTCGAGGAATATCATAGGAACTCTATATGATATGATTTTTATAGGATTTTTTTCCTTTAGAGCCAATTGGTTCATTGAAATAGATTCATATACTCCACATTTCAAAGGAAATAAACATGATATCATTTCTATAGCTTTAGAGCCACTTGGTTCATATGAACTAGAATAGGAAGGCAAAACAAGCAATACTTCAAAACTTTAAACATAACGAGAGGAAACTTGAGATTATTGAGTATGTAAAATCATATGTACCTCTCTCATAATAATTTTCAGTACCATCATGAATGAATTCAACAATATAGCTATCACATAAAGCATTCTTTTCATGATCCACATGCATAATTTTTTTACTACTCTCCACATAAGCAATTTTCTTCTCATTAGTAGTAGTGGGAGCAAATTCAACAAAATACTATCATGAGATAATTGATTTAGATAATCAATTTGAGCATTAAAATGACGATGAAATGTTTCATGTCTATCATTATTCTTTATATCATAAGTGTCATCACAATAATCATCATAGGTAACAATTTTGTACTCATAATAATCAACTAGCGGAGTGACCTGCGCATTTGCATAGCTAGATTGCAATTTATATTAAACATTCTACAATTTGTATATCAAACTTTCTGTAATTATTCTTTTTCCCTGATTTGATTTATGTAATTAAAGTTTAATATTCGGAATGTAATGTAGCCAAAACAAAACCATATTGGGTATAGTCTTATGAAATTTGAAAGACTATGCTTAAGAATACATTCCATTTTTAACTCTTCATGTGCACATGATTGACAATTCAATTTGAGACAAATGTATTTAACTTAGAAACCGAATATATTCTTAGAGCTAATTTTAGTATTTTCTAGCATTCTAACAGCCATTGATATCGTGTTAGTACCATGCAAGTGGCACTTAACCTAATCATGGTAGTACAATGAATGTCGAAATTAATAATAAATTACATCCACATTATTGCCAAACCATGAATTGATCGCATATGCGGCAGTGGGCAATATCAATAGCTCTTGTATTTTTTTCTACCTTATTATCTTTATTTTAGTAGGTTTCACTCGTACGTGTCATGGTTATGCATGACAATGCTCCTGCAGCCGCAAGCACAATCGCAGAACAAAGCACATAGACATCCGGTTCGTCCTTGCAGGCTGTCTTGATTGCAATGTAAACATTTAAGCCTTAAAGTGAGTATAACCATCTTTGTACTCCTTGCAGTTTCTTTCTGACTCTTTACTCATTAACTCCTAGAAATATTTAAAGAGCTACGTTGTCATAAGTGAAGGTTACTTTATTGCAATACATAACAATGAAGTTCTTCAACATTGTAAAAGGAAATTAAGTTGTCGAATTAAATACATGAATATGGTTAGTAAGATAGTATGAATCCTTATAAGTGTAGAATTGATGGACGATTTGTATACTCTGCAATAAACTTCAGTCAAAATCTCAAATATACGGATGATCAGAGCCGGAGATGAATTCAACGGGAGAACCCATGAATATTTAGATATATAACTCGTAATCGTTTCTAGTAGAGTAAAATAATAGTATATACATGAAATTATCTTAGTGTAAGCAACAACTGTACCAAGCAGTTCACTTCTAAGAATACAGTGGGATGATGAATATTGCAAATGTTGTATTCTACTCGAACTAAAAAATAGTCACTGTTGAAAGAACTTGGAAACAAATAATTATTTTGTATCAGTAGGAAGAAAAAAATCCTACGCAATATGTAAAAAGAAGATTAACATACATACTGAGTGGATGATCGACCGGGGCCTGCAATAGCATAAATAATATTACCACGACGACATATAGACTGTTGCTTGTGGAACTCAATTTCAAATAATAGCTTGACATCTGCAGCACATAATATTTTTATTACTAATATATCTACTTTATTTTAGTTTCAGATATTATAATCTCTGAACATGAACGCACACCTACAGGAGTAACATATGAGTCAGCATGGTCCCTCTTTCCACATGTAGGCCATTTGCACGGATCACATTTGCTATTAATAGAACAATAAATGGGATGAATAAACAAAAATGTTTTCTTCTTTTCATATGATTATTCTGTGAGTCATGTATGTGAGAGCCTTAGCTTCAAAATTCTCTTGCAACCGCATTGTTATGTTATAACCAATTCATTATATATGAGGCATGTAACCTACTCAGGGTGAAAACTTCTAATGATAGTTGTTTATTGAACATTAGGAAAGAGGCCACGAACAAAGCTCCTTTTTCAATATTAAAATAGTATGCAAGCCATTGACCTTAGCAAGAGCAGATGCCTGGACGGATTATGATATTAGAAAATAGAGCATCCACCCAACATCTTACGCAGGATATACATGTAAAAGCATCATGCAGGACATCTGAATGTATTGTACTTTGAGGAAAATCACTTTCCCTTTCTTCTTGCATCCATCAACCTGGCTTAATCAACATATATTAACCCGTTTGTAACTACTAATCTGTTTGCTTAGCTATTCAGCTTATCGTATGTAAATCAGTTTCTAAACATTAACGAAGTTGCTTTGACTACTGAACCATGCCTGGATCGTTGGAGCGAATTGGATGATCGCGCCGAGGGCTGCCCCCTCTTCCCCTCGCTCTCCTTTCCTTAATATTCACTGTCGAGTCATCAAAGCCGTAATGCAATATGAAAATACAGCATGTGATCTTCATCAGTTGAACTGGAATTTTTTATTTGTCCAAAGCTCTCAATCCTAATTTAAATGTCAGTATGACATTCATATTTAGATGCCATGCCGTTATCGACGAAATCATAAACATTTGATATGTGTTTGAATCACATGGCAGATAAAGAAACCTCTAAACATGCAACAACTAAATTTAAAACAGGTTCTCAGTTAGCATTGGACCTGTGGTTTTGACCTGTAGGCTATTTCTCCTTTTTATAAAGTAGATGTGAGGCACTGGAGCAATGACGAAATTTAGGTGTAGCCGGGTACAGATGCGATTTTTCGAGGTAGATGTGCATGGTCGACTTGCATCCAGTTGCTTTGCTTCCGGCGAGAGCGTCGCCGTGGGGTGAGATTGTTTTATGGATGATATTGTTGAGGGCTTTAGGAATTAGGATACCTGGGCTTTAGATTAACTACTGCGTGGGCACTGGGCAGCAACGCCATCGTCCACCGCCTCTACGCATCGCTCGAGGCCTTGGCCTGCGCAGAGCACGCCTATGCCACCACGATCGGCTGCTTCCAGGGTCACATGCGCCGACGCCTCCTGGTGCATCCGCGTCTGAAGCGGCTACGGCGACCGCCGTGAAGGCCGAGTTCCACCCCATCTTAGGCCGCACCCACGACCTCTTCTGTTGTTCCCCCGATGGCCTTCACATCGTCGTCTCCGTGGATGGCAAGGGTGTCCTATGTCCGTGTTTTTATTTTACTCCAAAAACACGTAGTTTTTTTCTTGGAGATGTATAGCCCCCGTAGTTGGCCTGGCGTACATGTCCAGGAACAACTCCATGTAATATTTCCCTTTCTCTTTTTAGGGGGTGTAGTATTTCCTTGTCACATGAGGCTTGTACGTCCGACCTCCGCGTCTATTGTTGTGTGTGCTTCTTAAATCTTTTAATCTGACCGGTTACGGCTAAAATCAACGGACTATATATTCTTGCGGGTACTTCCACTGTAGGCAGCCATCGTACAAGTTGCCACGTTTCAGTTTCCAATTACCTAGCCTTGTAGGACACAGTCTCTTATGCAATGGCTGCAAGTCTTTCCACGCTTGTTTCTGCAAGTCTTTCCACGCTTGTTTCTTGTGCATGTATAGACGTGACAACATCATGGTTCAATATTACCTATACAAATATTTTATAACGTTACGTAAAAACCTTTAAATCTCGACCGTCGTAATTCTAATCAAACGGTGTAAAAAATATTAGCATATGTAGACGAACGTAATAGCTTGTTTGCCTCTTGTTTTATGTATATAATAGATGGATTCCTATACTCCCTTAATTTTAAAGGAAAATAAACATTAGCGTATATTCAATAGAAAAGTTCCTATGATATGAACCAAATTACATCTCTTTTCTAATCCCTCTTCATAGGAATTGAGATACATGTCATCTCTAGATTCAATAGAAAAGTTCCTATGATGTGAATCAAATGACATCCCTTTTCCAATCCCTACTCATAGGAATTGAGATGCTCCATGTCATATCTTTCCCTACAACTTCCGTGTATACATCTTCTATTCCTAAATAGATAGTACAACCCACTAGTAGTTTTTTTCCAAAACATGCAACTATGGCACAAGAACTATATAGTGTGCCAATAACTTTGAAAGATGGTTGCTGGATGAAGCTAATCCAATAGTGTAGAGATAGGCAAATCCGAGCACTACTAGCCGTTGGATATCATCAACATTCCACCAAATCTGCCACATGTACAATTTAGAAGACTCCATGGTTGAACTTAAGCATAATGCACAAACCTCAAAACACAAGCACTTCTCCTATGTTCTAGAATCTTCTTTATCATAATTTATTATTTTTTTCTAAATGAATTGCCATTATTTGTTTTTTACTTTATGATTTACAATGCACAACTCCATCAATCTTAACATTTTTATAAAACTAATTGATTTTGAATGAAATGAACTATAAGAACTAAAAGAACATCAACATTATGCATATATGACTCAAAGCTTTACATGCTATAGTGTGTATTTATTCATAATTTGGTTTCAAAATCTCATGTGTTCAATACATGTGTACCTTACTAGTTTTGAGTAGAGTAGAAAATTTCAAGCGGCCCCGGGTATATCAAAATGCAGGGCCCATGCATCATTGCCTTTCGGTCGAACCTACGTCTACAATTTTTTGTACGTACTATATCTCCACTGGTCCCTGAACCCAAAATGTTGCCTCGTTCCCGTAAAACCAAGCGGCCCACACATATTTAAGGCGTCGACTCGAACCCGTTTACTACGACGTGGCCCCACATGCCGTAGTACTCCTACAAACCCTACCGCCGCACCCATCATCGGTTTTCTTCAAGAGGATGAGGGAGAAGCCGATTTGTAGTGGAGGCGCTTTCAAAAAAAGGATCTGTAGTGGAGACCCCGACCCTAGGGTGCCCTAGGTAGCTGCCGCACGCATCATTGTTTTCTCTTTTCTTTATGCTGTTGCACCCTAGACTGAAATGATGGTTGCTTCGTCCATCCAGCTTAATGCGGGAAAGGTGGGGCTTTGTGATTTGACCCCTCATCACTCATTTTCTACTGCTGCGGCGCTACGACCGGGGTGCCTCCAATTCCAACCGCTGCTCCGAACTGTAATTTGGTGCATCGCACGTGGAACAAGATGGTGGATGAGACACATGTCGTCCCAAGGGGTCCTATTAAGTGTGTCACCATTTCGTGTGCGGACTGACCCTGCTTGAGTTGCTACGCCAACACGGCAGGAGCAGCCTACCACTTGGTTTTGCTCCTTGGTGAATCCCGACTATATTGATCTAAAAAGATATGTGCTAAACTACCCTCTCCGTCTCGGTTTTTTATTTTTAAGCGTCTCGGTTTATAGGGCTTGCATGTAGTTCTAGCTCATCCATCTGACTAACTAAATATGAGTTACTATGTCATAAAAAGTATATCATTGGATTCTTAAGCGGATGTTGTTGTATTTAAAAGTCGACGGCAGGGCTTTTCCTGCGCGGTAGGCGGGGCAGTTCCGCCTAGTCGGTTCGACAGAGACGCGGGAAGACGAGGGAGTAGGCTGCTGCAAACATAGGGTTGTGTGATTTGACATCGAGTTACTGCTGGACAGGTGGGGCCCCATGATTTGACTTGCCATTATAATTTTAACTGCGGCGCTACGACCGGCGTGAGTCTCCCGATTCCTGACCACCTCCATACAGGTGCCTCTCCCAATGCTCCAACATGTAGTAGAGGTTGGCTCTTGCATGGGAGCCCACTTCTCCACTTTTTCCTTGCCTCTCTTTCCTCCACATATGCAAAAATGCCATGTAAAGTGCACTATTGTACTTACTTTTACTTAATACTACAAGTGCTAAGCTTGCCACATTGGCATAAAGTCTGATGTGGCAAGTTAATCAAGAAGAGAGAGACTAGTTTGGTGACCCAAGGAAGAAACAGTGCTAAGCACGTGTACCTAGGTGAAAAGACAATTTTGAGTCTATAGCTAATTAAATGAAGCAAACTTAGCAACACCATTTCATTGGAAGAGGTCACTCCTTGGCAAATGCAATAAATACTAGTACTCCCTGTGTCCCATAATATAAGAATGTTTTTGGCACTACACTAGTGTCAAAAACGTTCTTATATTATGGGACAGAGGGAGTACGAAGAAAGAGATAGAGAGAAGTAAAAAAATACACTTATAACCAACCTTCTTGTAGTATGAGTGACTAAGTGATGACTATGTATGACATGCCAACATCAGATACCTAACGCACCGTGTTAAATCTCCAAGGGCGCGACTGCGCGAGCGACGCGACGGTCGTGGTAGGCGCGACCATGATACGGGCTGCTGGCAGCCCTTGGATCTGAGATCAAACAGTCGCATGCTAAGTGGCTGAAAATTTGCAGAATAACCCTCCAGGATAGGATATTCACCCATAGGTCTAGAATCACGCCATGCAACCATTTGATCTCAGATCCAAGGGCTCTCGGAAGCTGGTATAATGGGAGAATGGAAAGCCACTACCCTGCCGTTCGCACGCTGGCAGTTCGCTCCTACTCGTCCCCGCACGTCCTTCAATACTATGGCGGTTCGCTCCTAGTCGTCTCGTCCATTCACATTACGGCAGTTCCACTAATCCTAACCCTCCTCCCAAATCCATGGCGTCCCAAATCTCCACGATCGGCGGTAAGTACAAGGTTAGAGCCATCACCGGCGATGAGTTCGACGTCATCTACACCAGTTCTTACGCGGCGGTGAAAGGATGCCTTTCTCACTTCAGACGCATGTTTGAAAACTCAGATGATGAGTGGGTTGCTGGGCTAGATGTTGAGTACACCACAGTCCTGGGACGAGAGAAGGATCTAAAGGACGAAGAGAGGAAGAAGCCCGCCGTGATCCAGGTTTGTTTACATAACCTTTGCTTGGTCTACCACATATGCCATGCCGACGTTGAGTGCCAGGATTTTAAGAACTTCCTCAAGGACAAAATAGTGAAATTCGTTATTGTAGACTTTAAGAACGACAAAGAAGTCCTGGGTTGGATAGGCCTCCTTGTAGGCAACCCCTTTGACCTCTAGAAGAATCGGCTGTTGTCCTCTCATCAGCCTTCAATGCTGACCCTGGCAGGAGCCATGGTTCATCCTTCGTACAATGAATTGGAGAAACCTCATTACACGTTTCATCGTCATGCATGGCAGTGGAATGTACTAGATATAGACCACATCCACTATGCTGCAATGGATGGCTACCTTTGTTTCAATATCTACAAGGGTTGGATGAAGAGCAACAGCCAAGTGTGCGATTCAAGCAAAGAAGTATCGGCCAAGAGGAAGAGGGACAAGGACGAAGTCGAGGACGTGGACGAGGACTCCGAGTAAGGTGGCAGTGTCGTTGCTCATGGTGGTTCTAAACTTCTAATGCAGTGTCTACTGGATTAGTTGCATAGTTTAATTTCAGGTGTGCTTAGTTTAATTTGAGGGGTGTGTTGCGCTGAGCCCCCAGCAGAACTATGTTATGTTTCTTCTCGTTACTTTAACTCTTCAGTGTGTACATACTACTAGTATTTCTTTAATAGAATTTAGCACCCCAATTAAGCACGTACTAGCTTTTTAATAGTACTGTATGCATAATTTGGCGACGAGCGCTCTCTATATGCACCACCTTTTTTTTAATTTCATTTTTTGCTCCATGGAGCAATCCATCGATAGTACTACTATACAAAAGTATACATTTTTAAAAGGCTAGAGTACTGTTCATCACATATATAGCCAGTTAAATTCTCAACCTAGAACGACGTGCATGCCATGTAGTAAACCGATACGGAGGAAGTATAGTAAAAATGAGGTGATTTTACCGAGCGATCAGCGGGGGAGCATGGCCTGTCATGCGGTCCCACGTGTCATGATGTACCAAGGCGATGCGCGTGTCCCTCTTGAGGCAGAAGCAATACTACGTGGTTTTAGATGATGGCGAACCGAAGTGTGAAATAATATGGTTTCTTCGTCTGTCTGGGAAGGTGCGGCATTGTGATTTGACGTCTCATTGCTCTTTATTACTACTAGGCCGGTACGAGTGGGGTGCGTCCCCTTGCTGTTCTGCACTGTTATTTGGTGCTTTACACGTCGACCCGGTTGCTATATGTCCCACATGTTGGCGACAGGAAGTAAATAATTCATGAAAGGGAGCGTCGACGGAGAAGTATACTACAGAATTCATGAAAGGGAGCGACTTAGTTTTGGAAAAATCTGTTTTTATGGAGTACGTACCCACTAGGGTTTATAGGGCTCATCTAAAAAACATTCGTTTTTCCGTTTGATAAGTCTCAATTCTACTATACTAGTAGTAGTACCATTACATGTTGGAATTCGAGGTGCGTTAGATCACCCGATGCAAGCATTGTAAAGAGGAAACTAACCAATGCATGTACAAGTTCATGGAAATTTAGTGGTCATTCATGCATTCATTCTAATTAATGCTCGCTAAACATAACTTCTTGAGAAAAACGAGCATACTAATTACTTGTGCAAACTACGAAATTAATTCGACCACTCACCGGTTGGAGAGATTTTGAAATTGAGCCATAAACTGGAAAGCAGGGAGTAGTAACTTTTGTCTCGATTGCTATTTGTGTCCTTGTATAGATGCAAAATGTATTTTTTTATAGTGGCCTTTGAGGGATTCCTGGATAAGGGGGTATCCGGACAGCCGGACTATATACTTTGGCCAGACTGTTGGACTATGAAGATACAAGATTGAAGACTTTGCCCCGTGTCCGGATGGGACTCTCCTTTGCGTGGAAGGCAAGCTTGGCAATCCGGATGATAAATCTCCTTCTATGTAACTGACTCTGTGTAACCCTAGCCTCTCTCCGGTGTCTATATAAACCGGAGGATTTAGTCCGTAGGACAACAACAATCATACCATAGGCTAGCTTCTAGGGTTTAGCCTCTACGATCTCGTGGTAGGTCAACTCTTGTAATACTCATATCATCAAGATCAATCAAGCAGGAAGTAGGGTATTACCTCCATCGAGAGGGCCCGAACCTGGGTAAACATCGTGGACCCAGTCTCCTGTTACCATTAGCCTTAGACGCATAGTTCGGGAACCCCTACCCGAGATCCGCCGGTTTTGACACCGACATTGATGCTTTCATTGAGAGTTCCGCTGTGTCGTCGCGACCAGGCTCGATGGCTCGCCTCGTTGTCAAGGACAACATCACCTCTGGTGGAGCACTAGCCCTAGGCCAAACTCTCCGGCTGGGAGGCTTCGTCATGACCGCCCGATCGGCTATCGCGCCGACGATGATTTCTTAGGTCATCAAAAACAGCCTCCACGTTGATTCGGAACTCGCCGAATAGATGCATCCAATGGAACTCTCCTCCCTTAATGATCTCTTGGATCGCATCGCTGCCCTGGGCGTCGCTACGGACTACGATCGGATCGGGCTTAAACCCGACCAAAGGGAGATTTATTCACCGCCGGTCACCCATGAGATAGCGGTAGTAGAGGAACATCATACGAATTCTCCCTCTATTTTGAGGACTAACTGTATCCGGATTGCCGAGCTCTTTGAGTTGGAAACCCGCTCACGGGAGGACATGACCCAAACCCCGAACTTAGGGTCGGGCGGCGGGCCAAACAAATTGGGCAACATCCCAGAGCCCGAGCCGTTTAGCTCGGAAGCTTCTTTGCCCCTGGGTCTCAGATCGGGTCAGGATTCGGATTCAAAACAACCCACCCACCCAATTTTATTCAATCTTACGCATATTAGACAAGAGCCCCAAGAGACAGTACATCATTACTGGACCAGATTCCTCCTTGTGATAAACAAGGTCAAGGACTGTCGCGAGGAAGACGCAATCTCCCTCTTTTGCAAAAATTGCACGGACAAAGGGATCCTCAATGCTATAAGTCGCAGTGACATAGTACGCTTTGCTAACTTAGCGGCCATAGTGCAGAAATACCGCGCGATGGAAAGCGCTTGGAAAACCCAAACACACTTCTGGGACAATCCGGCTCTGACTAAACCCTTCGTCCAAACTAAAAGGGCAAACTCTCATAAGTTACCCGATTCAATTACCAAAAAACCAAAGCCTGATACAAGGCGGGGAACCGTGTTGGAGGAATGGCTCAATGGGCCATGCAAAATTCACAGCACTACGGATACCACGCCAACTCATAGCCTTAGAGCATGTTGGATACTCCGGCAAGTAGCAAAGAGCGGCGAGGATCTCCTCATAAACCATACAGCAGAGCAACATCCCGCCAGAAACAACAATACGGTATTTACAGTCTTCGAGACTTTCGCCTCAAATAATAGGCGCAAGCAAGCTCAACGCAGCCTCGCCGAAGTCTGCCACGTGGCAACAATAAACCCATGGAACGACATGGCTATAACTTACAATGCTAGTGACGAACCTCAATTCTGAACCGTCCGGGCACCAGCCGCTTTGGTCCTTAGTCCAATCATGGATGACTTCCGGCTTACTAAAGTGCTCATGGATGGCGGAAGCGGACTAAACCTCATCTACGAGGAAACCCTTAACAAGATGGAAATTGACAAGAGCCGCATTGAGCAAACCAGCACGATCTTCAGGGGAATTATCCTTAGTCGGGAGGCGCGATGCGCGGGAAAAATCACACTGGATGTGATATTCGGCACATTGGAGAACTACAGGTCCGAAGAAATTACATTCCAAGTGGCCCCGTTCAGCAGCGGATACCACGCCCTCTTAGGGCGGGACGCATTCACGAGTTTCCAGGCTATACCCCATTACGGGTACATGAAGCTCAAAATGCCCGGACCCAACGGAATCATCACTCTAGCTAGTGATCCGGATGTCGCACTTCGCGCCGAAAACAAAACCGCCGCCCTCGCCCTGGAGGCATTATCAGAAGCCCTCGCGGCCGAAGAACTAACAACCCTGCGAGCAATAGTGGGCAGAGACGACATAATACTCAACAAGCGACCTAAGTCCACCTCCTTCAAACCCGCGGACGAGATAGTCAAATTCCAGGTCCACCCAACGGACCCTACAAAGACAGCTTCCATTGGGACACAGCTGAACCCCACAATAGACACCGCACTGCGAGATTTCTTGCGTGAGAATTGGGATATCTTTGCCTGGCACCCTTCAGACATGCCGGGCATCCCACGTAGGCTGGCCGAACACAGACTCAATATACTGAAAGGATACAAGCCAGTCAAGCAGACTCTTAGGCGCTTCTCAGATCCTAAGCGGCAACCCATGGGAGAAGAGCTAGCCAAGCTACTCGAGTCCGGATTCATCAGAGACATCAAACATCCGGATTGGCTAGCCAACTTGGTAATGGTACCAAAGAAGGACAAATCCTGGCGCCTATGTGTCGATTTCAAGGACCTCAATAAGGCTTGCCCTGAGGATCCCTTCCCCCTCCCCCGCATTGACCAAATCATCGACGCCACCGCAGGACATGACTCATTGTGTTTCCTCGATGCATACTCCGGATACCACCAAATCAAGATGGCGGAGTCCGACCAGGCCGCAACGGCCTTCATTACGCCATACGGCCCCTTCTGTTTCAACACCATGCCTTTCGGGCTAAAAAACGCCAGCGCAACCTACCAACGCATGATTCAGACATGCCTGGAAAAACAAATAGGCAAAACAGTAGAGGCCTACGTAGACGACGTGGTCATCAAAACAAGACACATTGAAACTTTAATAGATGACTTGAGGCTTACGTTCGACAATCTCCGAACATACGATATCAAGCTCAACCCGGAGAAATGTGTCTTCAGTGTACCCTCCGGGAAATTGCTCGGCTTCATTGTTTCCAATAGAGGAATTGAAGGAAATCCGGAAAAAATCCGAGCCCTGTCACAGTTGTCTATCCCAACAGACCTCAAGCAGATCCAGAAGCTAACTGGATGCATGGCTGCCTTAAGCCGCTTTATCTCCCGCTTAGGAGAAAAGGCACTACCTCTTTATCGCCTTCTTCGACGCACCGAACACTTCGAGTGGACGGATGCGGCCACAGCCCGACTGGAAGAAATAAATGCACTCTTGGCCACCAGCCCAGTTCTGACCGCGCCAAATACTGGCAAACCCATGCTATTATACATAGCCGCAACAAACCAAGTTGTAAGCGCAATGCTCGTTGTCGAACGAGAAGCAGACGGACACAATTTCCCGCTCCAAAAGCCGGTATATCACGTGTCCACTATCCTCACTCAATGCAAATCTCGGTACCCACACTATCAAAAGATAGCGTACACGGTCTTCATGGTATCCCGGAAACTACGACACTACTTTCAACAGTGTTCGATCACGGTGGCCTCCGAAGTACCACTCAAGGACATAATAAATAACCGCAACGCAACAGGCCGAATTGCTAAATAGGATATTGAGCTCCTTCTGTTCGACATAACATACAAACCATGGCGGGCCATTAAGTCGCAAGTGCTGGCTGACTTTGTCGCCTAATAGACAGAAGCCGAACTCCCTAAAGAGTACGACACGTACTCAAATTGGATCATGCACTTCGACGGCTCTAAAATGCTGGCCGGCTTGGGAGCGGGTGTTGTCCTGACATCCCCCACCAGAGACACGATCCAATACATACTCCAAATATTATACACAGACTCCAACAATGCAGCCGAATACGAGGCTCTGTTGCATGGTCTTCGGATGGCAGTCTCCATGGGCATCCAATGCCTCGAAGTGCGCGGGGACTCGAACCTCGCAATATCTCGGATAAATGGAGACTTTGATGCCAAGGATCCAAAAATGGCGGCTTATCGCAATGTCGTCCTTAAAATGTCAGCTCGGTTCGAGGGGCTCGAATTTCACCATGTGGTCAGAGAAAATAATCAAGCGGCCGATATCCTCGCCCACATCGGCGCTAAACGCGACCCCGTCCCACCTAATATCTTCTTGGAAAGGCTGTTCAAGCCGTCCGTGGTATGGAAGGGGAGTCCGGCAATATTAGTCCGGCTCCGAACACAACCCCAGATTCCGAACCATCTAACGTAATCGGAGCCTCTGCCACTGAAATACACCTTCGGCCCACGGAATCATGGCTGTCATCGCCCCGTGGACCAAGCCCTTCTTGGCCTACCTAAATAGGCAAGAGCTCCCCGAAGACCAAAATGAGGCACGTTGTATTGTGCGACGCTCTAAGGCCTACAAAGTCCATGAAGGAGAGCTCTACAAGAGGAGCACCACCGGAGTGCTCCAACGATGCATCTCCAAAGAGGAAGGGCGGCAGCTCTTAGCCGAAATCCATTCCGGACTCGGCGGGCACCACGCTGCAGCCCGGGCACTTGTAAGCAAGGCCTTTCGGACAGGTTTTTACTGGCCGACAGCCCGGGCAGATGCACAGGACCCTGTCCAACATTGCGTCGGTTGCTAACTATTTGCCAGTCAGAGCCATATGCCCCCTACCGCTCTCCAAACAATCCCCATAACTTGGCCCTTCGTAGTCTCGGCGCTGGACATGGTGGGACCCCTTAAAGGGGGAAGCCATAAGAAAAAATATTTGTTGGTCATGGTGGATAAGTTCACCAAAATGATAGAAGCCAAACCAGTTAAAATGGCCAAATCCGGACCAGTGATAGACTTCATATCAGGGGTTGTACACCATTATGGTGTCCCCCACAGCATCATCACTGACAATGGCTCAAATTTTACAGCCGATGAGGTGAAAACTTGGTGCGGCAAAATGGGCATCAAGCTCGATTACGCCTCTATCTATCACCCCAAACAAACGGTCAAGTCGAACGTGCAAATGGTCTCATCATGAGCGGCATCAAACCCATACTAGTGCGATCCTTGGAGGAATCAGACACGCATTGGGTCGAGGAGCTCGACTTCGTACTCTGGGGGCTGCGGGCCATGCCGAATCGTGCCACCGGATACACACCAATTTTTATGGTGTACGGCGCAGAAGCAGTGCTACCCTGCGACATAATCCATGACTCACCTCGCGTGCGCATGTACGAAGAGAAGGAATCTGAGCTAGATCGGCAGGACAACTTAGATGCTTTGGAGGAGGAGTGTGACATCGCAAAAGCCTGTTCCGCATTCTATCAGCAACAGGCTCGAAGGTATCAAAGCAGAGAAGTACGGGCCAAAACTTATAACATTGGCAAAATAGTTCTAAGCCTCCTCGAGAAGAAGAAGGACAAGCTCAAACCCAAGTGGTAGGGTCCCTTCATCATTGATAAAGTTCTCACCGAAGGAGCGTACCGTCTGCACAGTGCATCCGATAACAGACTCGAGCCGAACCCATGTAACGCGGCCAGACTCCGCAAATTCTACGCCTAGTGCCGAACTCAGTGTTCGTCTCCTTACCTCCGCTTCTTCAATTATGTTCTCTTTCTTCCTTTCTCGCCCTCTTTTCCCTTTTCGCATATAGCCTTAAAAACTGTACGGATGCTCTGATCGCTCCGGCCGCACTACGCGTGAACATTATACCTAGGGGCTTTCTATACAGAAGCTAAATACAACTACTTTAATGGCTTTCTGCCAACCACATATGCGTTTTCTTTCCATATGTGCCTTTTCTTCACTATTATATGCATCAATATGACTTAAGTTTTGGCCATGCTAGGTTGCCTGGCTCTTGTGTTTATGACCTACGTTCCCGTTAATTCGGCTAGGGCCTAAGGGGAGCACCTCTGCGATTGTTACTGCCGGTTCAGCCGGATGTGTACCTCAGACTGGGTGAAGCCGAAAGCTAGTGTTCTTAAGGGAATATTCGGTCGGTGAACAAAAGATGTTCTCGTTCATTACAACATAAATCCCCGGATGTTTTGTTTCCTGTGCTTCTGTTTGCAGTTTGGACATGCACATCGATGCATGCGCACCCAGTGAAAGGAACCCCTAACGGAACTATTCTCGCTGGGAGATGTTTCTTACTATCCATGTAATATAACCTAACTAGTTGGGTACTTGTCTGTTCATGCACTTATGACCCATACGCCTGGTTTCCATGCATACCCCGATTTTCCATAATTGCGAGGGTATTCAGATACACCCTGGACTGTCGGGTCTGGGGGCTAAAGCAAAAAGGTCCGCCATGACAAATGATTTTCAATCCGGCTAGGGACTACATAGGTCCATTTAATTACATAGTCACTTGGACTGGCTATATTATTCCTCTATACCATCCAACAGGCTATCTAGCCTACAATCCTGTTGGGAATACTTCGCGGCTAACGCTACTTGGTCATATACCAGACTAACGGGTATCTCTTGCCCATCCGACCCCACTGGTCCGACTTCGGCCATATGGTTCGGGTCAGCCTTGGCGTATCGTGTCTTCACCATGGCCGAAGCTTCCCTCGCACCTTGCCGGGAAGCTGATATCTTCCATAATCAGAAGCGCCGTCATGCTCCTTTGAGCATCTCCACAAGCTTTCTCATCCCTCCTGGCAGGGAAGCGGATGGCCACAAGGCCTGGGCAATACCCTGCATCACCTGCCGAGCTCGTTCGTGCAGTTGTGAAAGTTCTTGCAACATATCCCCTGCGGATCCGGGCATCTCCTCTTCAGGACGGCCCGTCAGCATACCTACAGACATAACTCTGTCAATACGCTTCCTCGCCAAACTGTGCTATAGTTCGTTTAAAAGCACTTACTATAAATGCCGCGTCGAAGCCTCCTGTTCTCATTCACAGAGTAAGCAAGCTGGGCCCGAACATCTGCCAGTTCAACGCTTAGTCGGATATTGGCCTCTTGGAGCTTATTTTTCTCTTGAATATCCTGCGTCAGCACGCACTCGCCCGCCTTCAGCTGACTTCGCAGATGTGGCTCATTATCTTCCGCAGTCTTCGGATTTTCTCCATATCATCTGCAGAATCTTTTGTTAGATTTATAAACCATGCCGAATTAATAACTGGTACCCATTCCTGCATATCCCTTTATGAAGGCAAGTATTACCAGCAGAGGCCTTTTTGGATTCCTCTTGTTCGGCAACAGTGGCCTTCAGCTGGGTCTTACATTCCTCTAGCTCTTGAGATAAATGGGTATTCTTCTCTATAAGAACCTATGAATGCAATGATCCTTAAATCAGTTGTGCCAACTGTTTCAAGTCTCAGGGGCTACTACTACACATCCTTATCAAATTTTCTTACCCATATATCCTTCACATACTGGTCTGTTGCTCTGGCAAGTCCATCTTGAGAAGCGCGAATATATGCGTGTCCGGAATTGAAGGCATTAAATGCCTCTTCGGAAAAAAATACCACCACGAAGTGCGGCCCATCGACGCCCGTGATTCATGGCGCTCTCCACTTCAGAATTTATGGTGGAAAGCCTATCCGTATCCTCTGCATGAAGACAGTTCGGTGTTGTCCCCACATCAGCCTCCATCCGTGAGACCGGTTCAGGAATCCGGCTGCTTGAGGCGTGGCCGACAGGGTCCCGGGATATAGTTCGGCGACTACTCTTTCTTCCAGGACATAGTTAAGATTGTCATATCTCGGCAGAGATAGTCACGGAGCAAGTTTAAATCGTACCTTTGCACCAGTGTCTCAGCCCTAACTGCCTTCCTTTTTAGCCTACCTTGTCCAGGCGCCCTTTTCTGAGGAGCCCCCACGGGTTCCGCGCGGCGTCCTGATGGCCGTTTCTATAAAGACGCAACATATGTGCGTAAGGTGTGGCATAACGAAGGACTCCTTTTCGGAAGTTAAGACCTCGGCTTTACTTACATGCGACACAGGAAGCAGCCCGGGATAATCTGCGATGATGGCCACTAAAGAGCCACCACATCTTGCCTGGTAGAATTTCCCGTTGGCAAACTCCATGGATCTATCTGGATCTTCTTCAAGTCCGGGGTCGAGAGCCCGGCCAGGATCCTCTGGTTGCGGAGATGGGCTACTAAACTCTTTCACATCATTTCTTAGTTCCTGCTTTGGAATAGCAGGGTAAATGATTATGACAAAGGAGGCAAAAATGGACAGAGTTGAGTAAAGAATGACAGCTTACCCAGCTCCAGGGGTTGTACATGGAAAATCCATCCCCCGGTTTAATGCAGAGGAACTCCTCTTCTTCTCCTTTATACAAATCGGACAGTATTCTCGGCAGAGCGGTGGCGGAGTCTGGACCTTTACGACCGCAGCGGGAGGCGTCATCTTCTCCATTGAAGTGCCACATGGGTTTCCCCCTATATTGAAGTGGCTGCACTCCCCACATTATGCATATTGACATAACTTCAGTTATTGTCAGTCCGGATTTGGCCAGGGTTTTTATCCCGCTCATCAGATAGAGGACTTCTCTGTTATCTTCCTCCTGGGGGCTCCGGGGGCGCCAGCTTTGGAGTTTCTTCAGTGGAGTATTGGTAAACTCAGGAAGGCCTGTCCGGACTGGGTCCGGAAGGGGAACATCATCAACGTAAAACCACTTTGAAGGCCAGTCTTCGAATGCCTTCTATGGAGTACCGGACAGGTATTCGGTCTGGGCGATGCGCCATATTTCGGCTCCGCCCACTTGATATATAGATCCCTCCTGGTTGCGGGGGACGAGGCAAAATAACCTCTTCCATAGCTCGAAATGATCTTCACAACCCAGGAACAGCTCGCAGAGGGCAACATAACCCGCGATGTGCAGTATGGAGGCGGGGGTAAGATTATGCAACTGGAGGCCGTAGAACTCCAAGAGCCCGCGGAGGAATGGGTAGATTGGAAACCCGACTCCTCTTAGCAGATATGGGATAAGTCATACTCGCTCCCCCCAAGATGGGTTAGGAAATCTCTCCGCTTGCTCCCCGCCATTATAGGTGGCCAGTCTGGATTGGACGGGGACCATGTATCCGGGTGGAAGGAACCCTTGGGTCTGCAGCTCTATTATGCGGCTGTGAGGGACGGAACACTTCTCCCAATCCCCTGGTTTCGAGCTAAGGGAGCGAGAGGAAGAGCTACGGCGACCGGTCACGATGGGATGGTCTTTTTCGGACATGCTCTACGGAATGCTTGCTCAGGAGAAGATGGTGTGATTTGGATCTGAGGATCCCCGTCTCTTCAAATAGACAGCTCGCTTACAGGATTAGGGTGGCAAATGTAAAATGCCCCGGCCCCTCGTCTTCACTCGACACGTGGAGATGGCCATTATTGAAACACAGAAGCCGAGGAGTACAACATTGATGGGAGGCCGGACACTGTTCGCTACGACGGGTATGCCGGATTTTGAGAAGAACCCACCTTGCAATGCCGAAGACAATCTACGCGCTGGACTCATCATCATTCAAGCCTAGTTCGGGGGCTACTGAGGGAGTCCTGGATAAGGGGGTATCCGGACAGCCGGACTATATACTTTAGCCGGACTGTTGGACTATGAAGACACAAGATTGAAGACTTCGCCCCGTGTCCGGATGGGACTCTCCTTTGCATGGAAGGCAAGCTTGGCGATACAGATGATAGATCTCCTTCTCTGTAACCGACTCTGTGTAACCCTATCCCTCCTCCAATGTCTATATAAACCAGAGGGTTTAGTCCGTAGGACAACAACAATCATACCATAGGCTAGCTTCTAGGGTTTAGCCTCTACGATCTCGTGGTAGATCAACTCTTGTAATACTCATATCATCAAGATCAATCAAGCAGGAAGTAGGGTATTACCTCCATCGAGAGGGCCCGAACCTGGGTAAACATCGTCTCCCCAGTCTCTTGTTACCACTAGCCTTAGACGCGCAGTTTGGGACCCCCTACTCGAGATCCGCCGGTTTTGACACCGACAACCTTGTATAAGTAAATGGAGGGAGTACTAACCAAGGTACATAGTAGGGACAAGGAGTAAACGGAGGGAGTAGTAAAATTTTCTCCTCATGCTGTGAGCCACCGCGCGCGTGGGCGAGGGAGCGGGCGTAAGGCATACAGTAGTAGGAGTACTAGTACTACTACTCAAGCAAGCTTCACCTCATCCTGCGAGCCACCGCGCTCGTGGGCGGGGGAGACGGAGTACTAAGCAAGCTTCTCCTCGTTCTTTGAGTTGACGGGACACATCAAAAGCACTCCAGTGTATAGAGCCTTGCCTCTAAGGTAGGCCCCACATGGTTTGCCTCTTTTTTTAACATAACACATCAAGTCGCAATTTGTTTGTTCACCCGTGGTAGAGGATCCTCCCTCCACCAAGTGGACAACCAGTACACGTCTCAAATTACCACGTGGGCTGCCTTTTTTGCACAGAAATGAGCTCCACCGTGTACCCGCGCGGGTGTGGTTGGGAAAAAGACGGGAATACGTGCACCGTGCGTGCACGTCCCCCACCTACGTGGGTGTGTGTGTGAGAGAGATACAAACCTAGACATAATGCGCCGTCCATCCCCATGCCTCCGCCCAGTCTGACCACAAGTCACCACCACGCCGCACTCCTCCTCACCTCATCTCTCATCTTTCTCCCTCCATTTTTATATACTCCCAGGGGCCACTATCAAAATTACAATTTGCAGATATACAAGGCCACTAACACTAATCGATGCAATACTAATGGTCTTTGCCTCGTGGTACTAGCAAAGGAGGACATTAATTATCCCTTGCATGCATGCGGGAATTTGTAAAAAAATGCATCTTGATGTTCCGTGCAATGCACGGGCATCTTGCTAGTCCATGGAAACAACACATGGCAAAATTCCACGGCGAATGAGGGATTTGAATCTGTTGGGAGGGGCTGTTTGGATCTTGCCTGGGGTAGCCAAAATATTGGCGACCCTTTTGTCCACCGGTGCCTTTGCCACTGATGAACGAGGAATGGCTCGGGTGCTCATGTTGTCATGCATCCTCCAGCGCGCACGTTGGAGACGAGCTCGCACGAGCTGTGTTTTTTGTCCCACAACACCGCCCGAGTCGCCCGCAGACCAACCGGCGACCCGCAAATTACGCCATCCAACCGTAGCCGCACACATTATGACAGCAACTCAACCAACCGGGCGAAATTCACGCAATCACGTAGACAAACTGATATTTCATATAAACAAGACGGAAATCATATAAAATACCGGATTTTCATACAAACATGACGGACTTCATTACATTCAAATGAACTACGCGGTTCTAGTTCTAGACAGCACAGGTATATAATACATGGCCTAAATGGTCGCCCACCGATCGGTTTGTGTTCCTCATGTCCGGTAGCACGACCACCGGACTGCCGGGAGCCCCGGAGGTATATGCTTCAGCACAAAGGACGACTCGCTTCCCCACTGCCCAACTAATACCATTGGCTGGTGCTGAAGATGATGGTGGTCGACATCGGTTCGAGTTCATCACCGGCCACTACTTCGCCATGGTCGGCACCGACTCGAGTTCATCCTAACATTCCCCTCTTCCATGGAGCTCATGCGGGGTCGACGAAGGTCCTCGCAACAAAAGGATCCGGCAAGACACCTGCTGTGTACGCCGGCGTCGCCTCCGCGGTGGCCTTCATGGGACCCAAGCGGCGGCGGCCTCCCGTGTTCTAGTTCTCCTTGATGATGGTGGCGGACACGGAGGCGCTGGCCATCGACTCGTCGCTCTCCGCGCACCCGGCTTCTGTTGTTGCTTGCATGGCGCGGCCGCTAAGGGAGTCCTGGATAAGGGGGTATCCGGACAGCCGGACTATATACATCGTCCGGACTATAGAAGCGTCAAGATACAAGACTCAAGACTTCGGCTCGTGTCCGGATGGGACTCTCCTTTGTGTGGAAGACAAGCTTAGCAATCCGGATATTATGTTTCCTTCCTTGTAACCGACTCCATGTAAACCCTAGTTCTCCGGTGTCTATATAAACCGGAGAGCATGGTCCTTAGAAGGCCCATCACAATTACAATCATACCATCATAGGCTAGCTCATAGGGTTTAGCCTCTACGATCTCCCGGTAGATCTACTCTTGTATTCCACATATCTTCAATATTAATCAAGCAGGAAGTAGAGTTTTACCTCCATCGAGAGGGCCCGAACCTCGGTAAACACTGTGCCCCTTGCTTCCTATTACCATCAGCCTAAGACGCACAGATCGGGACCCCCTACCCGAGATCCGCCAGTTTTGACACCGACATTGGTGCTTTCATTGAGAGTTCCTCTGTGTCGTCGCTTCGAGGCTTGATGGCGTCTTCAATCGTCAACAACATGGTCCAGGGTGAGACTTTTCTCCCCGGACAGATCTTTGTGTTCGGCGGCTTTGCACTACGGGCCAATTCGATTGGCTAGTTGGGGCAGATCGACAGCTTCGCCCCTGGCCACTAGATCAGGTTCGGAAACTTGAACTACATGACAGATATCCACGGAGACTTGATCTTCGACGGATTCGAACCTGCGCTAGGAGCGCCGGACAGCCACGAAGAGCACGGCCTAGACCTGCTGTGGGACAGTGCCCGGGACATCATCCCCGAAGCAGCCTTGTATCTAAATCTAGGACAGGTTGCGTTGCCTATGCACGGAGGACTGGACCCCACTCTGCAGGCCGCACACTTATCGGCGGTGGAGCCGAACACGGGTCCCACCTCTGTGGAGGCCTATAACCCCGGACCCCCGGACTGATATCCGGCTGTTGGTCCTGTTCCGCTCACTCTCGAGCCAGCCGAGCCAGGTTGGGCTCCGGTAATGGAGTTTACCGCTGCGGACATCTTTCAGCACTTGCCCTTTGGCGACATGCTAAACTCATTGAAGTCTCTCTCTTTGTCAGGAGGCTCTGGGCCGAACTATGTCCGGTCCAAGTGGGAAGCAGGAGACGAAGGAACTCGGCGCCCACCCACCACCCACTTCATTGCCACGATCGAAGAATTAACCGACGTGCTTGGCTCCGAAGACATCGACGGTATGGACGACGATGCAGGAGAGGCCCCAGAATCCCTGGAGCGCGGGACTACTACCTTGTCACACGATATATACATGGTAGATACGCCCAATAAGGACGGCAGCCCGGATGATAAGACACCCGGGCAAAAGCCAAAGAGGCGGCGCAGACGCCGCTCAAAGTCCAGCAATGGCAAAAATAGCGTCAAGAGCGCAAGAAGGGTTGATATACCCGCAAACTCCAAAAGCAATAATGACCACATGGACCCAGCGATGGAGCAGGACGAGCCAGGTCACGCCATATTAAGTTCGGAGCAAATACCCAATCACAATGATCTAGAGGGACGAGCTCAGGATGCCGCCCCAGAACAGGAAGACAGTCCGGACGACAATGCATTTATCATCCCGGACGAACAAGTGGAATGAGACAACCTCCACAGAAAGCTTATGGCCACCGCAAGAAGTCTAGAAAAGCAGAAGCAACGGCTCAAGGCCGCACAGGAAAAGCTAAGTCGCAGATGGAATAAGGTGCTAGACACTGAAGAAAGATATGGCGATGACCGCCATACAAAAAGCTATCCGAAGCGCAAGCTACTGCAAGAATTCGACGATGCAGCCGTTCCACCAAAAGAAAATTCAACCAAGAAACCAGACGTACCGCCTCAAAACCATAATAGAGCGGCTGCGGACACTGCCTACGATCCACGCGAGCATCCGGATAAAAAGACCGGTGCAGCCAGGTCCATATATGGATCTAGAAGACACACCCCAGCGCAGGACTATGGTCACCCAAACGCTCATAAAAGCCAGATACCAGTTCGGAATCAACCCCGGACACAACAACAGCCGTACATGCCATAATGCGTCCAGATACAGAGGGGCTCCTCACCCCTGTGCTTCACAGAAGAAGTACTGGACCATGAATTCCCACAAGGCTTTAAACCTGTGAACATAGAAGCATACGATGGCACGACAGACCTAGGGGTCTGGATCGAGGATTTCATCCTACATATTCACATGGCTCGTGGGGATGACCTCCATGCCATAAAATACCTTCCCCTCAATTTGAAGGGACCAGCTCGACACTGGTTGAAAAGCCTCCCCGAAAACTCAGTTGGGAGTTGGGAGGAACTCAAAGACGCTTTCAGGGCCGATTTTCAAGGGACTTATGTCCGGCCTCCGGATGCAGACGATCTAAGTCACATAAACCAACAGCTCAAAGAGTCCGCCCGCAAGCTTTGGAATAGATTCCTCACTAAGAAGAATCAAATTGTCGACTATCCGGACGCTGAAGCCTTAGCGCCTTTCAAACACAGCATCCGTGACGAATGGCTCGCCCGACACCTCGGCCAAGAAAAGCCAAGGACAATGGCAGCCTTAACAAGCCTTATGACCTGCTTTTGCGTGGGTGAGGATAGCTGGTTGGCCCGTAAAGGCACCAGCGACCATAGCACACCCGAACTAAGGGATGGCAACGGGAAGCCACGGTGTAATAAAAACAGACACCAAAACAAGGAAGAGAGCCTGGATAACACAACGGTTAACACCGGATTCGGGGGCTCTCAACATGATCAGAACAAGAAGCCATTCAAAGGCACTAAAGACGGACCGTCCGGTCTGAACAGAGTCCTGGACAGACTATGCCAAATTCATGGCACCCCGGAAAAACCTGCGAACCACACCCATAGAGAGTGCTGGGTCTTCAAGCAGGCCAGCAAATTAAATGCCGAACACAAGGGGAGGGGCACACCAAGCGAAGACGAGGATGAACCTCACCAGCCAAACACTGGGGTACAGAAAAAATTCCCGCCAGAGGTTAAAATAGTAAACACGATCCACGCAACTCGCAAATCCACAAGAGGGCATAAACGCGCGCCCATAGAAGCGCACGATGTAGAGCCCGTCGTACCCACGTCTCACTACTGGATGTCTCGTCCGATCACTTTCGATCACATGGACGGCCGAACTAGTATTCGGCACGGAGGATCACAGGCCATGGTGCTTAACCCACTAATCGATGGATACCGTCTCACCCGTGTCCTCATGGACGGCGGCAGTGGTCTCAATTTAATATACGAGGACACTGTCCGCAGAATGGGGATAGACCTATCTAGAATTAAACAAAGCAACACGACCTTTGAAGGGGTGATACGAGGCGTTGCAACCTGCGCCAGGGGCTCCGTCGTGTTGGAAGTAACATTCAGCTCCCCAGGCAACTCTAGAAGTGAAGAGCCGCTCTTCACTGTCGCACCCTTCCAAAGCAGTTATCACACATTGCTTGGAAGAACGGCCTTCGCCCGCTTCAACACATTGTCGCACTATAGCCACCTTACACTCAAGATGCTCGGTCCCGTGGCGTCATCACCGTTAGCGGAATCATAAAGCGCCCTTCACACGCAGAGGAATACGCAACGGCCCTGGCGGCCAGACTATAAGCGGCCTCCAATTTTAGAAAACATGATTGGTCATTACGACCATAGACACGGTTAGACGAGTCCGGTAGCCCGGATAAATTCAAACAGGGCACTGTATATGTAATCCTATAAGGGAAACCAGGGGCTGTCTATACTTAATACAGCCCCATGCTTGGCTCAACCTAATTGGCAGGCCAACAACTTACACTCTTATTATTGATCGCATACTTACGTTGCACCCTCCTACGAGTTTTTCTTTTTTACAGACAACGTTCGCGCGATACCCTTCCAGGATACGGCACAACGGAGACAAAGGTGCAGACGTGCAGCAGGGCCCCGTGCAACAGGTTTCTTTTTAGATTAAGCCCCTGTGTAAACCTTTTCTACTGCCTCTTGTTGTTTAACCATCCCATGGGTTCTATACCCACAGAGGATACTGTCGTTTTTGGCATTTTGGCCACGGCAGACTAAATTGCACGTACCTAGAAATAAAGGGCTTAAAATAGGCTCTTGTCAGCCTATCTTCTTTTACAAAAGACCGAATACCCTCGGGAGTGTTCGGCGTCATGAGTTTGGCCGTGTATGCATCAGCTCCGAATCATGTCTTTGGTCAAAATGTTGGGTCTGCCGCCCTACGTTCCGCTATCATCCGGCTAAGGCAGGCCAAAGGAGAACTACTGTGATTGTGCCCTGGTTATTCCAGATGAGCGCCTCAGTAGAGAAAGCCGAAAACTGACCGTCATGATAGAGCGAGAGACTGTTCAACCACTCGAAGACTCACCGGAATCCCTAAAGATTCCTCCGCCTTAACGAAGGGCCGTTTCTCGGCCATGTACACACGTGTCCATATTCGGATGCACGTGGAGGTACCAGGGGCTACATAGTAGCCCCACCATTAGACTCCCATGGCTAAGCGAAAGTGTTACAGCTATATAGTCCGGTTGCCTAGTTCGGCGTGCGATCACCTCCTTAACGGACCAAGACGTTGGATCAAGTGTGATTATGCATATTTTTTCGCCAACACCCCCGCATTGTCCGCGAGGGGGCTGAAGCTAATGACTGCTATCTTTCAGACTACTTATACATATAAGAATAGCCGCAAAGGGAGGACAATCATACTTCCGGGCAAAAGTATAAACATAGCCTCATAATTAAACAAAACATTGTTTTCTACAATGATTCGACTTATCACTAGAATAAAACACTCTTCGAGCACTGCGCCTCTATCAGGCGGTCACCTTCTGTGACTTGCGCCAAGTAGTGCTCGGCCGGATGTTGGCCTCCCGCCGGATCCTGGCTCGCTATTACAGTGGCCTCCATATCCTTCCAGTAGGCATTAACACGGGCTAGAGCCATCTGCACACCCTCTATGCACGTCGACCTTCTCAGGGCGTCAATCCGGGACACGGCTCCAAGGAATTGTTGCACCAAACCAAAGTAGTTGTCCAGCTTAGGCCCCTTCGGCCAAAGATGGTCTATTACAGACCACATTGCATGTCCGGACAACCTGTGGAGCTCCGCCATAGCAGCCACCTTCTCATTCAGTGGCAGCGGGCGGGTGGGAGCATTAAACTGCGACCAGAAAAGCTTCTCCGCTTCTTCATCGCCTTGACCCTCGAAGAACTTGACAGCGTCAGCTGTACTATTCGCCAAGTCCGCATATGCGTCCGCAGGACTCATGCGACCCGCCAGGGGAGCATACTTCGGATCCAAGAACTTCGTCCGGAGTAAGTACAAGCCCCCAGCCACGATTTTGTCGTCTTGTTGGAGCTCCTCCCACATACTCTGGATCTCAGTCCACATCTCCTTGGCGGCTTTACGTGCCTTGTCCAGCTCGGCCGAACTAGCCTTGTTCTCCTTTTCAAGGAGTGCGTACCGGTCGGCGGCATTTTTTAACTCTTCAGCCATTTCGGCTATCTTTTCCTCGCTTCGGCGACGAGCAGCCTGTTCAGCTCTCAACTCGTCGGCCGCCTTTAGGGCAGCCGCATTGCTAGCCCGAGCTTGTTCCTTGGCTTGAGCAAGTTCCGCCCTTAGGGCCTCCACGGCAGCAGCACCATCTGCAGTGCACACATATTGAATTAATATTATGCCTCTTTGGCATTTTCCTGTACATTATAATAAAAAACAAGCAAATACCCTGGGACTCCTCAAGCCGTTTATTCACCAACATGATATCAGCATCGATGGATCCGATTTGCCTCCTTAGCTCGGCAACTTCAACAGACTGGTCGGCTGCCGGACCCTTGTATACCTGCGCACATGTACGGCGCAGCCAATAGTATATGATCCCCCGTTTGCCGCCTATGGCGGGCAACCAGAGTCTCAGGGGCTACTATCTATAGGGAGCAAACCTAGCGCGTGCTTCATAACCAAAAAGTTGTGCATTTTTCACTACATACCTCAAAGCCTTTGAGCAGGCTGGTAAATGCCTCATTCAAGCAGTTGGTAGCGGATGAAATCTTCGTGAGCACCGGGCTCATTAAAGAGCGGTGCTCCTCCGAGAGCGCGGCTCGCTCCAGACGGCCCGTCAGTACGTCCGGCCGGACACTAAACTGCGCCGGACCCTTCTCATCGCCCCCCGTGGGAGCCAAATGCTCCGGGCTCAGGGCGGCTGATGTACTAGCCTCCGGCTTTGGTATATCCGGACTCCTCCTTGACGACACCTCCGTGTCGCCCGCCTCATGAGGCAGAGAGTTG
This sequence comes from Triticum dicoccoides, assembly GCF_002162155.2. NCBI lineage: Eukaryota > Viridiplantae > Streptophyta > Magnoliopsida > Poales > Poaceae > Triticum > Triticum dicoccoides. Next base: position 734,766,243 of record NC_041383.1, on the reverse strand, counting down.
GGTGGGGTTTCACTCTCCATCATCTCCGGACGAAGGTCCCCCGAAGACGAACTCTGTTGAGAAGGGCTGCTCGCCGGACTACAAAAAACAAAGTCCTGGTTATGTATCTCGGAGTAACATCTCACCTGCGAATTAATGAATGACTTATGGCTCGTTGGAGGGCTGGCACGTTGGTGGGCATGGCGTGGTGAGGGCGCCCGTCGCGGCAGAGCCCCTTGGTGATGTTTTCTTCCCTTGCTTGGGCGTCTCCGCCTCCAAATCTTCAGAGGCGGCCCTCTTCTTCCCGCATGGGGAGGAGGCTTTGACCTTCCCTTCCCGACTATCCTCCATAGGAGGGTTAGGAATTTCCCCGGTCTAGATGCGCAGCGCATGAAGTTTAGCTTCACTGCCCTTTCCTTTGCCTTTCCCTGAAGGGATTTTGCTGAGCGCCCGGTCCAGCATCTTTGCAATGGTTGAACCAGGCGGGCCTTTAGGAAGTGGCGCCGGACACCTGATTCTCTTCGCCTTGTCGAGCCATTCCTGGCCGCGAAGGGAGTGTTAGAATAATAATCGTGATAAATATAAATGAAGTACCCGGCTTTAAGGTTGCTTACTTGGGCATCTAGGCAATTGCAGCTTAGGCCCGCATCCTCGATGGTGTCTGGACACTTTGCTTGTGGTCCGAAGAATAATTTACACATTCCTTCGAGCGTCAAGCCAAAGAAGTGCTTAATAGTCCGCGGACCTTCTGGATTAAACTCCCACATACGGAGAGGCCGACGTTTGCACGGCAATATCCGCCGGACTAGCATTACTTGTATTATGCTGACAAGATTTATGTCCCTCCTAATAAGCTCCCGGATGCGATTCTGCTGTTCTGGTACATCGCCAGTAGGCCCATAACTCCGTCCCACATCGGTCCAAGATGCCAACTATGATGGTGGGCCTGAGCGGAACTTGGGGGCAGGTACCCACTTTGTGCCTCTCGGAGCGGTGACATAGAACCATCTCCGTTGCCATACGTCAGACACTTCCGGAAAAGAAGCCTCTTGCCATGGGGCATCGGCGTTCCTACTTATTATGGCGCCTCCGCACTCCGCATGTCGCCCCTCGATCATCTTCGGCTTCACAGTGAAGGTCTTTAGCCCTAAGCCGAAGTGTGGGTTGACATAGAGAAAAGCCTCGCACATGATAATGAAAGACGAGATATGGAGGATGGCGTCTGGAGCCAGATCATGAAAATCCAAGCCATAGTAGAACATAAGCCCCCTCACAAAGGGGTTGAGGGTGAGGCCTAGGCCTCGGAGGAAGTGAGGAGTAAACACGACGCTCTCATTGGGCTCCGGCGTGGGGATGACTTGCCCCGGAGCAGGAAGCCTGTGCTGGATATCGGCAGTCAGGTATCTGACTTCCCTAAGCTTCTCAATATCCTCCTCCTAAATCGAGGAGGCCACCCATCGGCCTGCTGCGTCGGATCCGGACATACTGGAGGATCTGGGGTGTTGGAGCTTAGGCTTTGGGTGATGGAGCTTGAGGTATGAAAAGGAGCAGGAGAGGTGGAGACGAGGCGTAGGCCTCGACCCCTTTATAAAAGGGATGAATACCAAGAGTCCTCAGCATGACCGAGACTTATCTAAAAAGAAACACGGAATTATACCAATAGACACGATCTCTGCTTTGGCAGGACGTGCCGATAAAACCGCCTCGCAACGCGAGTCAAGGTGGAGCAGGAAGTGCTGGTTCGTGTTGAACCAGGTCACGATGCAAGGGCACGACGTACGAAGATTGCCAGCAGAACGGATTTATGCTAAGGGTGTGCGAAGATCATTTTGCAGATCCGGACACAACCTACGTGTTCGATAATCACCTTGGAGTATTCGGAGGAGGAACCCGCCTTGCAATGCCGAAGACAAGACGGCGTGCCGGACTCATCATCATTGAAGCCTGGTTCAGGGGCTACTAAAGGAGTCCTAGATAAGGGGGTATCCGGACATCCGGACTATATACATCGTCCGGACTATAGAAGCGTCAAGATACAAGACTCAAGACTATAGCTCGTGTCCGGATGGGACTCTCCTTTGCGTGGAAGACAAGCTTGGCAATCCAGATATTATGTTTCCTTCCTTGTAACCGACTCCATGTAAACCCTAGCTCTCCGGTGTCTATATAAACCGGAGAGCATGATCCTTAGAAGGCCGATCACAATTACAATCGTACCATCATAGGCTAGCTCATAGGGTTTAGCCTCTACGATCTCGTGGTAGATCTACTCTTGTATTCCACATATCTTCAATATTAATGAAGCAGGAAGTAGGGTTTTACCTCCATCGAGAGGGCCCGAACCTGGGTAAACACTGTGCCCCTTGCTTCCTGTTACCATCAGCCTAAGATGCACAGATCGGGACCCCTACCCGAGATCCGCCGGTTTTGACACCGACAGCCGCCGGCATGGGAGTCTCGTCCATACAAATGTAAGACGCGGTATGAGGCGGTGCCATGGACGGCAGCAACGACGCCCGTGCGCCTCTCCTTGTCGAGCTGACCTGGAGTGGTGAGTTGTTGAACCGTGCGCCGGCTTGGGGCGGCAACTGGATCCATCAGGCGAGGGGAGGGGGGTGGATCAGCGAGCTACATAGCTCGTATCCGGTGGGCTACCCAGCCGGCTTGGATGCGGAATAACTACTCTTCGTAAGCCATTGTAAGAGTGGACAAAATGGTGGAGGAGATAGGGGAGCGGCGGAGGTGTGCGATTCTTGGCCGGTGTTTGGCCTCATTTAGATAGGAGATTAAATAGACGGCGGACGGGAGGAGCTCAGCCGGCGTTGCGTTTAACGCCGGCCCGGTCATGAACGGTCGTGTGTCCAGAGTGGGTTTCTCAGCTTCCACACGGGCGGGTTTCATGGAGGCGTTTGAATGCTGCACGGAGGCGTGTTCGGCCTGGCGTGCCGCGAGTGGCACCCTCGACTCTGACCTAGGACACCGCACCGTTCTTCCACTGACGTGTGGGCTCTTTGGGTGCATGGCCTGCATGTCAGTGACCCAACGCAGGCAGCGCACAACAGAGGAACCTTTGGTGGGCCGGGGCGGTCAAAAGTGGGCATTTCATACACCAATGATCGTTCATTGAGTGTGACGTCATCTTTTTCATGTAGATAAGCCTACTATGTTGATAGCCCGTTCGATACGTTGTGATTCATAAAGACCGCTGCAAACATCAATGTTCTGCTTATCACAGATAAGATTGATTAATACCCGTAACAAACCATGTCCTTAACAAAGGGTGCATGCACGTATAGGTTGAGCGTGTGTCTTGCGTCATGTGATGTGTGCATGCAGGCGTGCGAGTGTTGCGTGCATCCAAGGGTACGTTTCAGTGTTGCATGCATGGGTGCGTATGTGTGTGTGTTCGTGAGTGCATGTGTATGTGTCAGTGTTGCACGCCAGCATGCGTGCCTGTGTACGTTATGTGTATGTGTCAGTGTTGCACGCCTGCATGCATGCGTGTCTTGCGTGCCTGCATGTGTACGTGCGGGGTGAGGCTACACGTCAGTCGACTGAGTTTTTCATCTCTGGTCATTAGATTTTCCAGCCGTTGGATACGAAATCAAGGGCCTCCAGTTTATCATCAAACTCCACCCCGTGAGCCACCAGCCACCACCAGCCGAACCGCCAGCCCCCGCCGCATCGGCCATCCCTCTAGCCCCCCC